>NC_132801.1:567500-882500 GCF_048594095.1 Paramormyrops kingsleyae | reverse complement strand
AACTGCAGCATTTGATACTGTGGACCATAATATCCTCTTGGACCAGTTAGAAGGTGTAGTTGGCATTACAGGGACAGCACTCTCTTGGTTCCGCTCATATTTAACTGATCGCTATCAGTATGTACATGTGAACAACGAATCATCCAAGGCCACCAAAGTCACATACGGTGTCCCACAGGGATCAGTACTGGGCCCACTACTATTTACCCTATACATGCTACTGCTTGGTAACATTATTAGAAAACATGGTGTTGGGTTTCATTGTTATGCAGATGATACACAGTTATATATATCTGTTAACCCTGATGATGCATCACTCCTATCTCGGTTAGAAGATTGTCTGTTAGATATTCGGTGCTGGATGGCAAAAAAAATTCTAATGTTAAACACAGATAAAACAGAAGTACTGGTGATTGGTCCCAAGGCTGCAAGAAATAAGTTTCACCACCTCAGCATTAGTGGCCTTCCTACACAACCTAACACAGTGATTAGAAATTTTGGTGTTCTAGTAGATTCAGATCTATGTTTTGATGCTCACATAAGAAGTATTACTAGAACTGCATTTTATCATCTAAGAAACATAGTCAAGCTTCGTAAGATGCTCTCACTTCGTGATGCAGAAAAATTAATACATGCCTTCGTAACTACCAGACTGGACTACTGTAATGCCCTCCTTTCTGGTTGCCCGTCTGGTTCCTTAAATAAACTTCAGCTGGTACAAAATGCGGCAGCCAGAGTTCTCACAAACACTAAAAAATTTGATCACATTACACCAGTCTTATCCTCCCTTCATTGGTTACCAGTTAAGTCTCGGATTGACTATAAAATACTGCTGTTAACCTATAAAGCACTGAATGGCCTTGCACCAGACTACCTTAATAATCTGCTGACCACATACAATCCCCCACGCTTGCTTCGATCTCAAGGTGCGGGATATCTGTTAGTACCTAGGGTAGAAAGAGCTACGGCAGGCTGCAGAGCTTTCTCCTATAGAGCTCCTCAGCTGTGGAACGGTCTTCCACCGGATGTGCGGGTTTCAGGCTCACTTTCAATATTCAAGTCTAGACTAAAAACACACCTATTTAGTTTAGCTTATAGGGACACTAGTTCTAGCTCTAGCTAGCTTCTCACTCCCAGTTAAACCTATAGTGTGAGGTGTAGAGCTGGGTGGGGATCGGTGCCATTGGCTTTGGATAAACTGAATTGACAGTGCTGTCACTCTAGCTTCACAATTGCTTGTGGGATTGGAGTGCTGACATTTCAGGGACTCCCCATGCCTGCATTCCCACCTGCCTCTCCCTCCTACTTATGCTGCCATAGCCATATCTGCCGGAGCATTGCACTTCATATTGCACTCATCTGACTTTTAGCACTGCCTATAGTCTCCCTTACTTTGACTAATTGCATTTATTTCCACCACCTTCTCCTGGGTGGTGCTGCCTGGAGCCCTCAATCTATCAAGATGTCCAGCACACCCTGCAACATGTGACGTCGCCACTACCAATGACGTCCGTGCATCCAGCTCGCCGTTCTGCCTGTGTCATCTTCCTTGTATGACCCGCTCCCTGCCTTCTGGCTGCCTGGCGATTGGAGGGAGTGGTGGCACTGGCTTGTCATCTCCCCCCTGCTCCCCGTTTGTGTTTCAGACTTAACTGTATTTGACTCTCCCTGCCGGCCCCTGGAGGATGGGCTCCCCCTTTGAGGCTGGTCCCTCCCAAGGTTTCTTCCTTCTGGGGAGTTTTTCCTTGCCACTGTCGCCTATGGCTTACTCACTGGGGGCTTTGGGTGGGGATGCTGTAAAGCGCTTTGGGACAATGTAATGTTGTGATAATGCGCTATACAAAAATAAATTTGTTGTTGTTGTTTTATCCCATGCATACATGTTCCCTCTTGAACCTCCGACTGTGATTGGCCAATCCTCAGGTCCATTTATTCTACTTCCCTCAAAACTCCTGCACAACATCGAGGGCTCAAGTAGGCCGTGAAGGACGTGAGTTGATGTGATGGCGCCCCCTGTGACCTGTGGCTTAGCTCTGTTTTCTGCTTCCCTGTGTGGTCCATGCTGAAACACATTGCAGATCCCAGAGAAAGGCCTGATTGATGCTGGTGGAGCTTGCCATGTGTATTCCGTGAGGGGACCAGGAAGCCAGCCAGTCAGAGGCTGTGAGTGAGGAAGTTAGTTAGAGTCCCTTGGTTTTGCTGTGATTCTGAAACATGGAGCAGAGGAATCAGCACACTTATCTGTGTTGCTACAAGTAAAAAAACACACATTTCCATGGCCCACATCAGCCAATCAATGCATAAACACAGCAGTCATTACATACTACAGTGGTACCTCAGTACTCAAACTCATTAGAACTTGAATTTCTTAAAAGTCGAACCAACCAGTTTGAAAAAAAAAAAGACCTATCTGAATCTGAGAAGTCGAACCGTGAACGCCGATCTAAGATAACTTGTACGCGCAGGGAAATGAGTCATGCGGCATGTCTCTCAGCGGAAACAAAGGGTAAAGCTTCAGTCTCAGCCTCACATTCGCTGTGATAGCATTGTTTGTTGGTGATAGTGCTTTTTTATTGAAAATATCAGGTAATACACTGTACTTTATATCATTTTGGTAGCCATTGCTCACCAAAAAGTTACACAATAGTTGTACAAATGTTACAACCTAAAAGTTTGTGATTTATGAACAAATTAACAAATACAGAGTAATAATAAAAATAAACAATGGACCGCATGGCATACACTCTCTCTCAATTTTTTCCCCTCATTTTTTAAAATGTTTTGCTTTTGTTCCTACATTAAATACAAACCCTTAGTATGACTCAAGGTAGTAGTGATGTGTCTGGCTTTATGAAAAAGAACATAAGAAATTTACAAACGAGAGGAGGCCATTCGGCCCATCAAGCTCGTTTGGGGAGAACTTAGCTAATAGCTCAGAGTTGTTAAAATCTTATCTAGCTCTGATTTAAAGGAACCCATGGTTTTAGCTTCCACTACAATAGCAGGAAGACTATTCCATACTCTGACTACACGCTGTGTAAAGAAGTGCTTCCTCAAATTTGTTTTAAAATGTTCTCCCGCTAATTTCCACTTATGGCCACGAGTTCTAGTATTTAGACTAATATTGAAATAGTCATTTGGCTGAACAGCATCCAGACCCGTTAGAATCTTATAGACCTGAATCATATCCCCCCTTAGTCTCCTTTGCTCAAGGCTGAACAGATTCAGTTCCGTTAACCTCTCCTCATAAGACATTCCTCTAAGACCAGGAATCATTCTCGTAGCTCTTCGTTGCACCTTTTCTAAGGCAGCAATGTCCTTCTTGAGGTATGGTGACCAAACCTGCACACAGTATTCTAGGTGGGGTCTTACCAAGGAATTATATAAGTGTAACATCACCTCCCTTGACTTAAACTCCACACATCTAGAGATATAACCCAACATTCTGTTCGCCTTTTTTATTGCTTCCCCACATTGGCGAGAGTGGGACATGGAAGCATCAACATACATACCGAGATCTTTCTCGTAATCAGCTACCTTTATTTCAGTGGAACCCATAAAATATCTGTACTGTATATTTCTGCTCCCTGCATGGATTACCTTACATTTATCTGTGTTAAATTTCATCTGCCAGGTATCAGCCCATTCGCTAATTAAATCCAGATCCCTCTCTGCTGCTAGATTAGTATCTGCTACCGCGCCCACCTTAGTGTCGTCTGCAAATTTAACCAGTTTACTGTATGTATTCGTGTCAATATCATTAATGTAAATTAGGAACAATAGTGGTCCTAAAATTGAACCCTGCGGTACCCCACTATAAACGGAGGCCCACTGTGACATAGTGCCTCTAATAACTACTCGCTGCTTCCTATCAGTTAGCCAGTTTTTGATCCAAGCTGCCACAGTTCCTAAAATTCCTGCAGCTTTAAGCTTTAACAAGAGCCGTTTGTGGGGGACAACATCAAAGGCTTTCTGGAAATCTAAGTAAATCACATCATAGGCCTTTTTGTGATCAATTTCACTTGTAGCTTCCTCAAAGAACTCAAGCAGATTCGTTAAGCAGGATCTACCTCTCCTAAATCCATGTTGGCTATCCTTTATAATGTTATTTGCATCTAGGTAATCTACCATTTTCACTTGAATTATAGCTTCCATTATTTTTCCAGTAATGCTAGTTAAACTGATTGGCCTATAGTTTGCTGGATTACTTCTATCCCCTTTTTTGAATATGGGTGTTATATTAGCATGCTTCCAATCTGATGGTACCACACCCGCAGATAACGATTTCTGGAATATTAAAGTCAAAAGTTGGCTAATAATATCCCTCATCTCTTTCAAGACTAAAGGTAAGATGCCATCAGGCCCCTGCGATTTATTTATTTTGAGTTTAGCTAGGCTTAGTATCACATCAACCTCAGTTATACATATATTGGTCATAGATGATGCTGTATTTGTATTAATTGGTGGTAAGTTACTTGTGTTCTCTATTGTGAACACCCTTGAAAAATAATCATTAAACTCGTTTACCATATCAATTTCGTTATCAATTATAAGGCCCTTACTATCCTGCAAATTAGTGATTTCAGCTTTTAGTGCTCTCGGAGTTAAAATATTGGAAGAAACCTTTACTGTCATGCTTAGCCTCCAATGCAATTTTTCTTTCTACATCCCTCTTTGATAGCCTAATGTCATTTTTTAACTCTGCCTGTAGACTTAGATACTCCTGCTTGATTTTGAAATCATTAGTTATTTTCCAGTTGTGGAACAGAGCCCTTTTCCTCCTGACTTTATTCTTAATTTCCTTAGTAAACCACCTTGGTTGTCGTTTCCTAGATTTAGTTTTGCTGGAAACAGGTATGAAGTCCTCTTGCACTTGCAACAATGTGCTTTTGAAAAATTCCCATGCCTCTTCAACTGTTTTGCTATTTAACTCTGTCCAGTTTACAGTTTCTATTTTCCGTCTCATACCATTAAAGTTAGCCTTCCTAACATTGCATACTTTTAATTTAGACTTTGCTCTTCGGACACTAAAATTAACCTCGAATTTAACCATGTTATGATCACTACTGTACAATGGGTCTAAAACCTCTAATTTTCCAATCCTATCCTGGTTATTACAAAAAACGAGATCAAGAAGGGCTTCTCCCCTGGTAGGAGTATTAAACTGAGTAAAAAAACAATCCTGTACTAATTCCACCATCTCAAGTTCATTTACAGAAGAGCCAGAGACTGTGTCCCACTGTATCCCAGGTAAATTAAAATCACCCATAACCACCACATCATTTTTATTACTCATAATCCTGATATCATCATATAATATTCTGCTTTCCTCTACAGCTACATTAGGTGCCCTATAACAAACCCCGACAATAAGGCCATTTGAATCTTTAGCATCGAGTTTGATCCATACAGCTTCTGAATTTTTATTTTTATCAGTGAGATCCCTTGCCTGCAAGTTTTCTTTTACGTATACTGCAACACCACTTCCCTTCTTGCCTATCCGGTCTCTACGGAACAACGTATAACCATCCATATTATATTCATCACCATCATTGTCACTCATCCATGTTTCAGTTATTCCTATAATGTCGTAATTGTCTGAAGAAATTAAAGCCTCTAAGTCATTAATTTTGTTTCTAATACTCCTAGCATTGAAATACAGACCACTAATGGTAGGCCTTTTACAGTGTCTACTTTTAATATTTATTTGGGCTTTCCGTCTCTCCCCACATAAATTCTTAACTGACCTCCCTGCCCCCCCAGTCCCTAGTTTAAACATTCCTCAACTATTCTGCACATACGCCTCCCCAATACACTGGTTCCCCTATGGTTCAGATGCAACCCGTCCGGCTTGAACAGGTCCCACCTGTTCCAGAAGGTCATCCAGTGCCCCATAAACCTGAACCCCTCTTTCCTACACCACCATTTTAGCCACGCATTTAATCCCCTTATCTCAGCTAATTTTGCCTGACTTGCACGTGGCACGGGAAGTATTCCAGAGAATACCACCGTGGAAGTTCTGCTTCTAAGCTTATCCGCGACTTCTATAAATTTATCTTGCAGAACAGCCCTTCTGCCCTTTCCTATGTCATTGGTGCCAACATGCACCACGACCACTGGATCCACCCCGGCTGGGGCCAAAAGCCTGTCCACTCGATCTGGAAGGTCCCCTACCTGGGCACCAGGCAGGCAAGACACCGTACGGGACCCTCTATCACGGGTGCACACATAACTATCTACACCTCTTATAATTGAATCACCTACTACCACAACCTCCCTCCTACTGGGGCTAGGTGGCTCCTTGGTGCCCAAGGGCTCACCTGCCTCCCCAGTCTCTTCCGGCTCTAAGCCGGAAGCACCTGAAAGCGGTTAGAAACCATTACTTCAGGTGATGCCGCCTCTGTGAACTGTGTACGCCCTTTTCTACGTCTATGACCTACGTTCACCCAGCTCTCTCGACCTACCTGTTCATCATTCTCCCCCCTCCCCGCTTGTGACGTACACACAGTCTCCCTAGAAGGCGTATTAACTCTCTCCTTTAACTCATTGCTATGCTGGATGAGAGCCAGTCGCTCCTCTAGGTCACGAACCTGGACCATGAGTGAGTCAACTAACCCACATCGCTCGCAGACGAAGTCCGACTGGACGCAAGCATCCAGAAGGGCAAACATCTTGCAAACACAACACTGAGCTGGCCCCATAATTACCTAACTCACTATGTCCCCGTCCTTTACTCCCAGCCCAGTATATTAATAGAGAATATTTAAACTTTTAGTTGATCTAATTAACGTATAGTTAAAACAAAGTGCTGAGTACACTAAAACACTAAATTAACACTTGCGTTAAATCGGTACTTTATTATAAATTATCCGGCAGCGTCAGCGATAACAACCTTTAAATTTAACTTTTAAAATAACCAAATTTACAATTACTTACCCGAGATTAACTTCCTGCTGAACCACGTTTAGCTAAACTAAAGCGAAGTTGCTCTAGGGAGGCCAAAAAACCACAAAAACCCTCTCAAAGCAGGCTACTGCCGGAGCGGGGAAAAAAGTGGAAAATGTCCTCCCGGCCCCGACCGGCGACCGAGCAAAGCTCCGGAGCAACTGACCTTTTAGAGTTAATGTTACCGATGTTCGATAATATTACCCGCGGTTGTTTGATGCGAAGGACGCAAACAGAAACGCCACTCGCGCCCGCAGCTGTCGGTAACACTCACAAGGACAGACAAGTACACACGTAAAAATAAGAGTAAAAAATGAAAACAACAACAACCACCCACGTAACCGTGCTGGCACACAAACGCTCAAATATACTTTACAGATAATTCAAATCAAATCAACCGCTTCAACAGGCACACAACACAACACAAGTGCACACAGCGACTACACCACTCCCGAACAGTACAGCAATCCCAGCAGCCTCTACAAAGCAAACCAAAGTCAAACCATGGGTGACACGTCATTGTGTACCTTTGCTTGTGTCATTGTTTTTTTTTTTTACTTTACACATTGTTTGGATACATTTATTTTCTTACTTTACAAATTACTGTTTTGATAAATGTGCTTAGATGTGTTTAGTATATGCTCTTCTTGTTTTATCCCGTTCATTTTGTGTTTAAATGCTAAAAAAAACATATTTAGGTGTATTTTTTTGGGGAACCAATTAATTGGTTTTCCATTATTTCTTATGGGGAAAATTTGATCAGAACTCAAACTTTTTAGGATTCAAACCCGAGTTCTGAGCGGATTAAGTTCAAGTTCTGAGGTACCACTGTACATTAAGAAATGCATTGCTGAAATAACCATCCATCTCACACGTGCCACTTCCATTTGGACTCTTATTCTGTTCAACCCTTGTTAGACCTCATTATATAATAAAACCGCATTATGTAATGACTTGAAAAAAATTAATAATTTTTCAATAAACAGTTTATTACAAAATGCTGCAGATTAATGTGGGAGTTTTTATCTAATAAAGTGAAAATTGTAAGAATTGCCACATTACAAAGTTTCTTAATTTGTCTTTAATAAGTTTTGCATGTCTATCCAAAACAACAGCAAATACATTGAAAAAAATATTCTCCCCTTTGATTCCACAAAAATCATGCGGTTTTACAATAGACTGTTAGAAAAAAAGACAACCAATGTGTACCTTTGCTTGTCACTGGGCTGCCAATTGTAACCTGTAGCTGTAGGTAAATGTACCTTTTAAGATACAGAAATGGACTATGAAAAACATGTTTATACCATTAGGAGTACATTAATGTTGTTTGTATCTTGGGGATGTTCCTCAGAGTCCAGTTCTGTACATTATTTATATCATCTGAGAAATTATTCATATCTGATGTAATCCATCCATTTTCTGAAACCACTGAATCCCAACTGGGGTTGCGGTGGGGACCGGAGCCTATCGTGGGAACAATGGTTGCAGGCGGGAACCTTTTTTAAAAAAATGTTTCATTCTTTCTCTTTGCTATATTTTACTGTACTTTCTCCCTTTTTAATTGCTTCATACGGTTTGAGTTGCGCGCGTTGACACCCCGAAGGTACGCATCATGTACAGAGAGGCAGTACTTTCATGACGCCATATAGACAGGGGCGTGGTTTTGTTCCGACTGGGTTGGAAAAAAAGACATTCGTGCTGTACAGACGTCGGTCAGGGACGTTACGTGATGACGTATATAGCATGCGTGCTACAAATCGGGTAGCGATAGGCTGAGGCGTGTAAACACTGCAGTTCAGGAATGTCGACTGAAAGCGACGCGGGAGAATACCGTTTGGTGAAACATCCTTCCAGTTTCTCACGTTAGCGTCACGGTAAGGCGTTTTTGGGTTTTCATAGCTCTGGCTGCTAATGAAGCTAGCCAATTTTCCGTTTGCCGGTGTTCTGTCGAAAAATACTACCTATCGAGACGTGCTATCGAGCCTTTCTGCGCATAATCAAAAAGCTCATCTCTGCTTTCTGACCGTGTGTCATGATTAAAGATGACGAAATGGTTGACCACAGAGTAGTCCCGACAGTCATCATTAATAAGACGACTAAAGGGGGAGTTGAGAGCCTCCACAGTGGTGCCAATAACAGCAGTGATGTTCATCTGTAGTTTGTGGTTATCACCAAATTACATTCCCGAAAGAACAACAGCTTTGCATATGTAAAGACAAAAAATGGTTGTGTGCTGCAGAAAATGCATGTGAACTTAAGTTGTACTTGTCTTACTGCTGAGCAAAATCCAGGCTCAGCTATCCATTATCCCTTATCTTTAACTGTCATATGTGATTGTGTGCTTACTATCCTCTACAACCCCAACAAACCTGAAAAGTGGCCTGTTTCATTTGCTGCCCTTGAAGGCAAACCAAGAACTGGCATAGCACGCCACCTGGCTTAGGTCTTCCTTGCATAGCCTGCAGTGCTGCAGCTGTCTTCCTAAGTTCAGAAGCTGCTTGGGGTAAAATGAGGTCATTCTTCTGAAGGACACAGCTGACTGAGGCCAGCTCTTGAAACACATCATCCAAGAAATGGCTAAATATATTGAACTCGATTTACAGCATTTCCCTCATGCAAGATTTCAAAAAAACATTTTTTTTTTAATAAAAAATATTAAGTTACTTTTATAGCAACACACAGCAATGTATAGTTTTTCTGAAACTCACCCTCTTTGAATGACCATGAATGTCTGCATTGGCTGCAGATATAGCCAGATGTTCCGTGTGGCGGAGGGTGACTGCATACTGGCCACTGTCCCTCGCCGGACACTCGCCTTTTCTAGGGCGAAGGAGCACATTGTGCTCTGTGCACATGAGGAATCCACCTTATTCCCTTTATACTAGGAGTGACGCTCCCCAATCCACGCTGCTCCCCAATTTCCTTCAGCTCACGTTTGGATTTAGGGCTGAAATGGTAGGTCTTCCAAACAAAATGGAGATCATAGATGCGTTTATGTGATCACGGAACCTTCACTGACACTGGTTTAGTAGTAAGAGAGGCTCTTTTGAGCAATGCGAATGCCCCCAGGAATACCAATGCAAGCCATTATGAAATTCTTGCGCACACAAACCTGCGTGGCATGAAATGAATGGGGATAACATGCTTTCCCACATCTCTCTTCATTAATGCGATTACTCCGCTATGGACACCCGTGTTTAGGTAACCATCTGCCTCAAATGCAACACACTTGGTTTTCCAGTCAACTATGCCAAGTCCATCAAAAGTAGCATTGATTCCATCTAGGATTCCTGCAATAGCATAAGTTCATATACTGTAAGTTCATTTACACACAAGTTTATAATAAGCAGTTGTCAACATTGTGAGGCAGTAACAGAATTACCAAATTTTATTCACTTACTAGATTAATATTTGATTTTAACAAATTATGCATATGTGACTTTTGTTTTCAACATATTTCCTTCTCATTCCTTTCTTATCCCCTTTATCTGCATTGGGTGTTTTTTTTTGTATCCAATAATGATTCATTAGTTGTATGTAACATTAGCTTACCTTTTTTAAGGGGCGTGTGAAATACCCTGCTGCCTAGCTGGTCTGCCATTTCAGTTTATTTTCTTGCCTGGCTGGTCTGCCATTTCAGTTTATTTTCTTGCCTGGCTGGTCTGCCATTTCAGTTTTTCTTATATATTCAAGTGAAATGGGCTCATAGCCCTGCCTAAGGTGGTGCAGTCTGTCTGAAATGCTCATTTATGTCTTCAACATCCATTTATGTCTTCAGCTGTGTCCAGCCTCCATTCAGGTGGTCCGGTCAGAGCAGGAGCCCTGCTGTGAGATCAGAGCCACATGCCACAGGCCGGGAGAGAAGGTCTGTTTCTGCTCGACCCAGGCTGATGCCAGCTGTGCATTATAAAACACTGATTAACTGGCACTCAATGTCATTTTGATTTCATTGTCAGCTGACATCTTCCAGCAATAAAACCACCTGCAGCACGAACCAGAAACCTTCTGGTGAGAGTGTCGGAGAGGTTAAAAAAAGAGGAGCCGGAATACCTGATGTCTGAGGGTGTGGGGACCACGAAGGACAGCACCCCCGAGGTAAAATGAAAGGCCAGTGGGTCTCTTCATCATTAGACCACTCTAAGGCATTAATGTCGGGAAGTGACTGAGGAGAAGCTGGCTGGTTCTCTTCTGTTGAAAAGCACTGATGGGAGTCAAGGTAGGAGAAGCAAGTGTGAAACCTCCAAACCCAGGCAGGTCCAGCTACCAACACATATGACCAAAACTGCAGCTGTTTTGGTACATTTGGTGGTAATAAAGTTTGTGCTTCTAGTTGTCCTTTAAAAGCCATCAATGTTGTGTTACTCTCTGCATTCAGGTATGTCAGAGAGCCTGCAGTTTGAGCAGCACACTGTGAACATGAACAGCCGCAGCTGTGGGCGCAGTCTTCACAACACACCGAAGATGCTGTACACTGAGAGAGTGCAGCCTAAAGATGATGATTACCTCTGTGAGTGGTGTACGGTCGAAGGATGTTCCCCATGATGATAAACCCACATAGTGTCCTCTTTTGTTTGGCTTGTTTGGCAGTGCTTTTCTACTGAGGTTCAGGAACCTGGGGACTCATTTTAAAAACATACAATGTTTTCCCTTCACAAAAGCTGTCTCATTCTCAGTTCTCTGATGGTGCATTTATTGCAGTCTAGAATGGCTGATAAGTAACAATGGCACTATCATTTTTTCTGATAATACCAATATTAAAATTTTGAGCCAATACCAATCTATTTCCCCCCCCCTTTTTATCAGCTACAGCGAACCCCCGCCTTTCGCGGAAGATGCGTTCCAGACCCATCAGCGATAGGTGAAAATCCGTGATATAAATAAAACAAATATGGCAAATATGGTATATTCTTTTCATCCTTCTTGATGTAGTGTACCATTGATTAATTCAAGCCATAATGGCGCGCGACGTCCGCGTAACGCCTTCCTTCCCAAAGCTTATCCAGGAGTTTTACCTTCTCCTGAATGGCGCTTAAGCTCACTGCTACCAGAAGCCTTGGCACATGCAGGACGTTTGGGAGCCATAGTAAACAAAAACAATCGTATCACAAGCAAGGCACACAATGCGCAGAGAACTGTGACGGGTCGGGGAAAAATCTGCGATATTGCGGCGGCGCGATAGCTGAACTGCGATATAGCGGGGGATCACTGTATTAAGCATTAAATGATATCTGTATCAATACATTAAAAAAACTATTGCAAACTTCGCAAAAATGAACAGAAATATTACTCAAATTGCAAATTGTGAAGTCTGTTGACAAATAAATAAATCAATCACCAAAATACCTCTGTATAGCCCAGTATTGCACCATGCACTACAAATGAATGTAAATGTGACTGGGATGCACTTTTCTATCTGATCTCTAGGTGTCGCTTTTTTCTGTTTCCTTTAAAACTTTTATACGACTGCACTGGACCATTCCTGAATGCGCACACTTTTTCAGGCAATGTTTTTGTTATGTTGTTTCTTTATGCAACCCAAAATCATACGAATGTTTCTCAGCTTTTTTGTCTGTCCAAATCCAAAACAGGATGCTGCATTTTATTTTACAATGCGCAATGATCCCATGAAGTATGGAACATGTGGCAGCTAGAGTCAGAAGAGGTCTTGGTAGCTCATGGTACGGCTTTATGCAGCCTGTGACATTCTCATAATTCATTATTGAATCTGGCCAGCAGATCGATCTTTAACAATAATTGATGTTTTATCGATTCCCATGGGGAAATTATCTTTAGCCCTTTACACTGATCAGTTCTGCCAAGTTTCACCATGGCAGACATGTGAAGCAAACAAGGTGTGCATTAATGCAGGTAATGAAATTGAAATGCAATAGTTCCTTCTGCTTCTTTTTTGTTACACAAAAGTGACAGAAGTAATGTAATTTCCAAGTTGGAGCCAGTGCTTGCGCTCAACTAATCAGCAAGTTAATCGTTGTGAACCTCACCCCAGTACTTCTTCATTTAACCAAAAAGTACCCAACCCAGAGTAAAAGGTTCAGGAACTACAACCCAGGAACTACCGTCAGTTCCTGTGGTGGGAACATGTTCCTGTGATGGGACAGGGACTGTAGGGTATTGTATAGTATTTCCCCTGTTACTGTATATAATCCGCATTTCTGTTCTTTCGTCATCAGATTGTGAGGATTGCCAGTCTTCCTTCACTGACCAGTGTGAGGTCCACGGTCCTCCTGTCTTCATCCCTGACTCTCCTGCACTTGTGGGGGTCCCTGGCAGGGCCCTCCTCACTCTGCCTCCTGGTTTAGAGGTTAGGCCATCCAGTATCCCTGGGGCAGGCCAAGGGGTGTTTAACCAGGGGCAGACTGTGCCCAGAGGAGTGCATTTCGGGCCCTATGAAGAAGAAGTCACTGGGAAAGAGGAAGCCATTGACAGCAGCTACTCCTGGGTGGTAAGACTAAGCCTGCAGCAGTGAGGAGGATGTATCTGTAACTGCATGAGGAATTCATGTCTTGCTACTTTATACTTTAGAACCTTGGGGACACGGGTCACATAACTTTATGTATATTTGATGTAGGACTGAACGATTTATTGATTTAAAATCGAAATCACAATTTCAAATTATGTGATTAGCAAATCACAAAGGCTCTGACTTAAGATATGCGTTATACAGCCCATCTGATCCAGGGATTAAAACTTGTGAGAATAGTTTTACAAATTCATGCTGTCCTCCTTATTTGACAGTCATTCTCACCAGTTATAAGTGCTGTGCTCCTTGTGTGTCAGTCATGCTTACCAATCAGAAGTGCCCCAAGGCAACTGCATATTTGCCCGCAAACAACAAACACATGAAACCCAAGGAAAACTTTATATTCGTGGTGCAGAAAAATATTGATTCCACTGCTGAGCTATAAATGAATTGCTTATGGGAGTTTTACTTACACAAAATTGCTCTGAGGGCAGAATGAAAAATGACTGGTTCAGAGAGATCAGATTGTAGAGGAGGTGAGTCCAGGCATCTAGAGGTGAGACCACCCAATCAGATGTCTGCAGACAACAGAACACACAGGTAAGGCGAAAGTCCTCATCCATCCCATTTGGCGCCACTGTATTGAGGACTTTTCCTTTACCAATTTTTTGTGATATGTCACATGGTATACATATTATGAATTACTCATGTTATACTCTATATTATGAAGGTAATCAAGTGCGAAACCACTTATTTGGGGTGTGGCGATGCCCATGGCACTTGTGTTATCATTAGCTGTTCGGCAGGGATGTGTCTTCTTAAATTGAGGGTAAATTGTTGCGGGTCAAGATTAAGTGGCATAATTTGGGCACAGTATCCACAAGAAATTATATGACCATTGTCATCATATGATGATGTAAAACATTCATTTTGTTTAGAAACTGTTCTTAGTATTCAGGAGTGAGGTATTCAATAAAAGTTTGTACAGTTACTGTTACTTGTAATTTTTAAGTATGTATATTGTAGCGCTGGCGAGGTGGCTAAGCATAGTGTGGCCCGTTAACGACGCGGCGCTTGGAGATGTGTCAATAACCTCTTGTGGTGTTATTGTAAGTACTTGTTGTGTCCTGATTGTCGTGTGTGCCCTTGCCTTTGTCATGCCTGAATCCTGACGATCCTCTTGTGTCTCTAGCAATTGTATAACTACCCACCGTGTATGTGTCTTACCATCCGCCGTTAAACCTCCCTGCATTTCCCCTGTCAGTGTAGTGGTTGTTATGCATGCGGTTCTTTTAGAGGCTTTATATATTAAAAAAAAAAAAAACACACCAATACAATATGCCATGTCAGCGAAGACCCAAGGTAAGCAAACAAGGGTTGTAGGGAGCAGTTCATATCTTTAAGTTCTCATCCTTGCATTAGAATGTAGACCAGTTAATATTTTGATGGTATCTCATGTGGTAATGCTGCATTATATATTTATATGTTTTAATATATAACACTGTATATTGAACTGAAGCTTGACTTTGAAAAAACTGAATCAGAAATCATTTGCAATATGTGTCAGAAAAATCAAGATTATATGTTTTCCACAAATTCTTCAGCCCTAATTTTAAGGAATATTTGCATATAGCTGGGTTGCCAACTTAGGTCAGTTGACTGGAGTGAGATTTTCAGTTCAAGTTACATGCACACGCATTTATATACATGTAACAGTTTTATTGCTTTGTAAATAGTCTGTAGCGGGGCTGAACAATTTATCAATTTCAAATCAAAATTGCGTTTTGAAACAAAGCGATTAGCAAGTCGCAAAGGCTGCAATTTAGGATATGCAATTGTAGTGAGAATAGTTTTACAAATTCATGCCGTCCTCCTTGTGTGACAGTCATTCTCACCAATCTGAAGTGCCGTGCTCCTCGTGCGTCAGTCATGCTCACCAAAAAGAATTAGACCAAACCAACTAAATATACTCCCACAAACAGCAACCACATGAAACTCAAGGGAAACATTACATTCTCAGTGCAAAGAAATGTTTGATTCCTCTGCTGAGCTATAAGTGAATTCCCTACATATTTCTTGGTCAGAGATTGTTTATGGAAAGGTCCTATTATTCATTGAGTGATTATTATGACAATTCTATGGTTGTGTAAAATAGATCTGCACACTTATAATTGGTACACAAAAAAATGACAGTCAAAATGCTGCTCCATTCACACACCTACAGGACAGGGAGAAATCTAAATACAGGGTTTCCTTCCCTGTTTGTGCACCTGTAATCCCAATTCATAGTTGTATCATGGCTTCTGAAAATACACTATATTGCCAGAAGTATTGGGACACCTGCCTTTACACACACATGAACTTTAATGACATCCATCCCATTCTTAATACACAGGCTTTAATATGGAGTAGGCCCACCCTTTGCAGCTATAACAGCTTCAGCTCTTCTGGGGAGGCTGTCCACAAGGTTTAGGAGTGTGTTTATGGGATTTTTGACCATTCGTCCAGGAGAGCATTTGTGAGGTCAGGCACTGATTTTAAACGAGAAGGTCTGGCTCTCAGTCTCTGCTCTAATTCATCCCAAAGGTGTTCTATCGAGTTGAGGTCAGGGCTCTGTGCAGGCCAGTCAAGTTCCTCCACACCAGACTCGCTCATCCATGTCCTTATGGACCTTGCTTTGTGCACTGGTGTGCTGTCATGTTGGAGCAGGAAGGGGCCCAAACTGTTCCCACAAAGTTGGGAGCATGAAATTGTCCAAAATGGCTTTGAATGCTGCAGCACTAACAGTTCCTTTCACTGGAACTAAGGGGCCAAGCCCAACCCCTGAAAAACATCCCCACACCATAATTCCCCCTCCACCAAACTTTACACTTGGCACAATGCAGTCAGGCACATACCGTTCTCCTGGCAACCGCCAAACCCAGACTCGTCCATCGGATTGCCAGACAGAGAAGTGTGATTCATCACTCCGGAGAAAACGTCCTTGCTGCTGTAGAGTCCAGTGGCGGCGTGCTTTACACTACTTCATCCAACGCTTGGTGATGTACAGCTTGAATGCAGCTGCTTGGCTATGGAAACCCATTCCATGAAGTTATCTATGCACTGTTCTTGAGCTAATTGGAAGGCCACATGAAATTTGCAGGTCTGCAGCTATTAACTCTGCAGATAGTTGGCGACTTCTGCACACTACGCCTCAGCATGTGTTGTCCCCGCTCTGATTTTACATGGCCTACCACTTCCTGGCTGAGTTGCTGTTGTTCCCAATTGCTTCCACTTTGGTATGATATCACTAACAGTTGACCGTGGAATATATATAGTAGTGAGGAAATTTCACAAATGGACTTGCGTAGGTAGCATCCGGTACCACACTTGAATTCACTGAGCTCCTGAGGGTGACCCATTCTTTCACAAATGTTTGTAGAAGCAGTCTGCATGCCCAGGGGCTTGGTTTTCTACACCTATGGCTATGGAAGTGATAGGACAACCTGAATTCAATCATTTGGAGGGGTGTCCCTATACTTTTGGCAATATAGTGTATGTGCAAATCTGTGACTTTGAAAACACAAGGGTGCAAAACTGATTTGTAAACACAAACATTGCTGTGCAGGTGTACAAAACTAAAATACACATGCGCAAAAGTCTCTGCACGGGTGTACAAACTGAATTACAAGTATGCAAATCTATTTTACTCAATCATGCAATTCCGTCATAATAATCACTCCATAATTATTAGGGTTAAACGCAGCGTTAGCTGCAGGATCCGTATCTCTCTTTTTCTTACTGGAATTGTTTTATCTTTATTACCATAACACACCTTTCTCTGTTAATTTAACCCTTGTGTATCTAGGACTTTGAGGAAACACTATTACTTTACCAAAGATAAAAATGCGGTTGAATGCTGTTTGCAAATGCACCACTTAACCCACCATGTTCAGGTCGCTAGTGACCCGGCACACTTTGGCAAAGAAATGATCATAAAACAATAAGTACATGTTGGAAACAATTCACATTTTTCTCATCCTTGCATTAGCATATAGACCAGTTAATGTTGTGACTGTATCTCATGTGGTAATGTATTTTAAATCTATTATACACTAAATATTAAACTGAACCTTGACTAAAAAATTACGTGATAGATCAAATCACAATCACAATGTCAGAAAAATCACAATTTAATATTTTCCGCAAATCGTTCAGCCCAAGTCTGTAGGGTTTGCAAACTACCCCAACGCTTTTGATGTAGCTAATTTTAGGTTTATAATGGAATAATATAGATTTGCCATTAATTTCTTGCATGAGCATGAGTCTGAAAGTGTGAGTGTCATGCCAGATGTGTGACATTTGGCAATCCTGCATATAACTAGGCATTTGAATTATCAGTTGGAAGTTCTGTGCTGGCATAACTCAACTGGGGTGATGTCTAGTACTTTCAGGCCTGTGGTTTCAGGTTTGCAAGAGCAAATGGTGTGAGATGTACGTTGATGCCAGGAGAGAAACCCACTCCAACTGGATGAGGTGAGATGACACCATTAGTGATTCTCCATCCATGTTTCAGTAATGCAGTGGTTCCCAAACTGGGGGGTGCACCAATGGGATAGCCTCAGGGGCATGTGCCACCCTAAAATAATCTCTTCACAGACTGGACGATTAAACAAATAAAGCAGCGCAACATTACATTAACTAACAATAAATAAACCACTAGCTCACATGTACTATTAGAGCATTTATGTAATTTATTTAAACTTTATTTTACCAGGTAAATTAACTGAAAACCAGTTCTCACTGCTTTATGTGATATTCGGGAGAAATAGCAGGTAACACATCGGAACTTCCTGGGATGCAAACATCATACAAACGTCACGTTCTTCAGCCAATAAGGGCAAAGTTGTGTCTAGAGGCTGTTCCAGTTTGTTCAGCCGGCTGAGAGGTGCTGTACGATCTGTCTTAAGTTGTCTTGCTCTTGCAAGGTTTTTGTACCATGTGACATGGTGACGTGTCAGGACGTTTCGCAGTGCCGGACAAAAAATCTAATCATATCATATGAAAAACGAGGTTTAAAAATTTCTACATGAAGTGCAGGGAGACTATCAATTAATGGGTATGATTTAGTGTTGTTTTGTGCTATAGTATAGCCTGAAACCTGCGGTTATCATTAAAAACAAAATGCGGTAATCGTAAGACAAACTTTAATTTGTGTACGCCAATGAATATTAACAGGAATGTTAAATCTGCATTTGCATAATTTCAAACTTATGCTGGACTTTTATTTTTAATTGATTGCTCTTTTTTCTCCCACAGTGGTGAAATTGCACCATTTGTATTTTGTAATTCATTTGTTTCGCTCAGAAAAGGGAATTGTATTTCAAATAAAGTTTGAATCTGAACCTGTGTAGTTTGAATGGGGCGGGGCTCAATAATGTTCCTATCTAGAAAAGGGGGACCCTGCAGAGAAAGTTTGGGAACCACTGCAGTAATGCATACATACACCACGTCTATTCTCTCTCCAACTGATGCACACACACACCCTCTCTGTGTGTCAGATATGTGAACTGTGCCCGTGATGAGGAGGAACAGAACCTGGTGGCCTTCCAGCACAAAGGGGGCATCTTGTATCGCTGCTGCAAGCCAATTGCCCCTGGGCAGGAGCTCCTGGTATGGTATGCAGAAGATTACGCCAAGGACCTGGGCATCACCTTTGACTGTTTGTGGAATAAAAAGTGCTATTCACAAGGTATCTTCGTTTGTCATCATTTGTCTTTTTATTTTGTCTTATTTCTCTTAACCCTGTCCCACCACAGTACTCACTGATTTGTCTCTCTCTTGCCCCCAGCAAGGAGAGCAGATAAATCCACCCAAGGATTCCCTTGTTCTCAGTGTCCCTTCTCCTTCACAGCGGACATTTATCTCCACAGACACATTAAAAGATCTCACCCTGAGGAGTATGTCGGACAGCTGATGTCTGGATCTGTCAACACATCCCAGCATTTCCCATCTTCTGCTGGCCCCAGTGCCTCTCAGCCCAGAACAGACACATTCAGTACCATGAATGAAGCGGGTTCAGGCACTCTGAAGGCTCGACAGGAATCCCAGGCTGAAAAGACACTCGGTGTAAAGAGCAGTCGCAAAAAACACCATCAGACACACACAGGAGAGAGGCCCTACCAGTGTTCCCAGTGTGGGAAGAGATTCAGTGAATTAGGAACTGTAAAGAAACACCAACGGATTCACACAGGGGAGAGGCCCTACCAGTGCTCCCAGTGTGAGAAGAGTTTCAGTGAATTAGGAACCCTAAAGAGACACCAGCGGATTCACACAGGTGAAAAACCCTACCAGTGCTCCCAGTGTGGGAAGAGTTTCAATCATTTAGGAAACCTAAAGACACACCAGCGGATTCACACTGGGGAGAGGCCCTATGAGTGCTCCCAGTGTGGAAAGAAATTCAGTCATTTAGGACCCCTGAAGACACACCAACGGATTCATACAGGGGAGAGGCCCTACCAGTGTTTCCAGTGTGGAAAGAGCTTCAGTGAATTAGGACACCTAAATTCACACCAACGGATTCACACAGGGGAGAAGCCCTACCAGTGCTCCCAATGTGGAATGAACTTCAGGCATTTAGGACCCCTGAAAACACACCAGCGGACTCACACAGGGGTGGGGCCCTACCAGTGCTCCCAGTGTGGGAAGAGCTTTAGTCAGTCAGGACACCTAAAGACACACCAGCGGACTCATACAGGGGAGAAGCCCTACCATTGCTCCCAGTGTTGGAAGAGCTTCAGTAGTTTATCAAACTTAAAGAAACACCAGCGGATTCACACAGGGGAGAGGCCCTACCAGTGTTCCCAGTGTGGGAAAAGTTTCAGTCAGTTGGAAACCCTAAAGAAACATCAGCGGATTCACACAGGGGAAGGAGGACAGCGCGGTAGCACAGCTGTTAACACTGTTGCCTCACACCGTTAGGAGCAAGGTTTGAGTCTCCACCTCCAGCAACATGTGTGTGGAGTTTGCGTGTTTCCCTGTGTTGTCATGGGGTTTCTTTCAGGTTTTTTGATTTCCCTCCATGCAACACTAAAAAATAATAGTGTTTAAAGTTGCCAGCACTTTCTTCACTCAATAACTGCAAAGTTCCAAATCTCCTCTGGCATTAACCCCAGCAGAGAATCCGGGAGCTTTCTGGAAAGGGCTTCCATAGCCAAGCAGCTGCATGCAAGCTTCACATTGCCAAGCACAATGGCAAGTCTTTGATGGAGTGGTGTAAAGCACGCTGCCACTGGACTCTGGAGCAGTGGAAATGTGTTCTGTAGAGTGATGAATCGCACTTTTCTCTCTCGGGCAGTCTGATGGACAAGTTTGGGTTTGGCAGATGCCAGGAGAATGTTACCTGCCTGACTGCATTGTGCCAGCTGGAAAGTTTGGTGGAGGAGGGATAATGGTATGGGGTTGTTTTTCAGGGATTGGGCTAGGGCCCCTTAGTTCCAGTGAAAAGAAACCCTTAATGCTTCAGCATACCAAGACATTTTGGACAATTCTATGCTTCCAACTTTGTGGGGACAGTTTGGGCAAGATCCTTTTTTGTTCCAGCATTTTTGTGTTGTAAGGGCCATAAAGACATAGTTGGGTGAGTTTGGTGTTGAAGGACTTGAGTGGTTCGCACAGAGCCCTGACCTGAACCCCACCGAACACCTTTGGGATGAACTAGAATGGATATTGCGAGCCAGCCCTTCAGGGCTCTTCTGGATGAATGGGCAAAAATTGCCACAGACATACTCCAAAATGTTGTGGAAAGTCTTCTCAGAACAGTAGCAGCTGTTATAGCTACAAAGGAAAGACCAAATACATATTGATGTCTATGGATTTAGAATGTGATGTCCTGTTCCTGTGGGGGTAATGGTAATGTGTCCCAGTGCTTTTGTCCATATATTGTGCATCATGAGCATGAATTCTGTGAGTGATAATCAAGTCTACTGTGTGATTGTGCACGTGCATTGGTCCCATTACTTGCTAGTAACATCCAACAGAGTCCAGGAGAGAAATCTACAGATATTATAATATTCTCTAAATTAATGATTAAGTCAGTGGGAAGTTCCCCAAATTCAGTTAGGACCGATGTGTATGGTCCAAGTGGTTTCTGTACTATAAGAATGTAGATGGGTGGGTCAGACACCATTTGAAGTAGCATTGCTTCAAATGTCATAAAATCTTTCATGATTTTGAGTTTAATAAAGTTATGTATGGTAACTTGCATGAACATCTCATCCACAAACCAAATCAGTATTTTGTAACAAAACAATAAATGTCATATGCTGTAATTAAGATGAAAACTTACCTAGTCAATTATGTCATTCATACAGGGTGTGTACGGTTACTTCTTCTTTTGAATTTTTTTAAATCAATGTTATATCAAAGTACAATCCCGCCAATCTTGAGCAGTATCTTCATTATACTCAGCGCATGTTGTGAGTATGGAAGACCAACGGGGCAGAAAACCAGATTTTTATTGACATTAACTGTGTTATAATTATTTGTTTATTAATTAATTGTTTATTTGGATTGTCCTGTCCCGTTTCTGTGCACGTCCACCCAGCTGTCTGCCCCGTATCACTTACACCTGCCCCTCATTGATTGTACTTATCACCCTCACCTGTGTTTGATAGTCTCTGATCCATTGTGATGCCCTACATATGTTTATTCTCAGTGTATATATGTGCCCCTCTGTCTTGTGCTTCCCAGTCTAGTCATTGTTACTCTGCTGCTTGTCCTAATCACTCTAATAAAGTTTCCTTTGGAGTTAACCAGCTCTTGGACTGTCTTTAGGGTTTCTTTGTGCCTCCCAGCACTTTCAGGACATGGCATGGATCAGATGTTGGAGCAAAACGCTGGACAGACCTGGTAGACCCAAAAAAACAGTCAGAGTGGGCTGGGAGCATCTGGCAGAGGCCCCTGTCTGGGAGATCTTCAACTCACACCTCTGGCAGAACTTCTCTTGCATCCTGAGGGAGTCATGGGACATTGAGTGTGAATGGGCCATGTTCTGAGCCTCCATTGCTGAGGCAGCTGTGCAGAGCTGTAGCTGTAAAGTTGTCAGTGCCTGTTGTGGTGGCAATTCCCAAATGCAGTGGTGGACGTCAGCAGTAAAGGGAGCTGTCAGGCTGAAGAAGGAGGCCTTTCAAGCTTGGTTAGCTTGTGGGACTCCAGAGGCAGCTGACAGGTACCGGCAGGCCAAGGGAAATGTTGCTTTGGTAGTTGCAGAAGCAAAACTCTGGTTGTGGGAGCAGTTAAGCAAAGCCATGGAAAATGGCTTTTGGTTAGCTTTAAAGATTTTGTGACTCAAGAGAAAGCAGGGCTTTGCCCATGCTGTTTACAGTAGGGGTGGATAACTGTTGCACTCACCTGGGGATAGAGTCGGGCGGTGGAAGGAGTATTTCGAGGACCTCCTGAAAACCCACTGACATGCCTTCCTTGGAGGATGTAGAGTCAGAGGACTCAAAGTATGACTTGCCCATTGCTGGATATTATTCTGGTCTGTCTTAATGCAGAGTGTGGGAGTAAAGAATAAATGAAAGTATAAAAACTAAAATGCATATACGCTTTAAAAATCTGCAGGAATGGAATACCCAGGATGGAACATGATCCCATCTCAGGGCAAACTCACACACAGATGCAGACCTATGAACAATTTGGAATCTCCAATTAACCTGTGAGGAGAAATTGGAGGAACCCATTGATGACACTGGGTGAACACACACATGGAGATGGGGGTGTAGACTTGAGCCCTGATGCTGGAGGTGTGAGGCAACAGTGCTAACCACTGCAATACTGTTTCTTTAGAGTCTGAACTGAAAGTCTACCCATGCTGAGAGCCCTGGCCTGCTGTCAGAAGCAGCACCAGCACCTGCCGGCTATCCGCAATGAGACTGAAATCTCTGGCTTGCTCAGTGGGGGCTTTGGGCAGGGATAATGTAAAGCGTTCTGAGACAATGTAATGCTGAGAAAATAAATGCGCTACACAAATAAAACTGAATTGAATTTACTTAGTAGGGCCTCTCCCCAGTGTGAATCCGCTGGTCTCTATTTAGGTTTCCTAAATGATTGAAACTGGGAACACTGGTAGGGCCTCTCCCCTGTCTGAGTCTGCTGGTGTGCTTTTAGGTGTCCAAAATGGGATGCCCTTTTTCCCATATTTTAAGACCATGTGATCATCCCTTCACCCCCTAGTAAGTAACAAATAAATAATTAAATGAATACTTCATCCTCCATCATTTTATGGTCGTGGAGCAGTCATTCATCTTGAATGCATCTTGAGAAGAAAAAACTTAGAAGAAGAGCTTGTTCCCATCAGCAGCAAAACATCTGCAGATTGTGACCTCTCAGTATCATCTGTTTGGGTTGCTCAGGTCACAACTGACAGATTAGTAGTTAGGGTCATCTGTGAAAATCTACAGCCCTTTACTGTAGTTGAACTCCAACCTTCAATTCAATCCTTTTTTTGTCATGTGTACAAGTATGAGTACCATGTAAAATGAAATACTTGCTTGCATGTGCTCCTGCAGACAGTGAACATAGACAACAAGACAGCTAGAAGTATATGTGCGGGTAGCAGTGGAGGTGACACAAGGTTACTGATTGTTCATGAGTCTGATTGCAGTTGGGTAGAAACTGTTCCTGAACCTGGAGGTCCAAATGGACTTTAGTCGCTTCCCAGATGGGAGGAGGGTGAAAAGTGAGAGTGCAGGGCGGTTGGGGTCCCGCCTGATACAGTTCACTTCCCTGAGACAGCGTGTAGTGTGGATGTCAAGGATCGCAGGGAGCTGTGTGCCCGTGATCTTCTGTGCTGAGGTCACCACACGCTCCAGAGCTCTGTTGTCCTGAACTGAGCAGTTGCTGTACCAGGATGTGATGCATCCTGTCAGGATGGATTCCACAGTACACCTGTAGAATCTGCACAGGGTTGTGTGGGACATCCAGGCTTTCCTCAGTCTCCTGGGGAAGTAGAGGCGTTGTTGTGCTCTCTTGACTATTGTGTGACTTGACCATTTAAGGTCATCAGTGAAGGTGACTCCGAGGAACCTAAAGCTGCTGACCTGCTCCACAGCCTCACCTCCGATGTAGATGGGGCTGTGCTCTGTTGTCTGTTTGCGGAAATCCATAATCATCTCCTTAGTTTTGTTGACGTTGAGGGAGAGGTTGTTCTCCTGACACCATTCTGCCAGGAGTCTGACCTCCTCCCTGTAGGCCATCTCATCATCCTCGCTGATCAGACCTGTTATGGTGGTATCGTCAGCAAACTTAAGGATGGTGTTGGAGCTGTGCTTAGCTACACAGTCATGGGTGTAGAGAGAGTAAAGCAGGGGGCTCAGCACACTGCCCTGCGGGGTGTCAGTGCTCATGGTGATGACGGAGGAGGTTTTTCCACTAATACGCACTTGCTGTGGTCTGTCAGTGAGGAAATCCAGTACCCAGTTGCACCAGATCCAGGAGTTTAGTGATGAGCTGGGATGGGGTGTTATTCACACAATGCAGCCTAGCAGTTCAGTTATGAATAAACCAACTGTAAAACTGAGGATCCAGGAAGCAGCTGCAAATCTGTAAAAAATCTTTCATAGCTGAGATAGCTAAAATAATCTTCATCAGCACTACAACTGAATGCTGGTAAACAAGATCACATGATTCGCCTATATCTCCAGACCCTTTCCCAGGTTATGCCACCACTGAATCCAGCCATTAATTGATCCAGGCCTACGGCAGCCCACATACACCATCCTTCTGTGTCCCATCCCCGTCCTGTTCATTCCCAGTCCCTTACTCTGTTCCCAAGCCTGCTACCCCATCTGTTTCCTTTTGTTCCCTTCCAGTTCCCCTGTTTCATCCTGGTCCCTGCCTCATGTTACTGGTCCTGCCCCTCAGCTTCCTCATCCTCTTTCCTTCCCTTCTGGTTCCCCTACTCTGTCCTGGTCTGCATCTCAGGTTCCTGCTCCTTTTCCTCACCCTGCTCCCCTTGTTTCCATCCTTTCTGGTTCCCCTACTTTGTCCTGGTCCCCGTCTCAGATACCTGGTCCTTTTCATCAACCTGCTCCCTTTGTTCCCATCCCTTCTGGTTCCCCTACTCCATCATGGTCCCCGTCTCAGATACCTGGTCCTTTTCACTCACCCTGCTGCCTTTGTTTCTATCCCTTCTGGTTCCTCTACTCTGTCCTGGTCCCAGTCTCAGATACCTGGTCCTTTTCTTCATATGCTCCTTTTGTTCCCATTCCTTCTGGTTCCCCTGCTCTGTCCTGGTCCCCGCCTTATGTACTTGGTCCTATCCCTCATTCTCCACATCCTGCCCCTATCTCTTTTGTCCGTGGTACTTTTCCCAATCTGTCTTCTCCTGGTCCTTTCCCCAATACGTCCATCCCCGTTCCTGTCCCTTGGTTCCCACATTCAGTCCCCACTTTGTTTGTTCTCGGTCCCTTGATCTGTTCCCACCCTTGTTTTCTCATCCTGTGGTCCTTTCCCAGATCCTCATATTTATCCTTTCTGTTTTTGTTCCCCTTCTGTTTAATCTCTTGGCTCTGTCTGTTCAGTTCCCCGGTCACTGTAAGTGTTATTTTTCCCCCTCCAGTTTTTTTAGTTGGTTTCTGTTCTGTCCCTCTTGCTGGCCTTGGTGGTACCCTCGCACGCCCTGTGTTTGTGTGTTCAGTGGGGGGTACTGTCAGGATCAGCACCCGCCTGACCCCACCCAACCCCACCCTCTGACCTTTCCCTGTTTAGCCAGTTCTGCCCCCCACCCCCCCACTCTGTCTCTTGCTTTTCAACCCTAGTGTGTTTTCCTTATTCCCCAAACCACCACGTAGCTTAATAGGTTAAGTGAACGACTCAGAGGCTCTGGTTGTGGGTTTTAGGCCGGCCTCATCTGTTTTGTTTGTTTTCTGTTTTTTCACTAGTGTTTGTTATTAGTTATTATCACTTCCCTGTTTTAAGTTAGCGTGCATGTGCTCTGTTTTATTATGTTCTTCTTGTACCTGTTTAGTCCTCTTCCTAGTCTTGGTTTTGTTAGGGTTCCCTTGTCCAACACTCAGTTATTGTAGTTCATTCCACCTGTTTTCTGTTGCCCTGCTTTGCTGTTTGATTGGTTGTTCTTGATTATTCACTCCTGCCCTTTGTTAGTCCTCAGTATCAGTGTATTTAAGTCCCTGCCTTCATTCATTTCCCCAGTCAGTCACTGTGATTTGTTCTGTGAGTGTTTCTCTGCTTGTCTCCCTAGTTCCAGTCTCTGTATTACCTGTTTCCCAGTCTAGGTTTATTGATGGTTCAGTCTGTAGTGTTTTACCCTTATTTCTGACCCCTTGTGGTCTTTGATTTTTTTTTATTTGTTACCAGTGTGCTTGGTTAGTTCTGTTCTTCTGTTTTGGAGCCACTAGTCGATCCTCACTTCTTTCCGTCTACACCATACTCTGAGTTCATAAATTTTGATGAGGCTAAGCTAACAGACTTTGATAGTAATATCATAGTTTTACACTAACATGAAGATCATTTAAACGTTTTCTCTCACTCTTTATAAGTCTTGCACTGTAGTGTGTTATCCCCCTTTCAGATCTAACCTCGATTATATGTCCCCTACACTTCTGTTTAAGAAGTCTTCTGTTTAAGACTCATATCAAAAACACTTTTGAAATATCATACTAAAAATACACAGATTAATGCATAAATAGATACCAGATTTAATTCAAAATTTGTCCCTGGTCTTCTGTAATAACTATGAAAATGCAGTACATTGGATGCTCTTTACCTCCCCCTGTAGGTGCTGGGTGAGAAGGCAAAGAGCTATCAAGGGCAGGTCCTTCATCCTGTTGCACTTGTGTACATGTATAAATATAGTTACACGTGTTTGTTAGAATCTGAGGTGAGGTCCCACTGAGAGAATTCTGTGTGGTGCTGCATTATTTAATGATTCAGCTGCTCCCTGTATTCCATTTACATGAAATTTACATTTACATATTTAGCAGATGCTTTTGTCCAATAAAAGGTACAACTGAGGCAAAGAGCACTTTACAAACCTATGTGCTGTCAAGGTGATGCAGCTACGCTGAGTTTGCAGTGATTGCCCAGGTGCAGTGTAAGCAGTGAATGCCCAGGTGCAGTGTAAGCAGTGTATGGACAGGAGCTCCACTGTGTGAAGAAGTGCAAGAAATGGTGTGTTGTTATCACCACTGCATGTTGTGGTTAACAAAAAACAAAACACAAAAATGACCTTGACCATAGTGGCTGATGGATGGATAGATGAATGGATGGATGGATGGATGGATGGATGAATAAAAAAACAACCAAATTATGTTAGGTAAGATTAGATAAAGTGTGTTGATCCCAAGGGGAAATTCTTGAAATCCCTTCCTGATAAACACTCAGCAAAGTTTTGTCTTTAGCAAAGTGGCATTTCACACACAGGGGCGAGTGATCTAGAGCTGTACAGCTGGAGACACGAGCAGCACAGAACGAGCATTGTCCTCATTCGCAGAGCCCACCAAACCTGTTCTGTGCCTCTCAGGAAGGCAATTCCATGGAACTGCTGTTCCTCATTGCAGCACGGTTTCCGTCCACTGTCGCATCTCCATTGCTCGGGGCGGCTCTAAACCACTCCGGCACACAAAGCACAACAAGAATGCATGTCACTCACAGCCGCGGGCGCTTAAGTCGAGCAGGTTAGGACTATGATCTGCAGGGTAGGTAAACGGCTGGGGCGTGGCACACGGAGCTGGGTGCGAGGCAAGTCAGGAGGACGGGTGAAAAAAGAGGAAGGTGGGGAGCAGAGTGAGAGCCTGAAAGAGAAATAAGGCAGCAGTGTAGGCGTTTAGGAAGTGAGCGGGGCGAGGCGGGGGGGCTCAGGCTAGCAGGTGAACAGAGAGACCCAGCAGTGACCGTGTTGCGCAGCTGCTCAATAGCTTCATTATTCTGCACACTTCTGCTTTACGGGATGATTTCAGGCTCATTGTGGCAAAACGCTGCTTCAGAAAACAGCTCTGAAAATAGGCACTCTCTACGTTCCTTGGTTTTAAATGAGGGATATTTTTACTGGAAGCAGGTAAAGAGTCACAGAGAGAAACCCCCACACGTGTCCATGAAAACACACTTTGGACACATACTCACCTGGCTTCAGCCCAGCAGACATTATCATTAGCAGGTAACATTTATGGGAAAGACTTGAATAAATGTTACATATATATAATACTTCTTTGAGACACCCAAAGCAGTTTCCAGAACCAACAGGGAGCCACTTCAACCACCACCACTGTGTAGCCCCCACCTGGATGATGTGACGGCAGCCATTCTGGACCAGTACGCTCACCACACAGTAGGTAAGGTGGTGAAGGGGCAGAATTCACCAATTAGATAGGAGATGATTAGGAGGCCAGATTTCAAATGGCTACAATGAGAAATTTTTAGCCAGGACATCAGGGTACCACCCCTACTCTTTTGAAAGATGCCCAGAGATCTTTTATGACCTCAGGGTCAAGGCCTCGGTTTCTTGTCTCATCCAAAGGACAGAACCATTTGTTACAGCGCAATGTCCCCATCACTGGCACAGCGATCCACAGTGTCCACAGGATGGACTAACCTGTTGGCCACACCAACACCTATTCTAGCAGCAACCCAGCTCCCATCCAAGTACTGGCCAGGCCAAAACCTGCTTAGCTTCAGATGGAGTACCAGGTCTGAACTGCAGGTGGCATCATAAAAGGCACTTCAGCTTAGCGGGGAATTCCACTGCATTTCCACAGTTTTATCTGCTGTTCCTCATTTTTGCTTCGGTAGGAATCTATGCCAAATAACTCGGCTGTAACGGTGTGAGAGTTTCTGTGTTGCCTTTCCTGGTGTGTGAATCCCAGCCAATAGCTGACAGCTTTTTACTGTTGCAGGTGTTTGTTTCAGGATTTTTTATATTACCCAATACCCAACAGTGCCTTTTATATTGTTCACAGATTTCATTTTGCAGCAGCAGACTGAGACTCATTTCCGACCAAACTGAGACTTATTAATACGAGACTCATGTCACGTATAAATATAGTTGGTGGAATACCCCCCCTCAAAAGGGAAAGCCTCACTCAGGGTTGGGGGGCAGTGAGTCTCAGAGCTGCACCAAGCTGCTACTAGAAAAGCTGAGTCGTAACTGCCTTAGAAATCCTCAGACTGAAGGCCCTGGCGATCAGCGGCCCTGGCGGTCAGCGGCTCTGGCGATCAGCGGCCCTGGCAGTCAGCGGCCCTGGCAGTCAGCGGCCCTGGCGATCAGTGGCCTTGGTGGTCAGCGGCCCTGGCGATCAGCGGCCCTGGCGGTCAGCGGCCCTGGCAGTCAGCGGCTCTGCCTACGGCTCCCATGCTCAGCTGCAGCCACCATAGAGTCGAGCGGTTTCTATGTGGCGCAGACGCCACCCCAAAACCAAGCTTATGCAAATCCCTGCCTGCAAGACTCAACGTGCTCGACCCGAACACCCATCCCTTTGTCTGCTGGCCATCAGTCTCATGCAGTTTCAGCTCAAAGCCAAACATGTCCCATGGGCAAGTCAGACAAGTCAGTCGGCCATGACACCGCACCCCAGCAGAGAGGCGCTTGTGAAATCACCATTGCAGCCGCTTTTATTCTCTTAACTAAAGAGCCAGGGACACAGTGAGCTAGAGCTGGGACGCACTGCAGTGCCTTTACACATGCTAGTGATAGCAGTCTCAGAAACCGGGGAGCAGGTGGTGCGTGTCACACCCATGGAGGGCACTCAGCAGTGACAAACTCTTCTGTTTCAATGTCTATGTCCTTGTTGCTATAGGAGATGCGCTTGTATAGTGACAAGCTCGGCAAACCCCACGCGGACACAATCAACAATTCATTACAGTGCACGGTAACAAGGGGAAGTCATTAAACTCTCCCAAGAACAGTCGGCCTCTGTGCACAGGTGTGAAAGGTCCCGGGCTGACGAATGGCGCACCTTTTGGAGAGCGTTCTGCAGGAAAACACAAACTCTGGCTCACTCTCAAGTGCATTGGCTCTAAAGTGCTAATTCTCATCTCGGTCTCAGATGAGCAGAGAAACACTCCCCACCCCAGCCCAGGGTAGCGGTCCTCCTCCTCGCCTTCTCCTCCTTGTCTTCTCCTCCGCCTGGCCCGCCGGCTTCCTGGATCTGCTCCCACCCCCACCCCCTTGGAGGATAACAGCAAAAGACCCCGAGGCAACAGCAAACCTGAAATACACGCCGGGCCATCGGAGTGCCTTAGCGCGCTAACGCCTCTCTGACAGGGCGGGGTTCTGCACTGGGCCTCTGTTTACATGCCCAAAGGGGAGAAGCAGGGCCTGTAGTCCGTGTTTGGCACACAGCGGCCGGGCCATCGGGTACTTTAGAGTGCCTCTTTCAGTCACAAGCTGCATGCTCTGCTAACAGTCAGGATCCAGCTGTTCACACACCCCCAGGAGCTCCCCAGCTTGGCCTGTCTGCATGTCTGTTTTGCTGATATTCCAGGGAGCGTTTCTGTGCTGCTGCTTGGCTGAACATTTTCAGGTTACGCTTATAGGGGAATCTTCTTGTTGGGGAATTCCAGTCTGCTCCATACCAAGTCAGCCGAGGTGAAGGACTGAACCTTGGCTACTGCTGATATTGATCATTGATTCATTGATGTTTTCTATGGTTGATGTGTTGCTGTTTTCCATGGTTGATGTGTTGATGTTTTCCATGGTTGCTTTGTTGCGCCTTATTCGCATCCTCCCTGTTCAGCTTTCAGGCTGGGGAGGCATTCTGTCATTCCCAACCCCACAGCCCATCCTCCATAGAGCACATGGAGCACACTATGCAGTTCAGGTGCCCCACCACAGAGAAGATCTCCTCCTCTGTACCAGGCATATCACTCCCGTTTGCCAGGCGTATGTCTGTCTGCAGAGTCTGGACGATTGAGGGGCCTTTGTTACTGATGCTGTCTTCTGAAGTCACTGAACTTTTACAGCAGGGTGAGGTAAACAGTGTGCTTCAGGGCGGCACAGCCTACATGTGGAGGACCCTGAGTCTGTAAGTGTGTCCTTGCCATGTGGGCAGGGGGCAGTGTGTAGCACACTTACAGGACACACATGCCCCCCCAGCAGATTCCAGAACACCTCCACACTTCTTAGAGGCTTGTCTCAGCTGTCATTGTCACCCGAGGTGTAGGAACGATGAAAACGCAACATTTCAGCCTGGAGGGGAGGAGGGGGCGTGGTCTCGGCAGGAGTGGCCGCATGGCTGAGCTCATTCCTGGCATGTTTGAGATGGCAGCATGGCAGGCTGTGGATAAAGAGAGACGCTGAAGGGAGAGCGTACGAGGCCAGTGAGCCTCATGGCATGAAGCCGATTCCCTCCCCCCTACCGATTACTGTCACTCGAGATTGCATCAGAAGGGAGACCAGGGTGTCGGATGGGCAGGCGGGGGGCTGATGGTGAAGTATCGCTCAATGACTCACTGTGCATAGGAGCTCAACATGTCTGAGCGGACTGGTGCATTCACACCCAGACCTGGGGACCAGAGACCCAGAGATGCTTAGCACCCCTGTGTTGGCTGACTTTCACCAATGCACATGGACTGTGTTGCATGTCTTTGACAAATCGCATTTCAGCCTGATTTAGCTAGTCTAAGAGCAAAGGCACAGTGAATACACAACTCCATCTTTACTGCATTCAGGGTGTTTGCCAAAGGTACCATGTCTTTACTGCATCCAGAGCACTTTTTGAAGGTATAAACGCACAGCTGTGACTTTACTGTATCCAGAGCACTTTTTAAAGGTATAAATGCATGACTGCAACTTTACTGTGTCCAGAGCACTTTTTGAAGGTGCAAATGCACAAGCGTGTCTTAAGTGCATCCAGAATGCTTTCTGAAGGTACAAATGCAGAATTGCAACTTTACTGCATCTAGAGCGCGTTCTGAAGGCACAGCAGCCACTGCAAATCCATGCTGTTTAATTAAAGTTACCCTAGCAGTAACAAATAGTATGATAAACAGAGTGCGAGAAGTCAATATGATTTATACATGCTTGTGCAGTGTGTGCTGACACATCTACATGACGGTGATGGCTTAGCATGCACCAGGCTGTTTCCAGCTGTTTGCAGGGCTCTGGCACTGCCAGCGTAGCCGGGAGGCTGTGTCGGATAATCCCTGCTCCTCAGGCTCCCATTTGACGTGTGGTTTTCTTAGCATGTTTGACTAGGCGGGAGATAACAGGCCTCTGACTTCACTGTCTGCCTGTTATCGTGTTAAAGACTGCTTCATGTCACTAACTGACCCTCCCTGTCCGGAGCAAGGCTCACGTGCCCCCCAGGGAAGAGCAGGTTGCACTGTGACATAGTAACACAGAAACACGTTGGGACAGGGTGGGAGTCTGAGGGGGCGGAGGCGTGTGAACCGGTTTGGGATGCTCTGCCCCCTAGGCTCCCTCATTCCACACTTGACATGGGTGAGTTCTCAGCACCCTAAGGGGGTGAGAGAGCCTGCGGGCGAGGGGAGTGTCTGGGCGGGGCCCTGTTCAGCAGGCTTTTTCATGGGATTAATACACAATGGCCCCAGGAGATGAAAAACTGGAAATTTGACTTTTCACTCAAATGAGATTTTTTATGTTGTAGGCGAAATGTAAAAGTGGGCAGCGGTGACCGCATCACGTCCTACTGTCACTGGTCCCCCTCCTGAGCCCAGTGGTCCCTTGGTCATGGAGGGACATGTGGAGGAGAGTCAGTTTCAGGCTCAGAGGTTCCTCTCTGTCCCACTTACATAAACATCCACACAAGCTAATTCGCAGCTCATGAAGATCATGTCACCTGGCATCTTGGCTGTTGGATTCAGTGACCTCTCACACTCTCCCAATACACCCTCATAGTAATGTGGGATGGTCTGTATGGCCCTAGAGATGTGCAGAGGATCAGGCATGGTTGGGTGAACCCTAGGTTGCCGGCATACTGCCGCACCCCAGAGGGCACCAGGAACCGCATCGCGGAATTTTGCTGGAGTGAAAAGCAGCAGCATGAGGCTGAAAGTTCAACTACTAGCCATCAAAAGACAAAGAAATGAACAAAGCATTAAACAAAGAAGAAAGCTGAGTAATGAACAAAGTACAAAACAAAGTATTTAACAAAGTAACAAACGTAGTTATGGTCGGCTCTCAGAGTCCGAGGGAGCTCACAGAATCAGGGGGAGGCAGAAGAAGGCCACCGCAGAGTCAGGGGGAGGCACTGCAGAGTCAGCACTCCACAGCGAGCACCCCGCCGCCACACAGACGTCGCCACAGCGAGTGGAGGCAGGACCCGGCACGTCTGAGCTGAGTCTCCCAACTGCCAAGCGGTGATCGAAACTCGCAGCGGCAGAACCGAAACCTGGCAGCGCGGAGAGGCTGAGCGGCAGTTTCTCGGCACACTGGGGTGCTGGCAGCGGGGAGGCGGGGGCCGGGCTGCCACAGACAATGGAGCAGCAGGGGAACCAGTCAGGTCCTGCGACAGGCCCAAACAAGCCCCGGACGCCCGACGTGCGGCAGCAGCCATGGGCAGACAGGAAGTTGCAATGACACCACCTTTAGTCACACTGAGGTGCTCAGTGGGACCTGCAGCCACTTACAGCCGCGCGGTAAATGAGCAGCCTGCGGGTTCTGCCTTATTAATAACTGATTATTCACAGGGAATCAAAACTCCTTTTAAAGTGGGCTTTCTGCTCATAGCCAGTGGTGATGCTCATGTTCTGTACAGGTCACCAACCAATTTCACCAACACAGCAGTTCATACTGTCTAAATTGTCAATACATTTCTCAGGTCTCTTGCACTTTGTGCTTATATTGCACAGCACAATCACTTTGACCGTGTCACTTATGTATAGATTATGTACAGCTGAATATATTTAATATATTTGTAATTTTATATTGTTATCCTTTTATTATTCTCTTATTATACACAGCTGCTCGGAGTGACCAGGGTTACATTTCACTACAGGTTGTATGTGTACAACTGAGTATATGACGAATAAACCTATTGAATCTTGGAGGGGGCTCTATAAGCCAACCCCCTCCCCCCCCCCCATCCAGCATGCTGGCACTGTGCACATCCTAGTTAGCCTGGGGGCTATAGAGGGTCACAGAGACCGGACCCCATTCTCCCATGTCTAATCTGGATGAGGGGTTCCCATCCTTGTGTATAGCCCTACAGAATAAATAAGTGGGCAGTATACAGTGTATAACCCTACAGGATATATAAGTGGGCAGTATACAGTGTATAACCCTACAGGATATATAAGCCGGCAGTATACAGTGTATAACCCTACAGGATAAATAAGCCGGCAGTATACAGTGTATAACCCTACAGGATATATAAGCCGGCAGTATACAGTGTATAACCCTACAGGATATATAAGCCGGCAGTATACAGTGTATAACCCTATAGGATATATAAGCCGGCAGTATACAGTGTATAACCCTACAGGATATATAAGCCGGCAGTATACAGTATACAACCCTACAGGATATATAAGCGGGCAGTATACAGTCTATAACCCTACAGGATAAATAAGCCGGCAGTATACAGTGTATAACCCTACAGGATATATAAGCCGGCAGTATACAGTGTATAACCCTACAGGATATATAAGCCGGCAGTATACAGTATACAACCCTACAGGATATATAAGCGGGCAGTATACAGTCTATAACCCTACAGGATAAATAAGTGGGCAGTATACAGTGTATAACCCTACAGGATATATAAGCGGGCAGTATACAGTGTATAACCCTACAGGATATATAAGCGGGCAGTATACAGTCTATAACCCTACAGGATATATAAGCCGGCAGTATACAGTGTATAACCCTACAGGATATATAAGCGGGCAGTATACAGTCTATAACCCTACAGGATATATAAGTGGGCAGTATACAGTCTATAACCCTACAGGATAAATAAGTGGGCAGTATACAGTGTATAACCCTACAGGATATATAAGCGGGCAGTATACAGTGTATAACCCTACAGGATATATAAGTGGGCAGTATACAGTCTATAACCCTACAGGATAAATAAGTGGGCAGTATACAGTGTATAACCCTACAGGATATATAAGCGGGCAGTATACAGTCTATAACCCTACAGGATATATAAGCCGGCAGTATACAGTGTATAACCCTACAGGATATATAAGCGGGCAGTATACAGTGTATAACCCTACAGGATAAATAAGCCGGCAGTATACAGTGTATAACCCTACAGGATATATAAGCGGGCAGTATACAGTCTATAACCCTACAGGATAAATAAGTGGGCAGTATACAGTCTATAACCCTACAGGATATATAAGCGAGCAGTATACAGTGTATAACCCTACAGGATATATAAGCGGGCAGTATACAGTCTATAACCCTACAGGATATATAAGCGGGCAGTATACAGTCTATAACCCTACAGGATATATAAGCGGGCAGTATACAGTGTATAACCCTACAGGATATATAAGCCGGCAGTATACAGTGTATAACCCTACAGGATAAATAAGTGGGCAGTATACAGTCTATAACCGTATAGGATATACACTCACCTAAAGGATTATTAGGAACACCTATTCAATTTCTCATTAATGCAATTATCTAATCAACCAATCACATGGCAGTTGCTTCAATGCATTTAGGGGTGTGGTCCTGGTCAAGACAATCTCCTGAACTCCAAACTGAATGTCAGAATGGGAAAGAAAGGTGATTTAAGCAATTTTGAGTGTGGCATGGTTGTTGGTGCCAGACGGGGCGGTCTGAGTATTTCACAATCTGCTCAGTTACTGGGATTTTCACGCACAACCATTTCTAGGGTTTACAAAGAATGGTGTGCAAAGGGAAAAACATCCAGTATGCAGCAGTCCTGTGGGCGAAAATGCCTTGTTGATGCTAGAGGTCAGAGGAGAATGGGCCGACTGATTCAAGCTGATAGAAGAGCAACTTTGACTGAAATAACCACTCGTTACAACCGAGGTATGCAGCAAAGCATTTGTGAAGCCACAACACGCACAAGGCGGATGGGCTACAACAACAGAAGACCCCACCGGGTACCACTCATCTCTACTACAAATAGGAAAAAGAGACTACAATTTGCACGAGCTCACCAAAATTGGACAGTTGAAGACTGGAAAAATGTTGCCTGGTCTGATGAGTCTCGATTTCTGTTGAGACATTCAAATGGTAGAGTCAGAATTTGGCGTAAACAGAATGAGAACATGGATCCATTATGCCTTGTTACCACTGTGCAGGCTGGTGGTGGTGGTGTAATGGTGTGGGGGATGTTTTCTTGGCACACTTTAGGCCCCAATTGGGCATCGTTTAAATGCCACGGCCTACCTGAGCATTGTTTCTGACCATGTCCGTCCCTTTATGACCACCATGTACCCATCCTCTGATGGCTACTTCCAGCAGGATAATGCACCATGTCACAAAGCTGGAATCATTTCAAATTGGTTTCTTGAACATGACAATGAGTTCACTGTACTAAAATGGCCCCCACAGTCACCAGATCTCAACCCAATAGAGCATCTTTGGGATGTGGTGGAACGGGAGCTTCGTGCCCTGGATGTGCATCCCACAAATCTCCATCAACTGCAAGATGCTATCCTATCAATATGGGCCAACATTTCTAAAGAATGCTTTCAGCACCTTGTTGAATCAATGCCACGTAGAATTAAGGCAGTTCTGAAGGCGAAAGGGGGTCAAACACCGTATTAGTATGGTGTTCCTAATAATCCTTTAGGTGAGTGTTTATTGCCCATTGATGTGACAGGTGAAAACTTCGATCGTGTTGCGGAACCTGAAAATATTAACCTACTTCAAAAAAAAAAAAAAATCACTTCAGTTTTGTGGTGAAGTGCAGACACATCTAAAGGATGATCCAATCTTCTGTGGCAATTAAAGGGCAGTCATATGTTTCCATGTTATATGATGCTTGAAGAATCTGAAGTGAACTCCTAAAAAGGTTCTTCTGGCATATTCTGGACTGGGGCATTTCCCCTATATATGGTTCCCCGTGACGGGCACCAGTGGTCGCCATAGCCTGTACCCAGCTTCAGAGCACGCCTGCCAGACAGTCTGAATATAAGCACTGCTGTTGCACTTCACACCACCATGGCACATTTCATACAGTCATCATGCCTCACAGTGCCATCGTCTCTCAAATTGCCGTCATGCCTCACACCACCGTGGCATCTTACACTGCTGTCGCGCTTCACACCACCGTGGCATCTTACAATGCTGTCGCGCTTCACACCACCGTGGCATCTTACACTGCTGTCGCGCCTCACACCACCGTGGCATCTTACACTGCTGTCGCGCTTCACACCACCGTGGCATCTTACAATGCTGTCGCGCTTCACACCACCGTGGCATCTTACACTGCTGTCGCGCTTCACACCACCGTGGCATCTTACACTGCTGTCGCGCCTCACACCACAGTGGCATCTTACACTGCTGTCGCGCCTCACACCACAGTGGCATCTTACACTGCTGTAGCGCTTCACACCACAGTGGCATCTTACACTGCTGTCGCGCTTCACACCACAGTGGCATCTTACACTGCTGTCGCGCTTCACACCACAGTGGCATCTTACACTGCTGTCGCGCTTCACACCACCGTGGCATCTTACACTGCTGTCGCGCTTCACACCACCGTGGCATCTTACACTGCTGTCGCGCTTCACACCACCGTGGCATCTTACACTGCTGTCGCGCTTCACACCACAGTGGCATCTTACACTGCTGTCGCGCTTCACACCACCGTGGCATCTTACACTGCTGTCGCGCTTCACACCACCGTGGCATCTTACACTGCTGTCGCGCTTCACACCACCGTGGCATCTTACACTGCTGTCGCGCTTCACACCACAGTGGCATCTTACACTGCTGTCGCGCTTCACACCACAGTGGCATCTTACACTGCTGTCGCGCTTCACACCACCGTGGCATCTAACACTGCTGTCGCGCTTCACACCACCGTGGCATCTTACACTGCTGTCGCGCTTCACACCACCGTGGCATCTTACACTGCTGTCGCGCTTCACACCACCGTGGCATCTAACACTGCTGTCGCGCTTCACACCACCGTGGCATCTTACACTGCTGTCGCGCTTCACACCACCGTGGCATCTAACACTGCTGTCGCGCTTCACACCACCGTGGCATCTTACACTGCTGTCGCGCTTCACACCACCGTGGCATCTTACACTGCTGTCGCGCTTCACGCCACAGTGGCATCTTACACTGCTGTCGCGCTTCACACCACCGTGGCATCTTACACTGCTGTCGCGCTTCACGCCACAGTGGCATCTTACACTGCTGTCGCACTTCACACCACTGTTGTATCTCACACCACTGTCACGCTTCAAACCATCATTTCGTCTCATACCGCTGTCGTGTGTAACACCGCTGTTGCATCTCACACTGCCGTCATGTCTCATACTGTCATCATGCTTCACGCCACTATCGCGTCTCACACTGCTGTCATGCTTCACACCACCATCGCATCTCACACTGCTGTCATGCTTCACACCAGTGCTCCATCTCATACTGCAGGTGTGTCCATGTCATGTGTTACGCTGTAGGTGTGTCTAATACTGCTGTCACATGTCACACCGCCATCATGTCTCACACTGCCGTCACGCTTTACACCACCGTCACATGTCCAATGGTGGAATGTAACGAAGTATTTGTACTTCGTTACTGTACTTAAGTACATTTTTACGTATCTGTACTTTACTTAAGTAAAAATAATAATGCATACTTTTTATTTTACTCCATTACATTTTGCGGCAATTATCTGTACTTTCTACTCCACTACATTTCTACAATTTATGCCGTTAGTCGTTACATTTTCTGAACACAATTTCCTCAAAATCTTGCATGAAAAAATAGTTAGCCAATTGCGTTCTGGTGTTGTCTGCCATTTCCTACCAATCAGGTGGCTTCATTAGCTCCAATGATGGCAGAGCGCGCGTCAGTTAGCAGCACGAGCTGGTAGACTGGCTTGATTTCAAGAAGACGAGACATTCAACATGGACCCAGAGCCAATACACATATACTGTTTAGTTGCTTGTAATTATTACGAGCAATGACATCGGTAGAGGCGTAAGTCAGTACATCTACTATTCTTTTACAAAATAGCACACCCCAAACGTTGAGACAAACCATTGTGTGAGTACTTTTACTTAAAAAAATACTTTAAAGTAAACTTAAAAGTAAGTACTTAGTACTTTCACTTAAGTAAGATTGTTGATGTAGCACTTCTACTTTTACTTGAGTACATATTTTGCAGGATATTTGTACTTTTACTTAAGTACTAAGCTTCAGTACTTCCTCCACCACTGCACATGTCACACTGCTGTCATGCTTTACACCAGTGTCGCATCTCACACTGCCGTCACGCTTTACACCACCGTCACATGTCACACTGCTGTCACGCTTTACACCAGCATCGCATCTCACACTGCCGTCACGCTTTACACCAGCATCGCATCTCACACTGCCGTCACGCTTTACACCACCGTCACATGTCACACTGCCGTCACGCTTTACACCAGCGTCGCATCTCACACTGCCGTCACGCTTTACACCACCGTCACATGTCACACTGCCGTCACGATTTACACCAGCGTCGCATCTCACACTGCCATCACGCTTTACACCAGCATCGCATCTCACACTGCCGTCACGCTTTACACCACCGTCACATGTCACACTGCCGTCACGCTTTACACCAGCATCGCATCTCACACTGCCATCACGCTTTACACCACCGTCACATGTCACACTGCCGTCACGCTTTACACCAGCGTCGCATCTCACACTGCCGTCACGCTTTACACTACCGTCACATGTCACACTGCCGTCACGCTTTACACCAGCGTCGCATCTCACACTGCCATCACGCTTTACACCAGCATCGCATCTCACACTGCCGTCACGCTTTACACCACCGTCACATGTCACACTGCCGTCATGCTTTACACCAGCATCGCATCTCACACTGCCGTCACGCTTTACACCACCGTCACATGTCACACTGCCGTCATGCTTTACACCAGCGTCACGCCTCATACTGCTGCCACATGTCACACGGCATTACGCTTCGCACCACTATCACACCATTGTCATATTTCACAATGCCATCAGATGTCACACTGCCATCTCGTCTCTCCCCACTGTTACTCGTCACACCTCCATCTGATGGCGTCTCACACTGCTGATGCATCTCACACTGCCATCCAGCTGCAGCCACGTTTGCGACCAGCCCCGAGGCCCACTGTCCAGCCCACACCTGCGGCGGCGGCAATCGCGACCGTGTGGCAGGTGCAGAGCGTTCCTGGCTCGGGTGAGAGCTGCGTCGTTATTATACCTGCAGGGTGTCCAAACAATACTGTTTCTGTGCCCATAGGCTAAAGTGCTTTACTGAAAACAGAGTTGCTCAATACTCAGCCGTGGTGCCAAATTTCAAAATGCTTCCAATCGCAGTACATATGACCATATATCTGTATTTTAATGCTGTCGAATAGTGCACTCGCCAAGGGAGAAGAGTTTACTGTCCTGCAGGACCTCTCTGGTGGGTAGATAACCCAAAGAAAGCCGTGATTGTGACTTGTACACTTGTTTTTGTTCTACAGGAGAGTGAAGGGCTGCCCTTTGTCACCTCACAGCTGACAGCCCAGCTCACAGAAGTGTCTCCCTTTGCACTGAATGTACTTTACAGGCAAAAGTCTAAATGTGCATCTGGAAGCCCTTATTGAGCAGCAGCTTCACTTCGTCATGAGGATGTCAGACGGCTGAAGGCGGATGCTAACGTAGGATGGCTGCTGGTTTGGCTGGCTTAGCCTGTTTCGGGCCCCATCATGCCTGCCCGCCCGCGGCCCCTGTGCACACATGCACACACGCACACACTCACACACACACACACAAACACACACACACAGACAGGTTTGTAATTATGTCTTTGTGGGGACGCTCCATTCATTCCTACGGGGACAACTTTGATTGCATTCACAGAACTTTGTGGGGACCTGAAAAATGGTCCCCACAACGTCGAAATAACAGGCTTTTATTACATTGTGGGGGACATTTTGTCCCCACAATGTAATATTAACATATTCCACACACACACACACACACACACAGTCCATGTATTCATATCTTTGTGGGGATTGTTCATTCATTTCTATGGGAAAAACCCTAATCCCAACAATGGCAACTTTAACCCCAACCCAGCCCTAACCTTAACCATAAGTAACCAAGCAAAATACAAGACTTTTAGCATTTTTATTTTCTTGATTGCAGTGACAGATTTTTATAAAATTCAGTTTCCCCTTGTGTGGAGCAATAAAAGCTCCCTATTAGGTCAAAATAATAAGTTTATAATCACATTGTGGTGACCAAATGTCACTTACATATGACCACATACACAAACACACACACACACACTATATGTGTGAACAGGCACCTTACAGTGACTTGTATGTGCAAACATACACCTTACACACCCACAGACTGCTCATGCACACCCGCAAACACCTTACACAGACAAACGTCTTACGTACATACCTGCTCACCTTATACATGCACACACAGAGGAATGGACAGCACACACATACATACACACAGACCATCTAGCAGCTTACACACACTTACAAAAGCTAGCAGACAATAACACACACACAAGTGTGTGAACAGACAGACACTCAATATACAAAGACATACACAGCATTCATGCAGACTCACACAGACAGGCACAGCATATGTGTGATAACGTAATGTCAAAAGGTGGATACTTCAGGTCCAGAAAGTACAAGTCCAAACCAAGATTTTGTTTCAATCAACTAGTTGAGTGTAAAAAGTCACAGTCACAGAGTACTCAGCTATTTGGTTGAAACAAAATCTAGGTCAGGATTATTACTTTCTGGACCTGAACCTCTGGTACTGGCGCAGCAAAGCGCACTGAGACACACACGCACATATGGAGAGAGCTGCGCATGGCTCCAGGACGACTTCACGTCAGCTGTGTGCCCACAGCCCCAGGGCCCCCCTGCATAGGTGGGAGCCCCACCCCCTAGGAGCCTGCTCTTCAGGGAAAGCAGGAGGGAGGAGGAAAGAGACTCTGTGTGTGTGTGTGTGTGTGTGAGAGAGAGAGAGAGAGAGAGAGAGAGAGAGAGGGCTGGACAGGTTGGGAAGGACAGGGCAGGAAGATCAGCACCTCCATGTGCAGGACAGTGTGAACAGTGACTCCACAGTGGAAGGACAGGTATCAGTGAACAGTAAAGCCAGTGACGGAAAACCGGACAGCTAAGAAGAGCAATTTGTTAGAGGCGGCAGGTCCAGCAAGTGGACAAGCAGCACTGAGATCTTCCTGACGCTTCTCCCACTCCGTGCTCCAAAGGTAAGGCTCATCTGTGTCCTCCTTCTGTCGTGCGATGATGTCCCCGCTGATGGCGGCAAGTAGGGCTTCCCAGGGGAACAGCCCCAGGCCTGTAACATCGATCCAAATCACAGGAGTGCTGGCTCCTCTGCAGAGATCTGGAGCTCCGTTATTATATATACTGTGGGGATGGTCTGTGATTCGTAAATACACCATGTGGGTCCCTTAAGCACCGCAAGCCGTAGGGAGCAGGCAGGCACCACACGGCCACCAGTGTGGCATTTGCAACAGGTGGGCAAGTTACCTCGGCAGCATGACGCTGCACACCTGTCACCACTGATACTCGGAGAGGCCCCCGCACTGGCTTTGCCGACGTGCCGATACACACCCGTCACCGCCAGTACCCGGAGAGGCACCCGCACTGGCTTTGCCGACGTGCCGATACACAGCCGTCACCTCCGATACCCGGAGAGGCACCCGCACTGGCTTTGCCGACGCGCCGATACACAGCCGTCACCTCCGATACCCGGAGAGGCCCCCGCACTGGCTTTGCCGACACGCCGATACACAGCCGTCACCACCGATACCCGGAGAAGCACCTGCCTGGGCTTAGTTATCAATATAAACAGAACATGTAATACATAACTGAGATATTACATAAAATAGTGTATCATATAAATTATGCATTTTTATAGCTAAAGTATGTATGTATATTTAAATTATATAAATATGAAATAATTAGGGCTCTCTGGTGAGACAAACACAGGTTTTCACAGATTTTCTATCCGACTTAAGAAAGGGTGTGGCCAACAGCTCTTCCAACAGAAAGCCCAGTGGTAATAGCTGGCGGTGCCCCGGTCAGGCACCACCTGAAGCACAGCCAGAGAACCCGGCGTCTCAGGGCGGAGCCGCAGCCCGGGGTCCGGCTCGGCCAGCTGCTCACTCTCAGAACTCTCAGAACTCTTAGCGATCTTTTCATTTTTTTTTGTACAAGATTAATGAGAGCAATATGATATCTTAATAAACATAAATATCAGTGCCCCGTGTTTGTTACAGGTCTCGCCCGGTGACTGCGTGAGACAGGCGTCGATGGCTGTTGCTTTGCTAACGCTGTTCCGTTGCTGTGGAACTCAAGGCATGGTGCCCGCAGCTAGATATTTCGGCTTTAGGGACACTTCCTAGAATGCTGCTGGACCAGCTTATGGCTGCTTGTGGGTCAGTGAGGGCAGACACCATGAGAACAAAAGCACATCTGGACAAATTTAAAAATTAAATTATTTTGTTATAATGTATAATATATAATCTATAACCATGTAAATTGTTATTAAAATTAAACGTACACCCAAACTGCTGTATCTCGCTTATGTTTAAATTAATAGCAGATTTTCACTGCTTTAACAAAACCTCATCACTCATATTATTACGTATGACAAAAAATATTTTATTAGTAATTTCAACTGCATTCCTATGTGACACTCTCTAAAAAGTGTGGGGACAGGGTGATTTTGGCTGATGACAGAACAGAGGTGCTCATAGTGCTGTCCCCAAGCAGAACCACCAAACATGGGGCCCATCCTGCGGGGGAATGGCTAGCAGCCTCAGCGGTACTGGCCCGGTGACAGTAGGTGTGACTGCAGGGTTTAGCAACTGGTTCCGTCAGTTGTGTACACTCTGATAATGAGGCTTGGAGCCATAGAACCGCAGAGGTAGAGCCAAGGGTACTTGGTGAGGTCTGGGAACCGAGTGTGTGTGTGTGGGGGGGGTCTTTGGAGAAGGATGATGCCATCAGGCGCGTCAGGCCTGAGAAGTAAGGCTCCCGCAGGTGTATCCGTGGGAACGGAGAGGTAGCGGGCTCTCACAGTGCCTCAGTGAGCGCCTGAGTGAGGGAGAGGGAAACGTGTCCCTGCAGGCCTCGCTCACCTGTGGTCCTGCCAGCAGACTCACACAGGCTCACCGTGCATATTAGCGGATGGGCAAGTGGGTCCCGGTACACAAATTCAAAGCAGGTATCAAGGACCTATGAAGGTCTATTCTTAGCTGAATTTAGTTCTCTCTCTGAGCGATGGGAGTTGCGAATAAGGTTCACTTTGTCATGTGAGAGAATAATTACCTGGGAAAGCTGCACACCTAACCAGAACCTTCTTCTTTTGATCCAGGTCTTGAACCAAAGGAATGTCTCAAGCTTCAGTAGTACTGCTGGCACACGGTAACTGAACCAGAATCATCCCCAGTGTGCCCTTAAAGCAGAGTTGACATATCTAAAGCTTCCCAAGTGCCTCCATGCCGGCAACACCGCCCCCGCTTCCCATCATGAGTACTGCTAAGGAACGCAAACCCAAGAAGCCCCACTATATCCCCCGCCCCCCAGGCAAGCCATTCAAGTACCACTGCTTTCAGTGTCCCTTCACCTGCAACGAGAAGTCCCACCTCTTCAACCACATGAAGTATGACCTATGCAAGAACTCCATTTCCCTGGTGACCAAACAGGCTAAGACCCCAGCTGACCCCACTTCCATCGAACCTGCGGATCCAGCCACACCAGCAGTTCCATCGCTGACGGCACCAGTAGCTGTCATGTCCCCTTTGGGGCGGACCCAGAGCCCTCCGATGGACACCTTGCCAGAAAAGCGGGGTACTGCAGAGGAGCGAGAGACAAACCCTAAGGGGTGCGATGCTCCGAATGCCTCAGAAATATTGTTGGGTTCACCAGACAAAGACGCTGAGAAACAGCGGACAGAGACCACGGCACGACCCTCAGCCTTCTCACCTGTCCATCGCGACAGCGATAAGGACACACCAGCAACTGTACACAAGCCAGAGGCCTTCACCCCACCTGCCCCCCCATTCTACCACCCCCCCTCCCCATGGAGTCGTCCAGCCGCTTTCATCCCGCTCCCACCCTTTGAACACAAACAGGGCAGCGTCGCAGGATCCAGTTACCCTGCTCCCATTCTTTCGGAGTGCCCAGCTTATGTGTTCCCCGACACCCCGCTGCTCCCAGTTTATTCACCATACCTGCTTTCAGGTGGTCTGCATGAGCAGGACCGTGAACCCCCCATACGACCCTACGTCCTAGACCCCCAGAGGCCCCTGTTGACTCGTTCGCTGTTCCCAGCCCCTGCTCTCCTCCCCATGCCAGAACACCACTACCGGTATATTCAGTCTCTCCATCAGACAGCCCCACTTCACTATGGGATGTACCGGGCTCCCGAGCAACACCACCCCTCGATAACAGGGCCAGAGCACTTGCGCACAGAAATGTATGTCAGGCCAATGGCAACTGGGGAGTATGGCATTTTCCCACATCGCCACCTCCAGGTTGATGGGAGGAGCACAAGGCTGGCTGGCCATGACCAGGGTGAGGGAAAAGTGTTGAGAATGAGCCCCAAGGCTGGCTGTGCTGCCTCTGGATCCCCAGATAGGCCAACCACCACCGATTTCTCCCAGAAGGACTCCGGCAATGGCCATTCTCACCCAGTGGGCAGAAATATGGCTTCACTCCACCAGTCGGATGAAGGTGTCCATACCACACAGGCAGTGAAGAGTGAGTCAGCCAGCCCAGCAAGATTCTCACCTGAGTCACAGCAGGAGGGCTTGACGCCTATGGATGAAAGGTAAGACACCGTGTCAGTTTTCAAGCACTGTCCATGTTGCATAATCACTCTGACTTAAATGTTTGCATTTCAAATGATTGTAGATTAATGGCTGCCCACCTTCTCTTACTCCAGGTTAGTAGAGTATAAAACAGAGACTCAAGTCTTTGTAACTAAAGAGAAGTCAGGAGATGAGCAAGAAGAGAAGGAAACAGAGGAAAATGAGGAGATAGAGAACATTGTTCCTCTGAACCTCTCCAAGAAGCAGGCAGTAGACATTTGCAGCAGCAGCAGCGGCGGCAGTAGCAGTCCAATGCCACTGGAGGCACAGCAGGACATGCCCCTGAATCTGTCCCTCAGGGTCACCATGGGGCCTCTGTCCTGTGGATCAGGAGGGAAGGTGCCACCGGTGAGGCAGCGATCCCCCCGTGACGACACCTTGCCGAGCCCGGATGCGTGTGAGGAGCAGAAGCAATCAGCAGCCTTCGCCCTCTGCCAGCTGGCTGGCTCCATCCACTGCGACGTGAATCCAGAGCGCTCGCCACGTTCCCTCAGCTGGGATGCCGGAGACTCCCATGCCATGCCAGAGGCCAAGCCCGAGGCTGCAGAGACACCAGCCACTTCCAGCAAGGCTCAGAAGAGGTCCGGCTGCAAGGTGCCCAACAAAGCGAGTCAGCAGCCGGCAAAGAGGGTGAAGCCTGCCAGCTGCAGCGGCAGCAACAGCCGGGCCCTGAGGAGGAGGCCACGGTGCTCCTGAAGCAGCACCAGCACAACCATCAAAGGGCAGAGCTGAGAGTCTGTCAGTAAGCTGTGCTGGGTACATAACCCTCCAGCAGAGACTGGGCCGCTCTTAGACCAGGGTGGTGTCGAAACGGACCTCTTCCACTTTGCCGTTAACAGCTAAGTGACGGCCTTATACTTCTTACAGGACTTTTAAAGCATTACGAGGCCAATGAGAGAGACACCACAGCATGGAATGGCAACAATGAGAGACAAACATTTTCTCACAAATTCCTATTTGTTTTTGTGAACTGTGAATATGTCAGTGTAAATTCCACAAGGATTTTCCATACCATGAACAAAAATATCTGATCACATATGCAGATTGTATTTCCTTTCAAACTCTGCTGTTGTGAAATGTATGATCCCTGCAGCATATTTATTTAAACAGCACTAGGTGATGGTGAAGCTTCCAAAATGACCAGCTTGAATAAAGTATCTAAATGTAAATGGCTTCTTCTCTGTCCTCTTTCAACATCACACACACTAAGGCAAAGATAAACTAAAGAAGTGCTTCTGAACAAGTGATTTTAGTATCTTATACTACTCATTGCCACATGAAACACACCATTAGCCAAACACTTTATCATTCATTCATTACTCATGAATCAGCATGACAGTTAGTGGCCTGACAGGGTTTAATGCCGCCAAGCAAAGCTCTTTTTGTGAGAAGATCTGTCCAGCACAGTGCACTCAGGTGTCCAGCACAGTGCACTCTGGTAGTGGCCCTGTGAGAAGATCTGTCCAGCACAGTGCACTCAGGTGTCCAGCACAGTGCACTCTGGTAGTGGCCCTGTGAGAAGATCTGTCCAGCACAGTGCACTCAGGTGTCCAGCACAGTGCACTCAGGTAGTGTCCCTGTGAGAAGATCTGTCCAGCACAGTGTACTCAGGTGTCTAGCACAGTGCACTCAGGTAGTGTCCCTGTGAGAAGATCTGTCCAGCACAGTGTACTCAGGTGTCTAGCACAGTGCACTCAGGTAGTGTCCCTGTGAGAAGATCTGTCCAGCACAGTGCACTCAGGTGTCCAGCACAGTGCACTCTGGTAGTGGCCCTGTGAGAAGATCTGTCCAGCACAGTGCACTCAGGTGTCCAGCACAGTGCACTCTGGTAGTGGCCCTGTGAGAAGATCTGTCCAGCACAGTGCACTCAGGTGTCCAGCACAGTGCACTCAGGTAGTGTCCCTGTGAGAAGATCTGTCCAGCACAGTGTACTCAGGTGTCTAGCACAGTGCACTCAGGTAGTGTCCCTGTGAGAAGATCTGTCCAGCACAGTGCACTCAGGTGTCCAGCACAGTGCACTCTGGTAGTGGCCCTGTGAGAAGATCTGTCCAGCACAGTGCACTCAGGTGTCCAGCACAGTGCACTCTGGTAGTGGCCCTGTGAGAAGATCTGTCCAGCACAGTGCACTCAGGTGTCTAGCACAGTGCACTCTGGTAGTGGCCTTGTGAGAAGATCTGTCCAGCACAGTGCAGTCAGGTGTCCAGCACAGTGCACTCTGGTAGTGGCCCTGTGAGAAGATCTGTCCAGCACAGTGCACTCAGGTGTCCAGCACAGTGCACTCAGGTAGTGTCCCTCATGCTGTGCTGAGCAGTATTCTTAGGATATTCACCATTCTTTGTTGTTCTCCATAAGCATCTCTGTCATGTGTTCTGGACTAGCCATCCATGCAGGCTTGCCCCCCCCCCCCCCAAACACAGGTGAGGAACACAGAGTTTCTAGAGTCACCGCCACTGATGAGGTGGTTCTTTACAAGGCATCTACCAGCACTGACCCCAGAATGACACTAGAAGTATTAACAGCTGAAACCCTCCTTATCTCATTAACTTGCATGGCACTTTCACAGTGGTTGTGATCATAGGTCAGCACTTTGGCTAAAGGGCTGACAGTCAGCTGCCACATCCATTGGTCTGGGATCATACTGCTTTTAGGTCTGTAGTGTTAGCAGGGTGAGTGGAGAGAGTCAAGGCTGGCATCACAAAGCCAGCACTGGATGCACCTGTATCCCAGCAGCTGTACATATCCTTCAAAACCAGTGTAGTGTCTATGTGTGGATGAAGGGGAGCAGGGGCGGAGCTTGAGGGATGAGGACCAGCGGCAAAGACTGGCAGGCTGGCAAGCAGGCAGGCAGGGCGGATCCATCAACAGGTGAGTAATAGGAGCCCAGAATGAGGCGGCCCACCTGTTGTCAGCCGCAGAGGGAGCAGGTGCAGCTGCAGCCTGGAGCGGAGAGCAGGGCCCACGTGTCCAGGCTCGCCAGCTGAGCAGACTCACTCACGCGGAGACGCCCTCTCTCAGGTGTGCCTGTTTCTGCACCCCAGGCTACAACGGTAATTTCCCCTGAGCGTGTTTGAGCCTGCTGCCTGGCGCTCCAAGCAAATGTGACAACACGACTGGCAGCGGGACAGGAGGAGCCGGCAGGAATGCCTGACCTCAGGTGACGCGTTGCATGGTGGACGCCTTACCTGCAGTATCTACCCCCAGCGAGGAATCAGACGGGCAAATCACAAAGCCGGCTAATGATATGGTGGCTTATGTCTTTAACAACACCAAGCCGTGAGATGTTAGACAAATATTACATAAAAGGTGCCTTAAAATTCAAATGATAGTGAGGGAAACTCTTCCAACCAAAGCACACTACTGTATATCTGCAGGCAGCTAATAAAAGCAGGGCGATTTGCTTCCTCCAATCTGCCAGCTAATCAGGAAAGGCTCTGGGAATCAGGGCAGGAACATTCCAGGCCTGCTGACCCCCTGGACATCTGTTTTCGGCTGATTTTGTCCAGGTCATGTGAGTTCTGTGTGTCCGGGCCGGGTGAGCAGGATTGATGAGAAGGTTATGTTTTGGAGATTGGAGGAAACACCATGTTGGATTTGCACATAATTTCTCGCTCAGTAATGTTGGTTTGAGGGCTTCCAGTGACTGCTGACTGGGACACTGTAAAGTATTTACAGCTCCTTGTCTATTGACTGTAACTTACAAACTGTCCAACTCTTGAGATTGTTGTCAGTTGAAGGGATGTTCAGACAGAACCATGTTCATTTTGGGTGGCAGGTTCACTACATCTGTCATGTGTAGTACTGGTCCAAGCCGACTTGGGGCCTCGGTGAGCACCACCACTGGCGCCTCCCAGTCCAAGGCAAAGTGAAATCAACTGGCAAGTCGGTGACCCCTCCGAAGTTGGTGCCCTAGGCAAGTGCCTATGTCACCTATAGGATTCACCGGCCCTGGTCACATGACAGTTAACTTGGATTCAGTAACGGGAATCTCAAATAATAAAAAAAAGTGACCTTTTATTTATAGGTAATTCACACCAAAGTATTTGATCATTTAACCAAAGCATATTCTGGATTCCACCCAGCTCTGATGAAAAAAGTTAAGAAAATTACCACCTCTAATCCTCTATAGGACCCTTAGAAATGGCCCAACTAAAAACATTACCCCTTTGGCTGATGGACTGTGTAAACACACAGTGTTTCAGGTTATAGACCTGCTGCCCATTAATTCTGCTGGATTTTTTTCATTGGATATTCTTGTTTATTTTTGCTTCCTGTGTTGATAGAACAACCTGGGCCTTGTCACAGCCACGGGACAGAATTGAAGAAAACAAAAAAACAAAAGAGAACCTCATAATGTTCCAAAACAAAAAAAAAAAAAACAGGGCAATCGGACACACCCAGGCTTTACACACACGTGACGCCAGCTCTCCTGCCTGCCAGACCTTTCTTTGAAAAGCTGACGTCTGAGTAGTCGGTGCTGATGACACCCCTCACTGTGAGATGGCAGGGCTGGACTCTGACCTGCATGGGAGTGACCGAGGATAAGATCATAGCTACCAGCAAATAGAATCCAGAATACTCAGCTAGACTATAAACCATCCAACTCGCAAAACCAACTACAGCTGAGAAAGCCTGTGAAGGCAGAGCATAAGCCTTGACCAGAGTGATCTTAAGCAGACTGATAGACTGGCTGCAGGCATGGGTGATTATAGACTGCCACCCTCTGGGGGGGTGTGGCTCTGCAGTATGAGCACACCTGTGCACTGGGCAGGTGGTTGGAGTCCTTCTGTTCTGACTGCACATGAGAGCTTGCCCAAGATTGGCTTTCTTTCCGTCAGACACTGTAATTGCGTATTTTCAGCAAGTCATTTGTTTTCTCCCATCTTGAAAATAAAAGTCTTTTCTGTCATAGAGACATCTGTTTTCTTCATGCTGGTGAATGAGTCAAGTGGAAAAGCAATTTCAAACCTCATCAGCAATTTCTGGACTTTTACAGCTCTTTTATCCTTGCAAGACAAATAAACCACAAAACACCTGGGTGATTAGGAACATTTTTAAATCCATCCATCTTCCATGATCACAAGGTCCCTGTGAATCTGGATCAGATCTGGTCCATAACTGGACATTGTTAAATCCATTTTGCCCACTATCTATAACACAGGGCTCTGCTGGGCCGTGATTCTGCAGGGTAATCAGTGTCTGCAAGGTTTTGCATGTCCCATGTCTGTGATCATTTCACTTTTTGGCCCTTGAGTAAGGCTTTCAACCCCTAAAACTACTTTGATGTGTCTCATAAGAGAGCGACATGAAATATGTAAAGATGGAGTTTTGCTACCTGTGCAATAAAGGCAATAATGTAAGGTAGGGGCGTCGGTCAAGCTAGGACCCCGACTAAAGGAACGGCAGTTACCTAGCTATCCTGTGGTGGGTATCCATCAGCACCTGCTGAGGCACGCGGCCGAGTGGCTGGAGTGTGCAGCAAGCTTTGCAGAGCTGCCAGCTCTATTGCATCTGATGTGACACTCACACTGTCAGACTCATGCTCATGCAAAAATCTTACGGCCAATCTATATTATTCCATTATAGACCTAAAATTAGTTATGTCAAAAGTGTTGGGGTAGTTTTCAAATCCTACCGAAAAATTACAAGGTATTAAAACTTATGTACATGTAAATATGAAAATCTCACTCCAGCCAGCTGACCAAAGTTGGCAAGCTTAGGCTAACAGCAGCAGTTCATGTCTTAAACATGGTTAAAATAAACATTTAAATTATGTTTTTTCTTTTCTTTTTTTTTTTTTTTAAATCTGAATCATAAATCGTGAGTAGGTTGCAAAAAATCTGAGCTTTTCTTTTTAGGCCATGTCTCCCAGCCCTACTAAATGCAACTGCTTGAACACACATAGGATGTAAGTGTAGCATTCTGCGCTATTATATTTATATTTAAAATCTAGCCAATAGATCGCATTGCAGGCTAATTCAAAAAGTCCTCTGCACAAGGAGGACTGGAAGTGATCGTGTTCACTGGACTGCTGTGGTTTTGTGAAAACACTTATTTGGCCCTGTGTGTATTTAACAGTCCAGCTACCTTCATTCTGCTGAAATAGATTATGATGCCAGTGTTCTTTGACAAAAACCTATTCTGCTAATTCCGCTATATTGATGACTTACGAGTCATAGAGTATAAACAAGCTAGGGATGGTTTACAAAATACTCCATAACATTTGTCTATACTTGTCAGTCGCTTTGTGCACCGGTGGACTCAGGTGGGATGGAGGCAACCGCCCCCCCCCCCCCCCCCCCTTGTGCCCCCATAGTTGATAAAACATTGTTAAAGTGCACTATAGAGTGGCAAAAACACCGCTATTGGTTCCAATTCACATGGAAAAAAACATGATTGAGTGTCGACTAGGGTATCCCCTTCATGTCATATAGTATGATGATGTGCCCAAAAAAATATTATAAGGTATCTTAATGAGTGCCCTTCTAGTGGAGAGAATGTGACTCAGTGCCCTATAAGGTGCCCTTACCCCTATGTGTACCCGTCCAATGGAAAAGGGTACCGTTAAAAAGTGCCTTCTAATGCTACCCCTGTGCCACATGATTAAGAACATAAGAAATTTATAAATGAGAGGAGGCCTTTCGGCCCATCAAGCTTGTTTGGGGAGAACTTAACTAATAGCTCAGAGTTGTTAAAATCTTATCTAGCTCTGATTTAAAGGAACCCAGGGTTTTAGCTTCCGCTACACTAGCAGGAAGACTATTCCATACTCTGACTACACGCTGTGTAAAGAAGTGCTTCCTCAAATTTGTTTTAAAATGTTCTCCCACTAATTTTCACTTATGGCCACGAGTTCTAGTATTTAAACTAATATTGAAATAGCCATTTGGCTGAACAGCATCCAGACCCGTTAGAATCTTATAGACCTGGATCATGTCCCCCCTTAGTCTCCTTTGCTCAAGGGTAAACAGATTCAGCTCAGCTAACCTCTCCTCACAAGACATTCCTCTAAGACCAGGAATCATTCTCGTAGCCCTTCGTTGCACCTTTTCTAAGGCAGCAATGTCCTTCTTAAGGTATGGTGACCAAACCTGCACACAGTATTCTAGGTGGGGTCTTACCAAAGAATTATATTAATGTAACATCACCTCCCTTGACTTAAACTCCACACACCTAGAGATATAACCCAACATTCTATTGGCCTTTTTTATTGCTTCCCCACACTGCGAGAGTGGGACATGGAAGCATCAACATACACACCGAGGTCTTTCTCGTAATCAGCTACCTTTATTTCAGTGCCCTTTCCAGAACAGAAAATAGGACGCAATGCTGTAAAGTAGGGGTTCTCATCCTTTCCATGTCCATAGACTAGAATACTTCTTGTCTTTTACTACCCATGGGGAGCTGGGGGGTTAGTTACTGGAAGATTGATTGGCAATTTGACCATTTACATTTTTTCATATGCAAACACAACATGTGAACCTGATGATTCACCAAAAATTTTAAATATTTAGTTTTATTTTCAGAAATTAATCGACCCTTCCAGAAAACCCCCAGCATTCCATGGGGGAATTCTAGCCATGGACTATGATCCGTGAATCGGGGTTTGGGAACCAAGCTGGAAATGGTGCTCCTATTCCTAAGAAACTGGACAACATGATGAAGTGCCCAAATAGGTGCCCCTTTAGTGATGAAAATATGGTGCAGTGTACAGCCGTGGCCAAAACTTTTGAGAATGACACAAATATTAATTTAAAGACTCCTGCCTCACTTTCAATGATGGAAATCTGCATATACTCCAGAATGTTGTGAAGAGTGATCAGATGAATTGCAATTAATTGCAAAGTCGCTCTTTGTCATGAAAATGAACTTAATCCCAAAAAACCCATTTCCACTGCATTTCAGCCCTGCCACAAAAGAACCTGCTGACATCATTTCAGTGATTCTCTTGTTAACACAGGTGAGAGTGTTGACGACGACAAGGCTGGAGATCACTCTGTCATGCTGATTGAATTAGAATAGCAGACTGGATGCTTTATTAGGAGGGTGGTGCTTGAAATCATTGTTCTTCCTCTGATAACCATGGTTACCTGCAAGGAAACGCGTGCAGTCCAAGAAAATCTCTCCAAGAAAAACATCAGGGACAGACTGATATTCTGCAGAAGGTACAGGGATTGGACTGCTGAGGACTGGGGTAAAGTCATTTTCTCAGATAAATCCCCTTTCTGATTGTTTGAGGCATCCAGAAAAAAAGATTATCTGGAAAAGAAAAGGTGAGCGTTACCATCAGTCCTGTGTCATGCTAACAGTAAAGCTTTGACATTTTGGTTCCTTGGCCAAGAAACTCCCCAGACCTTAATCCCATTGAGAACTTGTAGTCAATCCTTAAGAGGCAGGTGGAAAAACAAAAACCCACAGATTCTAACAAACTCCAAGGATTTATTATGCAAGAATGGGCTGCCATCAGTCAGAATATGGCCCAGAAGTTGATTGACACCATGTCAGGGTGAATTGCAGAGGTCTTGGAAAAGAAGGGACAACGCTGCAAATATTGACTCTTTGCATAAACTTCATGTAATTGTCAATAAAAGCCTTTGACACTTGAAATGCTTGTAATTATAATTCAGTATATCATAGAAACATCTGACAAAAAGATCTGCAAACACTGAAGCAGCAAACTGTGAAAACCACTACTTGTGTCATTCTCAAAACTTTTTGAATACTAACACTATTACATGAACACTAACATATGAATGATGCAACACTCACTTATCGTAACTTAACAGTTAGCTCTGATTTTACAATTTACACATGACAGAATAGGCCTACACGTGTATACAAGTCTTTTCTAACAAAAATTTCAAAACACTAAGTTAAAGTCTATTAAACTTCAAGCAAACTATGTGATTCACTGTTCACATAAAAACAAAAATAAATTGTCAAAGTGCCAATGGCTTCCGGAAGCTGACGTCACTCGAGAGCAGCGTGACATGTAGGGATGTGCACATCATTTAATTATTAAAGTAAAAGTCTGCACAAGCCTTGCAACTAATGTGTGATGATACTGTGTGGATGTTGTATATTGAACATTGGTGTCTTTTCCTTGACTTGGTACTCTATTATAACTAGTAAAACACTGGCTCATATGAGTTGCAATGCTAAACCCGGACAATCCGCCGGTTTCTGAAAAACAGCCTGGGCGCCTGGATAGGGGCCCAAAAAGACGACGTATCCAGGGAAACTCTGACATATGGTAACCTTAACGTAGTGCCTGAACAATTTGATAAACTTGAGGTGTCCTCTGGGTGCCTTTCTAGTTGAAATCATGAAGATGAAGAGCCCTCTAGGATGCCCTTCCTAGTGAGGAAATGTGATGAATGGCTCTTCTGATGGAGAGAAAAATATCTCTGAAGGGTACCCATCCAGTGAAGAAAATGAGATATGGTACCTAAGAATGAGATACAGTTTCTTGTACATGTTTCTTGTGCAGCCCTTCTTCCAGTCATTCAAGGGTGAATGGTTTGTGTTAGTGGTGCATAAGAGGCTTTTGCAGACTGTGCATTACAGCAAACATTTAACAGGATGAGGTCTAGGTTACACCACGTCATCATTATCAGCATGAATTAGCTGACAGATAGGCCAAAAGTTTTCCAGGTGAATCCTGTCCTTGGCAAGATGGTCACATCACTGTTGAGTCCTTGAGCAAGATCCTTAACCCCCAAAATGCTCCAGGGGTGTTGGATGACTGACCCTGCACTTTGACTCCAAGCTTTGCTGTCACCTGTTGTCATGCCCCGATCATCTGCTCCTTCCGTGTGCCACGCCCCCTCGTTGACCCCATGTGGATTCCCCTTGTTTACCAGCTGTTTCTGATTGTTGTCATTAGTCCAATGTATTTAGTCCGCGTTTCCGTTTGTTTCCGTTTGTTTCCCCAGTCCGGTGATTGTAATATCAACCTGCGTTTGCTGTCTGTTCATTTATTTTTACATCTATTAAACCCTGCATTCTCTGGTGTCCTGCACTTCTATCTCCACTCTGTGCGTCATGAGATGTGACAGAGCGGAGATAGAAGCGCGGGACGCCTAAAATCGGGGAAAATGCGGGGTTTAAAAAATTTCATATTTGCATACCTGTAGTTTTCCTAATTTGTAAAGCAAACCAGGCTTGGGTTGGGTACATCCATGGTTAAGGTATGCAGTGTTTGTGTATCTGTGTGTCAGATGGGATGGCAGCTCTCGCCTTGCACCCTATGTCAAGCGGGACTTTATTGTCGTGTCAGCTGTACACAAGCATACACTGGTACGAGATGTCATTCCCCTGGACCACTGTGCAACATGAGACATGGGCTGTATGTACACAATTAGAAGAGTAGAGTGCAGATTAACACAGTGCATATGACACGTTCAGAGGGCACACACACAGTAAATGCATGAATGGATTGTACATAATATAGCGGCAGGAATATAGCAGCAGAATCTGTGATATGATTGATACTTTTATTGATCCCTGTGGGGAAATTGTTTTTATGCCTCCCTCAACTTACTATTTGTATAAGTTGTCCGTGAAGGGCAGCCACCTGTTGGGGCGCCCAGGGAGCTGGGGGTTAAGGGCCTTGCTCAAGGACCCACAGACATGCTGAGGGTGGGTTTGAACCAGTGACCTTGTGATTACAGGTACACAGGCTTAGCCCACTGAGCCACTCGCATGAATAGAATAATGTAACTATTTGTACATAATAATAATATTGAATATAAATTTTCCATAGGGCCACCCATTGCCTTCAGAGCACCTACAGTCTGTTTTACTTCATCCTGGTGTTCATGAAACCACAGATGGCAGCCCAAACCATTACAGATCCCACACGCTGCGGCTTAGACACCCTCTGGCTCCAACCAGAAGAAAGAAAGTTATGTGTCTTTATGCATAGGCCTTGGATTCAAAGAGTTTCCAAGCAGCAGCCTTGTCAGAACGTCTGGCTCTTCGAGGCTCACAACATGCAGCTTTCACTGGGTCACAGACCCATTCAATCAGTACTCTGGTAAAGTTTGAGGTTATACTTTTGTGATGGCTGTGAGCTTTGATCACAGGGCCTCTGTGCTGATGCAGTTTGCAGTGTTTGGTGTGTACTGTTGCCATTTTTCATAGGTTTTGCAGATTTGTGCCTGATTCAGACTCATTTCTTTGACTGATATATCAAAGAGCTAATTGTCATAGACCATTTATAAATTACACATTTTGCAAATAAACATCGAACCTAATATGGATTTTTACCTTTGAAGTTCTTGTTTGAATTCAAGATTAAAGTCTTTTCTCCATTATTTTAAAATATATCCAGGAAGTAGACATTTTATATACTATACTATATACACTTTATATACCTTATATCAGGGGTCTCCAACTCCGGTCCTGGAGAGCTACCGTCCAGTAGGTTTTCTATCCTACCCGGCTTCTGATGAGTCACACCAGTTCTGGGTAAATACCAGGAGCAGGTGTGGTTCATCAGAAGCCAGGTAGGACAGAAAACCTACTGGATAGTAGCTCTCCAGGACCAGAGTGGAAGACCCCTGCCTTATATTTTGCACCCTGGGTGGGATGCCAGTCAAATGTAGTGCTGAAACACTTTCTGGTGTGATTTACAGGCCCCGATTCCCCGGACTGTGGCTGCTTAGAGTGTGACATACCTGCTGTTCCGAACTCCACCACTACATCATGTCTGTCCATCCATTCACCCAGTCATGCATATGCTTCAGGTCAGGGCTGCTTTATATATGAGAGAGGTGAGGTCTGCCACACACTCAGCTCATCAATGGAGTGGTTCCTCAGGGCAGAACAGTAGCAGTCAGCAGAGTTGGATCATTCAGGTCCAGACCGGGATTTTGTTGCAACCAACCAGTTGAGTACTCTGTAACTGTGACTCTTTATGCTCAACTGGTTGGTTGAAACAAAACCTTGGTCTGGACTTTTACTCTCTGGACCTGAATTACTCAACTCTGTCAGTCAGGAGTACTGAGCTGGTCTGAGAGAGAGAGATCCTGCCCAGTGGAGGAGAGGGCTGCCGCACACTCAGGACATTCGTGGAGCTGGACTTGCTTTTGGGCTCTGAACAGGGTCCCAGCTGAGTTCTTCCCAAGACGCGCTGTTTAAATCCACAGCTCTCAGTATGTTCACATCACTCACCTGATATTGTATTCAAATAAGAATTTACTGCCATATCCCGAGCCATATATGCTGATGGGTCTTAATTTTTTAATGACATAACTATCACCCACCATTGTCAGTATGTACTTAGCATGAAGTTTTCTGGTTGCAAATACAATATCGCCCTCTACTGGTCAAGGCTACTTACAAAAGATTTCCATGGTATTTTATTACTGGTTGTGTAAAGGTTATATTCATCCACCTATCAATTTTCCAAGCCAATCTTCAGCATGTAGCTGCAGAGAGCCAAAGGAGGGATCCACTCCATCACAAGACAGACACATGAAGCCACTTGAGGGATCCACCGAATCACTTTTTGGGATGGAGGGAGGAGAGCGGAGCATGCAGGAGAAACCCACACACAACAGGAAGAACAAGCAGACTCCACATGTGCGCAGTAAGGCCAGGATAGCAGGTGTAACACCATAACTGAAACTCTATTTTCATAATAAAACAAAAAACATCGAACAGCACATAGAGACACACATACAGTCATATGCGTAACTGATGGCGTTTGCCGTTGGGAAGGTGTGGGCGTGGAGTCCATTACATCAGCCCCTACCTTTCCAGGCAATGGGAGTTCTGGGAAGCCTGCTTTCTGTGAAGTACTGACATCATGCTGCCCCCATCATTTCCTGTAATGTTCTGGAGAGTCTCTTACCCAATACCAGGGCAGAGATTCAATATGATGGTGTGATGACAGAATGGAAGCGGGCATTTCTTGCTCTACTCCACACAACAACACTACCTGCATGGGAAATAAAATCAGCACACAAACACACAAGGAGCGACGGCAGAACCAGGCAGCTGCTCATCTCACTCAGCACCGTCACCCCACCTGTCCTACTGCAGTACCACTGTTAGTCTGAGGGGGGCACAAATGGGCATTTAGAAGGCATTTTGCACTAGTGATACTTTACATACGGTTCATGTTTGTGCAAAATGTTCAAAAAACAACTAAAAAATTATACACTAGTCGTGATATTTTTGAAACATTAACCGCACACAGCGAATTGCAATGGCTGAGCAATCAGTGACTGGCTTGGTTAAGAAGCACTGCAATAAAATGCAAATGGAATTTATGTGTTTATATATTCATATTTAATTGACAATTTCTGGTTATTTCCTGGTAACACCACTTCAGTTCAATACATTCTTTCAATATGTGGGTCTTGTAATGCTGAATCCAAACACTGACAGTTTTAAATCCTCTTTCTGCAAAAAACAAAAAGCAAAGAAACACTAAGTTGGCCGACTGAGATAGAGCAGAACTAACATTTGGGGGTGCTCTCTCTCTCTCTCTCTCTCTCCCTTTCTCTTTCTCTGACGAAGCTGGGGTGCCTCAGGGTCGGTGGCTCCTGGAGGACATTGGATAACCTGCGGGCTGTGACTGGGGTTCAGTCTGGCCGACTTCTTCGGAAAGCTCTGGAGGACATTGTCTGTGCGCTACCAGAGGCAGCAAGGATGGTGCTTAAGTCAGGAGGGAGCAGTGGTCCCCTTTCTTTTTCTCCCCTGATCAGGGTCTCTCCTGCTGTAGAGGGTCATCGGGAGGAGGTGGGGTTGCTGCTTTCTTTCGTGTCCATCTGTCCAAGAAAGCTCTGTATCAAGCCTGTGTTAAAGTGCTGCATTTTCAGGCGCTGAGTGAACTCACGGTTTCCAGGTGCTCAGGTTTGTTGGGGCCTGGATCTTCCCCACAAGGACGTTGGAGGTCCCTGTACAAGCCCCCCATTGAGAAGCGCACAGTGGATTTTCAGTGGCGGATTGTGCATGGGGCAGTGGCTACGAACAGACACGTGTCGCACATTGATTCCACAGTTGGGAGGGATTGCCCTTTTTGTTCTGCGGAGGAAACGATGGAGCATCTGTTTCTGAGGTGCAATCGGCTTTATGATTTGTTTGAGGTCCTGGAGGAGTGGTGTGTCGGTTTTGGGGAGGTTTTTTCTGTTCAGCTCTTCATTTATGGACCAAAATACTGTAGTTCCCAGAAGGCTAAGCCGTGTCTGCTGAACTTCGTGCTGGGTCAGGCTAAGATGAGTCTCTGGCTGACCCGGAGGAACAGAATGAAGGGGGCAGGATCGACGAATCCTACCCTCATGATGAAGGGCTTGGTGGCAGCCCGCATGAGAATTGAACATGCTTTGTTCGGGGTGACTCACAACCTTGTGACTTTTTCGGAGGTGTGGGGTTATGGTGGGGTTCTATGTGACTTGACCCATGATGGGGACTTAATCTTGAAGTTTTAATATTATCTTGAAGGTGTCGATTATTTCCTTGGCCCGTCGTATGTTTTTTTTTTGGGCCCATTGTATTGTTTTTCTTTTTTTCCTTTTTTTGTTTGCTGCCCTGGTTATTTTCTCCTGTTTTTTTGTGGTTGATTGTTTACTTTGTTTTCCGTTTGTCTGATTTTGTGATAACGACCCATCTTGCGATTTGAAGTTGCAGTAGGGGTTTTTTTCTGTTGTTGACTGACTTAATAAAGGCTGGTGCAAAGTCTCTCGCTCTCTCCCTCTCTCTCGCTCTCTCTCTCGCTCTCTCTCTCGCTCTGTCCCCAGCTCCTCCCCAAGCTGTCAGCTGTTTATAAGTAGGATGGCGCTGTAGTGTGTAAGTCCCCGTAAAGCAGTCCACTGACTGGGTTTCTGGGTTAACTGGTGAGACGTACTGTAACAGCTGGGCAAGGTACTTGTGGGTAGCTACTGCCCAGTGCATTGTGGGTGTTTGTGATTCAGGTTTGGACTAGTTCTGCATACTTGCCTGGGGTCTGATGGATCATGTTAGTCGGTGTGCAGCTCAGCTGCTCAGCTCCAAGTTACCCACCTCAGGGTGTGCAAAGCACTGCACCCTGCCAACTGCGCTCGCCCCCGCATACACACGCATGCGCACACACGCATACGTACACACGCATGCACACACACGAGCCATGCTGTCCTAATTAACAGTTTATGAGCCTCTGATGTAGCTTTGGAAATGTCACATTTTTACCGTATTTACATAAGAATCAATGCAAGTGCAGAAATAAATGAGACGCATTAATTAGCACATTTATATGTTAAATGTAAAAATGGATAAATAATTGCGTACCAGGGTAATCAAGGGCCAATTATCTGCACGAGTTTGGGTGCTTATCTGAAATGTGGTCAGATTAGCCGCACTCATTAGTGTAACTCATAATGCCAGCCCGCAGAGGTATGTCATGTCTGCTGCTTACACAGTCATTCCAGAAGGTTCATCAATCCAGTGTAAAAGTCACATTCCACACTGGACAACACTGTAGAGCAGTGTGTGACAGTGTGGATGTCCTTCGAAACCATCCAGAGAGGGACTGAAAAATCTAGACTGGATGCCAAGCAGAAGCCCAGAAACAAAGATCTGCAGGGACCTACATGTCTCCAGAATGACGAGCTGGATAGTAGGTCAGTGTTTGAGAAACTCTTCTAAGCATTCCATGTATGAGAAAGTATCTTATCTTTAAGTAAGCAGAAATGTCGAATCTACTGGAAACATCTGCTTACAAATCTCCATGATCACTTATTTCTGCACATGCCAAATTTTTGAATTTCTATGAAATAGAATATTAGTGGAATAACTAATGAAAAACAATGATCCTGTTCTTTTGGTTATCCTCATAAAACACTGGAGAGCATTTATCTTACAGGATTATTTGACTAAGGCGTTTAGAAATGAAGGCTTAGCAGCTGTCAAGCAGCAAACCCACAGGCACACGCACTCAGGTAACCACATAACCCTAACCCTAAACCTAACCCTAACCCTAATCCCAGAGCGACCTGGGGGGAGCAGGGGCCAAGCCGAAGAGAGACTCCAGTGAAAAGAAACTCAGTGAGTCCGGCAATGGAGGAGCACCACAGAAGCCTCAGGTCCGACTCACAGGAAGGGGTTCCCGCTGAGGTGGTCTCCCGGTGCGGCTGCAGGGGACAGGGGCAGCAGGGGCTGGGGCAGGTTCCCAGGCACTTCCAGGAGGCCCGGAGGCCCCACGGCCGCCAAGGTGGGCGGCTGGGTGAAGGAGGAGGTCAGTGCTGGGGACTGGCGGCTCAAAGGCAGGGGCAGGGAGGCGCTGTAGGGCAAGGCGGGGCCAGGCAGTGGCGACGTGGAGCTTGGGCGCATCTGGTTAAGGGTGAGCCGAGGCTGGTCACTGTGGAAGGGGTTGGTGGGCGAGGGGGCGCTCAGTCCTGGGGGTGGAAACAGAAGCGGCGTATGACCTGGGGCTAACAGAGCAAGGGGGTGCGAGCCATGACAACTGGCAGAGGAGTTTAACATCAAAGATTCCCCCCAGGAGGGCATAGAAAAGTTACCAAGGGGGTGCATATGATCCGGGTGTGGAACAATTGTGGAACGGAAATAATATTGAAAGACATGTACCCCAATAATATTGAAAGTCACGCCCCCCCTCTCAAAGACACTGTCGTCCAACAGCAGTAATGCTCACGCCCCCCATCTCAAAGACACGGTCATCCCACAGCAGCAGACCTCACATGGTCTCTCAACAAAACCACTCTAGTGAAGAAGGCACAGAGGTGGTTCTAGCTCTTAAGGATACTGAGGAAGGCTAACCTGTACAAGCAGCTGCTGGGTTCCTATCGCTGCTCTGTGGAAAGCACACTCACCTGTGGTATCCTGCTATGGTATGCTAGCTGCTCCGTGCTTCAAAAGACCCTCCAGGAAGTCTTCAAATCAGCACAAAAAATGACCGACACCCAGCTGCCTTCACTAGAGGACATATACAGAACCTGGTGTCTGACTGGCCAGGAGAATCACCAGGGACCCATCTCACCCAGGCCCCCACCTCTGCTGCCTTCTGGAAGGGCACAAGAATCACCAGGGACCCATCTCACCCAGGCCCCCACCTCTGCACTCTGCTGCCCTCTGGAAGGCATTACAGGTCTATTAAGATGTGCACTTGCAGACCACTGAAAAGCTTGTACCCGAGCATCATCAAAGAACTGAACTTTGTTAAATAACATTGCGTCTCATTTCTTTCACTGTCACCCAGGGCATCAATGGCACAAAAGTGCAATATCCGGGGACTCATTGCAATTATTGTAAATAGAATCACTCTAATACTATTTCTATACTCCCACCTTGTATATATGTTCGCACACAGAAACACTTAAAGTTTATTAGCCTGTATTGCTCGTGATTTTACTTTTATGAATGTAGCTTAATTTTTTGTGTTGAATCTGTTTCGAGGACACACCTAATTTCATTGTACATTCGTGCGATGACAATAACAGGTATTCTATTCTATTCTATTCTATTCTATTCTATTCTATTCTACTGTATTCTACTCTATTCTATTTTATTGTATTATACTCTATTCTATTCTACTCTATTATATTCTATTCTACTCTACTCTATTCTATTCTACTCTACTCTATTCTACTCTACTCGACTCTATTCTACTCTACTCGACTCTACTGTACTCTACTCTACTGCTCACGCCCCTGCCGGTCGCTGTTATTCGTCGGGCAATGTCAGTCACGCTGTTTCCATAAACCGTGTGGCTTCCTAAACTCCTTCTCTGCTACTGTTCAGGGAATTTGCACTCACCCGATAAGAAAGGGTTCTTATTCTTCGATGTGGGGTTGGAGGGGATCAGTGTGTCCAGGTTGACCAGTGAGGCTGCCGTGGGGCCCAGGAATGCCTCTGGAGTGTGGCAGCTCCGGGGGCTCGGGTTGCCCAGGGTGTCCCCGAGTCGGGACAGGTCAAAGAGCTCTGGGCTGCCACCGCCCCTCCCATTCATCTGACCCCCGGACACCCTCTCCACACCTGACGGCATAAGAGTGAACGCATCCAAGGAAGCAGGAAGGAGAAAAGAGGAAAAAGAGAAGGGGAAGAAGAGGAGGAGGAGGGGGATGCTTACCTCCAGGACTTCCAGGGCGGGGGAGAAACAACTGCGGGGGGGCTTCTGGCTCTTTAGGGACCTCCATGGGAACTGAGAAGGGGTCCAGACCAGAGGCACCTGCAGCAAAAGTCGGCTGGGATGAGGCTGCTTTACTGCTGCATGCAGAGTCAGGGTCAAGAGACACGATTTGAGTCTATATATAGAGACCATAGTGTCTGTACTTGTATCAAACATGTACACGAGCTCTGTTCCCGCATGATAGCTGAGCATTGAGTAGCAGTACAAAAGTCCTACCGGTGTGAGCAGGCGAACTCCAGGCATGGCTGATGGGATTGGGACTGGGGGCAGTGGGCTGGGCCTCCCAGGGGTCCGGAGGAGAATATCTGGGGACCCAAGCCTGAGAGGGGCTGCTGGACAGAGGCGGTGCCATCCAGGGGCTGCCAAAGACAGGCGTGGTGGAGCGCACAACCGCTAAAGGTACGATAGGAGGAAGGGCTGTCAGGGAGCTCTGCAACGGCAGCTACTCAGATCACAAAGAGCAAGCTGCCAAGATGGATTTTCACTGAATGTTCACCACTGGACATCGCTGTCTCATGCCTGATTCACACATTAGCGCAGTGAGTATTTGATGCTATTTCAGCACAAAACAAAACAGTGCCCACAAATAGTAGTAACAGCTCTCTGGCTCAGGGAAGACACTGTGTCTCCCTCTCTCTCGTACCCCACACTTATCCACATGTTAAGCAACACCAAAGGGCCCAGAACACTAAAACAGCCAAGTGGCATCAAAGAAGCAGCTCACGCACTAACAGAATCCCAGGGATCAGAGGTTGGTAGGCTGACGGCCTGAGAATCCCAGGGCTCGCTGTCCACAGGGACAGCAGAAACTGGTCCAAAAATATCCACCAGGTCCATCATTGCCGACTGGTAAAAGGTCAAAGAACGAGAGTCACTGGAAAGCACTGTAGTGATTAGAGTAATGGACCATGTATGACAAACTCAAACACGGCCCGTGCACTTGCGTGAACATGAGGGGGGCGCAGGCTTCTTCACCTCCCTTGTCCCCGACTCGCTCTCCCGCCGGCTGGCTTCTAGCGCCTTCTGAAGTAAGGACTCATCTCCCTGGCGGGTGCGCTGCTCCTATTGACACATAGAGGGCACTAATCGCGATGAGTGGCACTCCTGCTGGTACATTCACAGGCACCCTGCTCTCAACACAAGGCCTTGAGCCAAGGGCAAAGAGAAGCTCCATCAGCTGCAGGAGGGGCAGGATGACTGCCAAAGAGGAAGGAGCCAGAAAGAGTGCTGCTTTGTAGGTTAGAGAACATCAAAGGCTGCCAGACTGATTCTGCCACCCAGAAAGGACAGACAAGATTAGTTTGAGAGTCAGGATTGAGGGAGAGGAAAGACTAAAGCCACAACAAGAGAAGAAGCAACCTGCATTTGAGACGAACCTGATCCGCAGATACCTAACAGAGAAATGCTATTGGTGGGAAGGGGCTGCATTTAAACAAGGAAGACGGATGCTGAAGAGTCACAGGGATAGGATAAAGAACCTGCTGGATGGACTTGGAAAAATCAGGAGCCAATTGTGATACCAGAAAGGAAAGAAGGATACCACGTGGGTGAGTGAGACAGGTCTGTGATTGCTAGCATCAGCATCAGAAGCATCAGAATCAACTTTATTGCCATTAAAACTACTTGCCATGATAAGAACGAAACACAGGTTCTCAGCTCTCGGTGTGCGTAGTAAATAATAAAATACTAGAATAAAATATCAAAACAAGGTTTAAAATACACTAAAAAAAAGACTAAAAAATAAAAAATAAAACCTCTGTAATAGTAATGTACAATATTGCACAACTGTATGTCAGAACAGCAGCGGCTAAAAGTGCAAGTTCCGAGAGTGAGTACCAGCAGCAAAGATATAAAAAGAGCGGGACCTGTATGTGTATTAGATACAGGAGAGAGAGAGACATGGCTGTGTATGTTAGAAAGATAGCGGGACCTGTATGTATGTATTAGATACAGGAGAGAGAGAGACAGGACTGTGTATGTTAGAAAGATAGTGGGACCTGTATGTATGTATTAGATACAGGAGAGAGAGAGAGACAGGACTGTGTATGTTAGGAAGTTAGTGGGACCTGTATGTATGTATTAGATACAGGAGAGAGAGAGAGACAGGACTGTGTATGTTAGAAAGATAGCGGGACCTGTATGTATGTATTAGATACAGGAGAGAGAGAGAGACAGGACTGTGTAAGTTAGAAAGATAGCGGGACCTGTATGTATGTATTAGATACAGGAGAGAGAGAGAGACAGGACTGTGTATGTTAGAAAGATAGTGGGACCTGTATGTATGTATTAGATACAGGAGAGAGAGAGAGAGAGACAGGACTGTGTATGTTAGAAAGATAGCAGGAACTGTATATATTAGTCCCCTCCCCACAATGAGAATGATACCTGGTCATGTTCCTCTTTGCTTAGACTCAATGCAATCTGAAGCTGTGCTTCTTCATCCATTTCCAAGGCAACAGAGGGGGCGGGGCCTGGCTAGAATGGGGGAAAAAGGGTGCTGCACCAGTACAGCCAACTGCTGGTGGTTACAGTCTGACTGACAGCCTCAGAATGGAGCACAGGTACAGAATCACACAGAAAGCTATTCATTGCATCTTACGGCCTACAGGGGAAAGCAGACATCCTCCCATGCTGCTGTCCTGGCAGAAACGATAGATGAAATATCGTGGGTTAGTTGGACAAATGCGTATCTGGCTGGAGAGATAAAGAAGGTGTTAGTGGAAGAAGAGGAGGGGCCCCTGTGAGGTCAGTCAGGATGGAGGTTGAGGAGGTGAGACTTGAGGGAAAGGTGCCTGGCAGGGCAGGTGGGTGTTGAGCAGCCTGGCTGAGGCCCAGAGCTATCTGCAGCTGGGTTAGGGTTAGGGTTCACAGCCTGTACCTGAGGCTGCTCCTTCTGGCTGAGGCACAGAGCTATCTGCAGCTGGGTTAGGGTTCACAGCCCGTACCTGAGGCTGCTCCTTCTGGCTGAGGCACAGAGCTATCTGCAGCTGGGTTAGGGTTCACAGCCTGTACCTGAGGCTGCTCCTTCTGGCTGAGGCATAGAGCTATCTGCAGCTGGGTTAGGGTTCACAGCCCGTACCTGAGGCTGCTCCTTCTGGCTGAGGCACAGAGCAATCTGCAGCTGGGTTAGGGTTAGGGTTCATAGCCCATACCTGAGGCTGCTCCTTCTGGCTGAGGCACAGAGCGATCTGCAGCTGGGTTAGGGTTAGGGTTCATAGCCCATACCTGAGGCTGCTCCTTCTGGCTGAGGCACAGAGCAATCTGCAGCTGGGTTAGGTTTCACAGCCCGTACCTGAGGCTGCTCCTTCTGGCTGAGGCACAGAGCTATCTGCAGCTGGGTTAGGGTTCACAGCCCGTACCTGAGGCTGCTCCTTCTGGCTGAGGCCCAGAGCTATCTGCAGCTGGGTTAGGGTTCACAGCCCGTACCTGAGGCTGCTCCTTCTGGCTGAGGCCCAGAGCTATCTGCAGCTGGGTTAGGGTTCACAGCCCGTACCTGAGGCTGCTCCTTCTGGCTGAGGCACAGAGCAATCTGCAGCTGGGTTAGGGTTCATAGCCCATACCTGAGGCTGCTCCTTCTGGCTGAGGCACAGAGCGATCTGCAGCTGGGTTAGGGTTAGGGTTCACAGCCCATACCTGAGGCTGCTCCTTCTGGCTGAGGCCCAGAGCAATCTGCAGCTGGGTTAGGGTTAGGGTTCACAGCCCGTACCTGAGGCTGCTCCTTCTGGCTGAGGCCCAGAGCGATCTGCAGCTGGGTTAGGGTTAGGGTTCACAGCCCGTACCTGAGGCTGCTCCTTCTGGCTGAGGCCCAGAGCTATCTGCAGCTAGGTTAGGGTTCACAGCCCGTACCTGAGGCTGCTCCTTCTGGCTGAGGCCCAGAGCTATCTGCAGCTAGGTTAGGGTTCACAGTCCGTACCTGAGGCTGCTCCTTCTGGCTGAGGCACAGAGCAATCTGCAGCTGGGTTAGGGTTCACAGCCCGTACCTGAGGTTGGTCCTCCTGGCTCAGGCACAGAGCTATCTGCAGCTGGGTTAGGGTTCACAGCCCATACCTGAGGCTGCTCCTTCTGGCTGAGGCCCAGAGCTATCTGCAGCTGGGTTAGGGTTAAGGTTCACAGCCCGTACCTGAGGCTGCTCCTTCTGGCTGAGGCACAGAGCGATCTGCAGCTGGGTTAGGGTTAGGGTTCACAGCCCGTACCTGAGGTTGCTCCTCCTGGCTGAGGCACAGAGCTATCTGCAGCTGGGTCTGCTCGTCGACGTCCACACAGCGGGAGGGCTGCATGTGAGGGCATGCAGGGTGACTCAGCACACAGAGCTGCACTCACACTCTACACTCACATGGTGGCAGTGAAACCCAACTGTGCCCATTGTGTTCATGTGTTGTAATGAGACAAAAACAAGTGTCATTTGTTGAGGGAGCCATTTCTGCACATGGACTGGAGGATATTATTTTCCTGTTACTATTTTCTGCTAGAATTCAGGTACCACCAGCGGTGTCAGCAGTCTCAGAGATCTTTCCCAAGTAAATTAGATTACTCTCCAATAACAGAGACATCTACAGTGGCGGTTTTACTAAAATAGTGCTAGAATGGCTTTTGGATATTATATTCTGCATGACAGTACTGTGTAACTGCCTTCTGTACAGCATAACCCGATATGTGAGGAGGACTTGAGCCATCTCAGATTCACAAACGGCCATGAGATTAATGAGTCAGGCCGTAATGTGCCACTCATGGGACATGAATATTCTGCACTTGGAAGCTTATCCCAGGTTGCTTGGGTCATTTAGGGAATGGCGGGTAAGTTACGACAGGAGAGGGGGAGTCAATTACAAAAAGTTTCTCTGCCGCACCCCACCCCCAACCCCAACCCTAACCCCGATCAGTTTATATGCTATTCTAGCCACTGGGAGATGCTGTGGTGCAGGATGAGACTGCTGCTAGTAGGAGGGGAATTACTAGCCATGTAACCAGTTCCCAGCCCAGTAGCCAATCCCAATGCTTGCTTCCTCAAATGCTCCAGACAGGTCAATCAAGCATGACCTGATGGCTCTGTGTAAACACAGCGCCCCCTGTGGGTAGACATTAGAAGTGTAGTATAGCATAGTATGTGAGTGTGAGTACTGGCACCTGGGTCTGTTAAAACGCATTCAAGAATTATACACCCATCCACACAAAGATAAAATATGTGTGACGTGTGTATATAAACATAAATTATACATAAAGCCCACCAACAGGATCTGTCTCACCTTCTCATTCTCCTCCCAAATCATAGCCAGCACCTGCTGTGTGTGTCAGGCTGTGTATCAGTGTGTTCAATGTGCATAGGAGGTCCAGCGGGACCTGTCTCACCTTCTCATTCTCCTCCCGACTCATAGCCAATGCCAGCTGTAGCTGCAGCTCCTCCTCCCCGCTGGTCTGAGGGCGAGACTGCTCCAGGTCAGATGGGACTCGTGGAGAGGATGAGGAGGCTGGGGAGGGCAGAGGGATGGAGCGAGAGATAAGTGAAGAAAGGAGGGAGCAAACAAGAGAGGAACAGGTAAAAAAATGAGGAAGTGAATAAATAAACTAGGAATTAAAAGAAAAAGTTAAAGAACAGGGTTGAGGGACAGAAAAATTATGGTTAATGTCACCCTCAGCAGTACATCCTACACGCCGAGTACATGTGTCATGATTTATGTGTTCAGTCTGTAGGGCAGTCTGTGTGTGTGTGTGTGTGTGCCTGTCTGTCTGTCTGTGTGTGTGTGTCTGTGTGTATTTTGCTTTGTGGCTGAAGGGCACTGAGGGCAATGTAATCTGGCATGAGAATCCCCCCTTCACCCCCTGACACACTGTGCCAGCTGCCAAATACACAGACATACACAGGCACACATAAATAAAAATGCCAGTCCCACAGTCAGCCACTGGCTGGACAGGACACTAGCAGCTGAAGCTGCTGCTGTCTCACTGCCTGTCTCGGGCAAACAGTAGGGCAACTGCACAGCCCTCTGCCAAGCCAGCACATTTTGGCAGATGGGCAGCCGGCTTGGTACACGCATTCCTGCACACAGCACTCCTCCCCCACAAATCCACCTCGCTCCTCCTCCATGAGCCTGCAGGCAGTGTGGGGGCTTAAGCAGCCACGTGTTCCACAGAGAGGTAGCTACGTCCAGTGGGGGGCAGCACTGCACCCCAGAAAAGTCACAGATGGGCACAGAGCAGCAATCATCCTGCTGACATGGTACATAAACGCGTAGGATGACTGGTCCATCCAGGGGGGCATCGGCAAGCCCAGTGAAAGCCGCGGAGCGGCGCCGATCCAGCTCACACGGCAGATAAATGCACATTCTCTTTCTGAGATCTCTGAGAAGTTCTGTTTGCATTCCCAAGTCAGCTCCAAGTTCCCATTTTAGATTCCCTGTCAAAAATATCCCATCAACCCTGGATGAGCGATTAAATGGCAGATGGGGCTGCAGTCTGACTTCTCATTTAATTTTGGACGAGTACCCCCACCCCCCCGAGCTGCCCCCCTAAGGTGGAGCTGCCACTGGGGGCTGCGCTGATTTACTGTGGGTTTTTGTGGTCATTCAAAGCCCAGAATCAGAGATGATTTACCAACGACAGGTCAATGGAGAGAAGCGGAGTCCAGCAGGAGTGCCATGCATGTGAGGGGACACAGTGCCGGAGAGAGCAGGGCCTGGCAAACAGCTGCAGACAGCAGCAGTGTGTGAGGGCAGCTTACTGAAATAACTCCTGCAAACAGGCAGCCTCTGATGAAAATAACAGGCCACGCCACACCACTGACTCTGTCATTAAGAATACCTATTTTTACTAAAGATTTACTTCCTTACAATTTTTTAAAATCAAATTTGCTATTTCAGAAGATATAAAGGCACGAAGAGGAGTTGTCCAAACATGGGATTATCCAAATTCATCGACCAATGAGGTAGATGCTGTCCGCCGACAGGTTTCCTCAGATGTCAGCCCTGTATCACTGGCCAGTTGGCTGTTAAGGTCCAGCCTGTCCAGAGCAGAGATTAACATTAGCAAGGACTCCAAAACAACTTCGACAGAGCAGCCCAGCTTTCAAACGATCTGCATCATGACCCTTCATAATCTTCATTTGCTAGCTGATCACAGCGCCCCACAGAGTAGTATGTGAAGAGGGAATGACCGGTGATGCTGATCACAGCGCCCCACAGAGTAGTATGTGAAGATGTACAGGCCAGTGATGCTGATCACAGCGCCCCACAGAGGAGTATGTGAAGATGTACAGGCCGGTGATGCTGATCACAGCGCCCCACAGAGGAGTATGTGAAGATGTACAGGCCGGTGATGCTGATCACAGCGCCCCACAGAGGAGTATGTGAAGAGGGACAGACCGGTGATGCTGATCACAGCGCCCCACAGAGTAGTATGTGAAGAGGGACAGACCGGTGATGCTGATCACAGCGCCCCACAGAGTAGTATGTGAAGAGGGACAGACCGGTGATGCTGATCACAGCGCCCCACAGAGGAGTATGTGAAGAGGGACAGACCGGTGATGCTGATCACAGCGCCCCACAGAGGAGTATGTGAAGAGGGACAGACCGGTGATGCTGATCACAGCGCCCCACAGAGGAGTATGTGAAGAGGGACAGACCGGTGATGCTGATCACAGCGCCCCACAGAGGAGTATGTGAAGATGTACAGGCCGGTGATGCTGATCACAGCGCCCCACAGAGGAGTATGTGAAGATGTACAGGCCGGTGATGCTGATCACAGCGCCCCACAGAGTAGTATGTGAAGATGTACAGGCCAGTGATGCTGATCACAGCGCCCCACAGAGGAGTATGTGAAGATGTACAGGCCGGTGATGCTGATCACAGCGCCCCACAGAGGAGTATGTGAAGATGTACAGGCCGGTGATGCTGATCACAGCGCCCCACAGAGGAGTATGTGAAGAGGGACAGACCGGTGATGCTGATCACAGCGCCCCACAGAGTAGTATGTGAAGATGGACAGGCCGGTGATGCTGATCACAGCGCCCCACAGAGGAGTATGTGAAGAGGGACAGACCGGTGATGCTGATCACAGCGCCCCACAGAGTAGTATGTGAAGAGGGACAGACCGGTGATGCTGATCACAGCGCCCCACAGAGGAGTATGTGAAGATGTACAGGCCGGTGATGCTGATCACAGCGCCCCACAGAGGAGTATGTGAAGAGGGTCAGACCGGTGATGCTGATCACAGCACCCCACAGAGGAGTATGTGAAGAGGGACAGGCCGGTGATGCTGATCACAGCGCCCCACAGAGGAGTATGTGAAGAGGGACAGACCGGTGATGCTGATCACAGCGCCCCACAGAGTAGTATGTGAAGAGGGACAGACCGGTGATGCTGATCACAGCGCCCCACAGAGTAGTATGTGAAGATGTACAGGCCGGTGATGCTGATCACAGCGCCCCACAGAGGAGTATGTGAAGAGGGTCAGACCGGTGATGCTGATCACAGCGCCCCACAGAGGAGTATGTGATGAGGGACAGACCGGTGATGCTGATCACAGCGCCCCACAGAGTAGTATGTGAAGAGGGACAGACCGGTGATGCTGATCACAGCCCCCCACAGAGTAGTATGTGAAGAGGGACAGACCGGTGATGCTGATCACAGCGCCCCAAAGAGTAGTATGTGAAGAGGGACAGACCGGTGATGCTGATCACAGCGCCCCAAAGAGTAGTATGTGAAGAGGGACAGACCGGTGATGCTGATCACAGCGCCCCACAGAGGAGTATGTGAAGAGGGACAGACCGGTGATGCTGATCACAGCGCCCCACAGAGGAGTATGTGAAGAGGGACAGACCGGTGATGCTGATCACAGCGCCCCACAGAGGAGTATGTGAAGAGGGACAGACCGGTGATGCTGATCACAGCGCCCCACAGAGTAGTATGTGAAGAGGGACAGACCGGTGATGCTGATCACAGCGCCCCACAGAGGAGTATGTGAAGAGGGACAGACCGGTGATGCTGATCACAGCGCCCCACAGAGTAGTATGTGAAGAGGGACAGACCGGTGATGCTGATCACAGCGCCCCACAGAGGAGTATGTGAAGATGTACAGGCCGGTGATGCTGATCACAGCGCCCCACAGAGTAGTATGTGAAGAGGGACAGACCGTTGATGCTGATCACAGCGCCCCACAGAGTAGTATGTGAAGAACACGTTTTTCAGAGCTGTCATTGTGCAAGCACTCCACTCTTCCTGTGACTCTGTCGGAATGGGGACAAACTACATTCATGCAAACTGAGAAGAACCTTCAACACCAAGGATATGGAGGAAGCACTAAAACATGATAAACTAAAAATATCCAGGGAATGGCCATCCATGCCTCCAGCTAATCCTGTCAGAGAAGATGCATTTCCTCCAATGCACATGCTGGGAGTGCTTCTAGTAGGCTCAGACATCAGCCCGTAGGCCTCATAGAACCTATAGGTCCCAGCAGCTCCCTGTGGAGATGTGTGTGTAACTTAGATGAAGTCAGACAGTTACCCTGCACACCTATGTGTGTGTTTAAGCAGGAGAGGTGCTGAAGCAGATCACAGGCACACGTGTGAATCCCCAGGGAAATGAAGAATAAAGAAGGGGGCACAGCAGCAGATTGGCCGCATCAGAAGTCACAGACACAGGGGACCACGGACGCCAAGGTCACGGACACAAGGGACCACGGACGCCAAGGTCACAGACACAGGGGACCACGGACGCCAAGGTCACAGACACAGGGGACCACGGACGCCAAGGTCACAGACACAGGGGACCACGGACGCCAAGGTCACGGACACAGGGGACCACGGACGCCAAGGTCACAGACACAGGGGACCACGGACGCCAAGGTCACAGACACAGGGGACCACAGAAGCCAAGGTCACAGACACAAGGGACCACAAACACAGGGACCATAGACATAGGAACTAGGGCTGCACAATATTGGGGAAAAAAATCACATTGCAATATTTATTCTTTTTCCGATATATATTGCGATATCGGGATTTAAAAAAATCTAATTAGTTTAATAGCTGTATTGCAGGGGAATTCAGCTAAAATTTAAAGAGGTCCAGTTACTGAAAATTTCTTGAAGCAAAGGTCCGGAAGATCATAATGTCTAACTATTTAGTGTGATGTATATTTAAGTAGCCTATCGGTTGTATCAACATTGCATGTAATCAGTATCTCACTGTCAAGTTAATTCAGTACAATTCAATTCAAGATTTCTGCATAGATATGTAATAATTCTTGCCTTGTAAATAGTCTGCTTTTGTATTTAACCGTGTAAATATACTTTTGACGTGCCTTATTTTAGGTTTATAATGGAATAATGTAGATTTGCCGTAAGATTTCCTGTGCGAGTCTATAATCGTGAGTGGCATGCCAAATGCTGAAAATGTACAATTTTTGTTTCACCTGAGTTGATTTATGTAACAGATAACATTACTTTATACAGTTGTTAAAAAGCGGAAACTTCCACGAACATGAAATCACCAATAAACTATGTCTATTTATCCAACATGTTATATAATACGTACTGTGTATCTGTACTACTCTGTTAGGAACATTACGGCTTTTTGGTCGCTTTGCTGCTGTTATTAAGCAGCTACTCTGTTAGGAACATTACGGCTTTTTGGTCGCTTTGCTGCTGTTATTAAGCAGCTACTCTGTTAGGAACATTACGGCTTTTTGGTCGCTTTGCTGCTGTTATTAAGCAGCTACTCTGTTAGGAACATTACGGCTTTTTGGTCGCTTTGCTGCTGTTATTAAGCAGCTACTCTGTTAGGAACATTACGGCTTTTTGGTCGCTTTGCTGCTGTTATTAAGCAGCTACTCTGTTAGGAACATTACGGCTTTTTGGTCGCTTTGCTGCTGTTATTAAGCAGCTACTCTGTTAGGAACATTACGGCTTTTTGGTCGCTTTGCTGCTGTTATTAAGCAGCTACTCTGTTAGGAACATTACGGCTTTTTGGTCGCTTTGCTGCTGTTATTAAGCAGCTACTCTGTTAGGAACATTACGGCTTTTTGGTCGCTTTGCTGCTGTTATTAAGCAGCTACTCTATTAGGAACATTACGGCTTTTTGGTTGCTTTGCTGCTGATATCAACACTACTGGCACATTATGACGGACAAAGGGCTGCATACGCCAAACTACGCGGTTAAAAGCATTTGCTAAACCACTACCGAAAAGACTACAAACGCTGTGCTGGTTAAAATAGAAGCGTCCTGTCAGGTTTTAAATCATAACTTTCTGTTTTGGCTATTGGTCTGGGTCTGTATGGGACAGCTTCTGGGTCTGGACCCCGACCGCGGTCCGCCTGTTAGTGACCTCTGCTCTATTGGTATAATTGATGATTCTAGAAAGATTGAGCTGATTTTGCCCAAATATAATGGTAATGATTACTTAATTGGTACTAAACAATGCATGAGCATTAAACTAAGAAAGCTTATCGCATATGGGAGTTAACATGAGTGACAAAATAGCGCTGGGTTAAATGGTTAGCGCTGGGATCGAGAATGTTTGTGATTGGTGGTTCGTTCTGTGATCGACGTTTGTTAGCTGCCGGTGCAAAGCTGCGTGTTGGCCTTGCATCCAAAAACCTTTAAATTAGCCTAAATTATATGACAGACTTTTGTGGATTGTTTAAGAATAAGAACAGCGTGACATTTGTTAGTTTAGCAAAAACACCAACAGCGGTGTCCACTACACTTAATTTAATTTGCGTTACTTAACATTGCACGTTCTGCGATGTGACTATTGCACATGCGCACATCGCGATGACGATGCTGAAACGATATATCGTGCAGCCCTAATAGGAACCAGAGAGGCTAAGGCCACAGACACAGGGACCATGGAAGCTGAGGTCACAAACACAGAGACACAGGGACCACAGATGCTAAGATCATAGAAACAGGGACCACAGATATAGGAACCACGAAGGCTAAGGCTACAGAAACACGGACCACAGACGCTGAGGACACAAACACAGGGACCACAGATGATAAGGGCATAGTAACAGGGACCATGACGGGTAAGGCCACAGAAACACGGACCACGGACACTGAGTCCACGGACACAGGGACCACGGAGGCTTAGGGCGCAGACACAGGGACCACAGACACAGGGACCCAGGTGGCTTAGGGCGCAGACACAGGGATCACAGACACTGAGGTCACATACACAGGTTCTATGGACACTGAGGTCATGGACAAAAGGACCACAGACACAGGGACCATGGAGGCTTAGGGAGCAGACACAGGGACCACAGACACAGGGACCACGGAGGCTTAGGGTGCAGACACAGGGATCATAGAGGCTTAGGGTGCAGACACAGGGATCACAGACACTGAGGTCACATACACAGGGTCTATGGACACTGAGGTCATGGACAAAAGGACCACAGACACAGGGACCACGGAGGCTTAGGGCGACACAGGGACCACAGACACAGGGACCACAGAGGCTTAGGGCGCAGACACAGGTATCATGGACACTAAGGTCATGAACACAGGGGACATGGATGCAAGGATCATTGACGTTGGGGCCAAAGTAGAGGGTAGGGATTCAGGGACCATGGATACTGAGGTCACTGACACTGGGACCGGCTTGTGTAATCCAGGTCAATGGGGGAGGCCGGGCGCCTGCATGTGGGAGGCCCATATTTCTTTATATGAGTGGGTGCAGTCCAAGCATTCACTCGTAACGGTCAGTCAGCTGACAGTGAGGACTGAGGCGTCGGTATCAGTGTGTCTATCAGTACAACAATATAAGCTGCTACCCACCAGCTGTGTGTCTGTGAGGATGTGAGTGTCGCTGTGTGTCAGTATACTTGGGGGGGGGGTGGGTATAGTACTCACAGTTGAAAGAGGAGGGGGAGCCCCGGGAGCGGCTGAACTCCTCCCCGTAGAGGGCAGCCATGCTGGGCTGGCTTGTGCGCCGGCTGGGGTAGGAGGGCAGGGCGGCGGAGCCCGAGCCCGAGCCCAAGCCCGAGCCCAAGCCCAAGCCTGAACCTGAGCCTGAGCCCAAGCCCGAGCCCAAGCCCGAGCCCAAGCCCGAGCCCGAGCCCGAGCCCGAGCCCGAGCCCGAGCCCATGCCTGACGTGGCCCCCGCCATGCGCTCCTTAGTCTTGAGCGCCTGGGCCCTCTCTGTCCGTAACCGTTCCTCGTCCCGCATGAGAGCCACCAGCTGCTTGGCCTTCTCGCGAACATTGACACCCTGGTCCTTGCCATCGCGGTCCACGTATTGGAAGTCCCTGAGCGTCTGAATGGTGAAGGCGTTCTCACGGCACTGCTGTGCCACGCGCTCCGAGCCCGTCTTCATCAGGTAGTCAAGCAGTGTCAGAGCCTTGTACACGTGCCGCCAGTTCTTGCCATGATCGTTCAGGCGCTTCCAGATCATGCCCATGACCTCAGTGAAGGCCACTACGTTGAAGGTCATGTCCGAGATCTCGGACATGAGCGAGCTAGGTGGCCCCCATGGGTCATTGGAGGTTGCTTCCCGCACTTTGATCTCTGCCTCAGAGTAGTTGTGCACGATATTCTTCACCTGCCGGCGCAGGGCTGAAGTTGTCATGGTGATAATGGTGCTGGAGGTTTACCTGATCGGGAATAGGAGGGGGTAAATCTAGGTTGTTCCCACACCTCAGCTTGGAAGGAGGAAGAGGAGGATGAGGACAGTCCTATAGGTTGAATTGGGACAGCAGTCCACAAGGGAGCGTGTGTGTGCTGGCTTCCTGTGTGCAGGGCTTAGGGGCGACAGGCACGCTGTGGGGATAGGAGAGAGGGCTATGAGGGTTGGGATTTGTTTAAGGGTGGCACACAGACTTTCCTTTACAAAAAAGACCAGAACAATAATAAAAATATTAGAAGAGAAGGGGCCTAAGGACATTTCCAGTGAAACAGGAGAAGGTGCAATGACCTTGCAATGAATGAAACAGACCAAACATTACTGCGAGTGCAGCGAGTGGTGCCTGCCACCCCCAGCCTGTGAGCCAGGAACTTTCCTCAATCCGCCTGAGTGGGGTGGGACAGGGTTTTCCTGGGGGTTTCTCAGAAAATGTTTCATAGGCCTTCTGCCTCAGCAGGTGGAGCCAATGGCCATAGATGCATTAGCAGGCTAAACCAGTTATGGCAAGCCTTAAATCTGATAGACAAGACTTGTCTCACTGCCTGTCTGCCTGTATGATTGTCTTTGTCTCAGTCTGTCTCCCTGCCTCTGTCACTTTGCCTGCCTTCCTATGTGTACTTGCATGCTTGTCTGTTTGCCTGCCTTCCGGTGTCTACCTACCTACCAGCCTGTCTCTGCCTGCCTGTCTGTTTTTTTTTGCCTATGTCTATTTGCCTGTCTTTCTCTCTCTCTGTCTGTGTCTCCCAATCACTGTCTCTTTGCCTGCCTTCGTGTGTCTTCCTGCATGCCTGTCTGCTTGTCTTTGTCTGTCTGTGTCTACCCGTCTGTCTGTCTGCCTTCGTGTGTCTACCTGCATGCCTGGCTGCTTGTCTTTGTCTGTCTGTGTCTGCCCGTCTGTCTGTCTCTCTGTCTGCCTTCGTGTGTCTACCTGCATGCTTGTCTGCTTTTCTTTGTCTGTGTCTGCCCGTCGGTCTGTCTCTGTCTGCCTTCGTGTGTCTACCTGCATGCCTGTCTGCTTGTCTTTGTCTGTGTCTGCCCATCTGTCTGACTCTCTGTCTGCCTTCCAGTGTCTACCTGCATGCCTGTCTGCTTGTCTTTGTCTGTCTGTGTCTGCCCATCTGTCTGTCTCTCTGTCTGCCTTCATGTGTCTACCTGCATGCCTGTCTGCTTGTCTTTGTCTGTCTGTGTCTGCCCGTCTGTCTGTCTCTCTGTCTGCCTTCGTGTGTCTACCTGCATGCCTTTCTGCTTGTCTTTGTCTGTCTGTGTCTGCCCATCTGTCTGTCTCTCTGTCTGCCTTCGTGTGTCTACCTGCATGCCTTTCTGCTTGTCTTTGTCTGTCTGTGTCTGCCCATCTGTCTGTCTCTCTGTCTGCCTTCATGTGACTACCTGCATGCCTGTCTGCTTGTCTTTATCTGCCTGTGTCTGCCCGTCTGTCTATCTCTCTGTCTGCCTTCGTGTGTCTACCTGCATGCCTGTCCGCTTGTCTTTGTCTGTCTTTGTCTGCCCGTCTGTCTGTCTCTCTGTCTGCCTTTGTGTGCCTACCTGCATGCCTGTCTGCTTGTCTTTGTCTGTCTGTGTCTGTCTCTCTGTCTGCCTTCGTGTGTCTACCTGCATGCCTGTCTGCTTGTCTTTGTCTGTCTGTGTCTGACCGTCTTTCTGTCTCTCTGTCTGCCTTCGTGTGTCTACCTGCATGCCTGTCTCTTTGCCTGGCCACTTTTCGAGAAGCCTATGGCTACATCCTGCGGGAAGGTGGCGCTGGACATCCCACCTGGTCCACATCCAACCCAGCCCTTCTGTAACATGAAAACCACACCCATGTCCAACATACTTTCACGCAGAAGCAGAAGTGTGAGCCGAAGCGAATTTGCCAAACTGGTGTTTAATTACTCTGAAAACCCTGACACATAAAACCCATGCAGGTGTAGGTGACAAGAGCTCACAGAACAACATTGGCAAGTGGAAAACCATCCTTGTGAGGGCATATTTCTGCTCCCGCGTGCAAATGGGGATGATAATAATAAACAACTATGTTTCCGGTTTATGCATTTACTATACTGTATTTTTACAGGCATGTTACAGTGTATTCTTTTTCACTTAATCAAAAGGAAAATATTTACAGTAAATAATATGCCGTACCATAGTATGTAAGTACATTCCATGGTTCAAATTACGGGGGAGCTAAGGGGAGCTCGGCTAACCTAACCCCTAACCTAACCCCTACACAACCCAAACCTTAACCATAACTAACTGAAAAATAAACAAGAATTTTGGCATTTCTTGCACCGCAAAATGCTTTTTGAGGTATTTGTAGAGTTAGTCCATTTTCCCAACACGGCTAAAGCTGTGAAATACCCAATGCATCGAGGGAAAGAATCATAAATTTTCATAGTCAGGGTTTGCCACCAGACTTGATATGAGGCACACTACCATGCACTACATCATTCAGAAATTCAAGATGACTGGTGAAATCATTACTCTGGAGGGAAGAAAGAGAAAAAGAAGGACCAGTCCAAGGACAGACAGGTACATCAAAGAGCTTGCCATGAAAAACCGAAAGTTGTCTGCTACACAAATTGCAAAGCAACTTAAGGAGGCTACTGGAATTCAGGTTTGCACACAAACAATAAAGAGGGTGCTGAATAAACGTCGTTGTATGGCAGGGATCCTCGTAAGAAGCCATTTATAAGTAAAAATAACAAACTGAAACATCTGGTATTTGCCAAAGAACATGTTGAGAAGCCTATCAGCTTCTGGAAATCAATTGTACAGTCTGATGAATCGAAATTTAACATGTTTGGATCAGATGGTCGTCAGAGAGTGTGGCGCAACTCAAAGGAGGCGGACAGACCCCAGTGCTGAAATGCGACTGTCAAGCACGGTGGTGGGAGCGTGTTGGTTTGGGGGTGCATGGCAGCTTCCGGTGTTCACAATTTTTTTGAAGGCATCATGCACTCTGAGGTGTATGAGGAGATGATCTACTCAGATGATCCTATCTGCTGCTAAACTGCTTGGACGTCGCTACATTTTCCAACAAGATTAACAACCCCAGGGACACTGCAAAGCATGTGAGAACTTTCTCACCAAGAAGGTGAAAGTCCTTGAGTGGCCCCCACAAGGTCCGGATCTCAATCCTACTGAGCACCTCTAGGTTGAGATGGAGAGGAACTGCCCAGCAGATCCACAAAGCAACAAACAGAAGTTGAAGGACATGCTCCGGCGCACAGGGGAGAGCCGTGACCCAGACACTGCTACCCGGGAGGCTGTATGCTGTTACAGCCAAAGGAGGGCCGACCAGATACGGAGCAGGACTGTGAGAAAAATCCAATGGCCAGGTGTAAATGTAATTGTTTGAAGACAATACATTTCATAATTTGAAAATAATTCCAGAATATGTTTTGAATAAAAGTTTTTCTTGTTTGTTTACATAATTATAACAGTTTTTTAAAATTTGTTCTAAAATATCCTAAATTTTATTTGCATTTTTGACCATTTTTTCCAAAGTGCACAAATACATTTTGGCTGCACTGTATGTTTATGTCTATTTGCTGGTATTTCTGTCTCTCTGCCTGCCTGCTTAACTGCCTGTCTGTCTCTCTGCCTGCCTGCTTAACTATCTGTCTGTCCCCACCTGCCTGTCTGCCTCTCTGCCTGCTTGCTTAACTATCTGTCTGTCCCCACCTGCCTGTCTCTCTGCCTGCCTGCTTAACTATCTGTCTGTCCCCACCTGCCTGTCTGCCTCTCTGCCTGCTTGCTTAACTATCTGTCTGTCCCCACCTGCCTGTCTCTCTGCCTGCCTGCTTAACTATCTGTCTGTCCCCACCTGCCTGTCTGCCTCTCTGCCTGCTTGCTTAACTATCTGTCTGTCCCCACCTGCCTGTCTCTCTGCCTGCCTGCTTAACTGTCTGTCAGTCCCCACCTGCCTGTCTGTCTCTCTGCCTGCCTGCCCATCTGTCTGTCTGCCTGATTTTCTGGCTGTCTCTCTAATTACCTGTCTGTCTGTCTTCCTGGGGAGAGGCTGATCGTTGTCCATCTGCCGCTGGCACTGATTTTACAGGAAGGAGCCCCAGGCTCAGGGTCCCCCAGCACCATATAAACACAAATGCAGTCCCTGCTGTTCAAAATTTAACCTTACTTGCTTAAAATTTGACAAAACTCAAACCCACATCCTCGACACTTATTAGGAAGCCCATTGTCGATCCCTTGAAACCGTGTTTTATGCACATTCTTCTGCTGACTTGTGGGCCTCCTTATGTTCTCTTCCTAGAGCAGTCTGAGGGTGACGTGGATTTATTAATGGATTTATTCACTTACACACAAATGTGCTGCATATTTTCACGTGTTAAACTGAAGATTAGTCCAGACACAGGACTGGACAGTCACCCACCTCTTATACACTTACTATATTTACATTGTGCCGTGTTTATGTGTTCTTGTATTTATTGTCTTACTTTAAGCACCATAATTTAAATTGTGATTTGTGGTTCATGGTTGCTGACTGACGAACTGTTTATGCGGGAGAACATTTTAAAACAAATTTGAGGAAGCACTTCTTTACACAGCGTGTAGTCAGAGTATGGAATAGTCTTCCTGCTATTGTAGTGGAAGCTAAAACCATGGGTTCCTTTAAATCAGAGCTAGATAAGATTTTAACAACTCTGAGATATTAGCTAAGTTCTCCCCAAACGAGCTTGATGGGCCGAATGGCCTCCTCTCGTTTGTAAATTTCTTATGTTCTTATGTTCTTATGATGACAAACTCTTGAATCCTGATTCTACAACCCCAGTCAATGAATCCAAACCAGGAACTAAACATAATTCTTCTGAAAAATTTATATAATATTTGCTAACCAAGACATCATATTATCTGCTTTGCACAGGATTTACCCATGTCCACTGCAGGGCCAGTGTGCAGCAAGCACTTTGAGGGAAACTAGTAATCAGCCAATCCTGCTGCCTTATTTTTACCATGGTTCAAATTCCGGAGAGTGTGTTCAGGAAGTGATGTAATGCTGTTCCCTGTTCAGGAAAGCCCAAGCTAAGTCCTGCCTCCTGGCCTCCATGGTTGTCATGTGCTTTATCACTGCGTGGCAACGAGGCTGCCGGCCAGCTCCTCTGACTGCACGACATCACCATGGCAACTGTGTCCATGGGATGGAAGTGAGGGGGAGTATCACAAACAGCACAGAGTAGCACAGAGTCGCTGTAATAATCAGGAGCTTCTGCTGATGCTTCGTCTCCTTTCACCAAGAACCCCCCCCCCCCCTTACTGCCACATCAGCCAGACACCACAGAACTGCTGCAAGTGCGGTTCTGACCCATTTGGAAAGTGTGGGCTGAGCCAGGCAGGACAGCCTGGGGTTCTGATCTGCACCCTGATCCGTACTGGCTTTCTGACAAGAAAAGATATTTTGGGAAACCTGAACTCATTAAAAGGATGGCCTCATCCACTGTGATAATTCCTGACCCTACAGACACTGTGACCTTACAGGACCTGCAGACACCGTGACCTTATAGGTCTCCACAGAAACCATGACCTTTCAGGATCCTACAGACACTGTGACCTTACAGGACCTGCAGACACCGTGACCTTATAGGTCTCCACAGAAACCGTGACCTTTCAGGACCCTACAGACACCGTGACCATATAGGTCTCCACAGAAACCGTGACCTTTCAGGACCCTACAGACACCGTGACCTTACAGGTCCTGCAGACATCCTTACTGTACAGGATCCCGCAGACACAGTGACCTAATAGGTCTCCACAGAAACTGTGACCTTTCAGGACCCTACAGACACTGTGACCTTACAGGACCCCACAGACACCATTACAGTACAGGATCCTGCAGACACCGTGACCTTTCAGGACCCTACAGACACCATTACGGTACAGGATCCTGCAGACACCGTGACCTTTCAGGACCCTACAGACACCATTACGGTACAGGATCCTGCAGACACCGTGACCTTTCAGGACCCTACAGACACCATTACGGTACAGGATCCTGCAGACACCGTGACCTTTCAGGACCCTACAGACACCATTACGGTACAGGATCCTGCAGACACCGTGACCTTTCAGGACCCTACAGACACCATTACGGTACAGGATCCTGCAGACACAGTGACCTTTCAGGACCCTACAGACACCATTACGGTACAGGATCCTGCAGACACAGTGACCTTTCAGGACCCTACAGACACCATTACGGTACAGGATCCTGCAGACACCGTGACCTTTCAGGACCCTACAGACACCATTACAGTACAGGATCCTGCAGACACCGTGACCTTTCAGGACCCTACAGAAACCGTTACAGTACAGGATCCTGCAGACACCGTGACCTTTCAGGACCCTACAGACACCGTTACAGTACAGGATCCTGCAGACACCGTGACCTTTCAGGACCCTACAGACACCGTTACAGTGCAGGATCCTGCAGACACCGTGACCTTTCAGGACCCTACAGACACCGTTACAGAACAGGATCCTGCAGACACCGTGACCTTTCAGGACCCTACAGACACCGTTACAGTACAGGATCCTGCAGACACCGTGACCTTTCAGGACCCTACAGACACCGTTACAGTACAGGATCCTGCAGACTCCGTGACCTTTCAGGACCTTACAGGAGTAGGGAGGGGTGACCTGACAGCAATAGGACAGGAGGTCAGTTGTCATGCTGACACAGCTGTAGGTCATGCAGCCACACTGGCAGCTCTTCTCTCTGATCCCTAATTGATGCTGAACAATCACTTTGCAGGCACAACAGCTGTAAAGGTTGGAGGTAAGACAACACGTGCTGACAGCACAGGAGCTAAACTGGAGGCTGCAGCATCCAGGAGCCCCACATGGGGGCAGTGGGGAGTCTGCATGTCATAAAATTTCACCTTCTGACAAAAGCATCAGTTCACAGGAGGTGGCAGTGCATTCTCCACGCAGGAGGGCTGACACAGTGTAGCTTTTCATGAAGCAGGACTCTGCCTTCCCCAGGAGCAGCTTGAGACACGCCTGCTCCTCACGCATGGAGACCAGGGCTGAGCCTCCCAAAGTTGAGCCTCCCACACGCTGGCATTCAGCCACTCCAGAAGGGTGCTCACACAGGTCCTCACACAATGAGCTATGGGCAGTACCATTCTCCCGGGGAAGGCCAGTGGCTCCATGGCGTCTCGAGAGTGAAGCAGCACAGAGCCACTTCAACCTGCTCAAAGCACATCTAGTTCACCCATTTATGTGGGATGATACATAGCAATGGGAAAGAGGAATCAAATGTAGGTGGTGAAGCCCCCATAACTCCCCAATCCCTACTCAACCACCCCTGAGGAAGGTGCTGCAATAAGGTGCTGGAAGTGTGGAAAACACTCTGTGGACAAAAGCTAGAGAGTGTCGCTGACTCAGTGGATCCACAGCTCCCACTACCTCCGAAAATTGGCCTCCTCTAGCGAGGAGTAGGATGGCTCCCCCAACCACCCAGCACGGTACTCCTCCAGCAAGGAACAGGAATGGCTTTCCTGACCTCCCAGACCAGCCTCCTCCACCAAGGAAAAGGAACACCTCCCCCAACCTCCCGGACCAGTCTCCTGCAGTGTGAAGCAGGAATGACTCCCCCAAACTCCCAGACCGGGGTCGTCCAGTGAGGAGCAAGAACAGTTCCCTGACCTCGAAGGCCGGCTTCCTCCAGCAAGGAGCAGGAACAGCTCCCCTGACCTCCTAGGCTAGACCTCCTCCAGCGAGGAACAGGAATGGCTCCCATGACCTCCCAGGCCAGCCTCCTCTGGCAAGGAGAAACACAAACTTTCTAGCTTATTTCAGATAAATGAGCAAACCTTCAGATGCTGGTGGAAATGACATATGCACACAATAGTTCCCAGTTGTCCTTTCCTCCTCCTCCCTCCCATTATCACTCCTTTCTGTCACTTTGCCCTCCTATTCTCCCTCCTCCCTCACATCATCACTCCTTTCTGTCACTTTGCCCTCCTATTCTCCCTCCTCCCTCACATCATCACTCCTCAGCCCACCCTCCCCCCTCTTTCTTTTTAATCAGCCAAACATCCCTGACTATCTACAGTGTTTCACTATACCTTCATGCGCAAAGCATAGCAATGACTCGTGGATCTGTGGCAGAGGCTGGGGGCCCAGAAATAAACTTCAGGGTGGGGGGTGAAGCTGTAAAGTGGGTCCTGGCCTAGTTACTACTCTCCGAAATCCGTAACAGGGCCCCAATTAAGCGCATGTCTCAGCAGTTATATCGAACACTTTATCTGACAATTTGACCTGAAAGCTTACAAAAATGTCTCGATAGTGTGAGAAGCAGCCATGTTGGGCTTTACCGAACCACCCCTGAGAGCCAGGACTCAGCTGATGGTCACTCCTCTCTACCCATCACTTAACACACTCCTGTTAACTTTGGGTTCAGTGAACTTCCCGGGAGCCATTTTCCACCCAATGGCAATGAAAATGAGCCTGGAGAAACATTATTCTGACTACAGAAAGCCAGTACAGCGAGTGACCCCAGGTCTGCAGGCCATCTCACAGACCACGTGTCGGCTAAGGGGATGTGTGCAGTGGCAGCCTCCAGCGTGATGCATGGCTGATCTTCTGACCTTGATACTGAGGGGCCCCATACAGCATCGGGATGGGTTCAAAACCAGTACTGTATCACGACTAGAAGCACAGAAACAGCATCGTTTCACAACTGGCACTGGTACAAAACTAGTATCTCAGAGGTACTGGGACAGACACACAAGCAGCTTTGTATCGATACTGCAAGAAAGTAACAGCAGAGAATGAGGGGATATTTCCACACTGTAAAGTCAAACTTTGAAAGGACGAATTCATTGAGTAAGAAATATAAAACTTCTTCTTTATGGGTAATGAATAACACATTTACGTGACAAAATTAACGATTTCATTTCACTACACAAGTGTAAAGCATAGCACTGAAATAAAACCTGGCTTTTAGTGAAAGCCGCTCGCATACATGGATAAACGCAACATTTGGTAAGAGGAAAAATAATTCAAATCATCAGCACCATCACCTTCAGGCGCCGTATAAAAGCACGCCGAGGATTCTCTCCACCACCCCTGCAGCACTTTGGGAGACGTTACACACTGCACCTTTAACAGCATCCAAAGTAAATGGAAATAATAAAATGCTGATGAACGAATAGCCAGTACTACACTCCGGCTTTGGGACGCACCTCCGCCCCTCCATATCGCTTCCCTCGACGAAGGTAAAGCACAGCCTTTCGACCTGCACCGCCCGAGCCTGCAATCCCATTGCGGATGTTACCGCGATCGCTGCGGGGAATGAGAGCGATGCGGGGACGAAGAAGCAAAAGCCGTCGGCAGGCGGCGCACCGTGACTCAGCTCGGACGCCTGAAAGCCCCGCATACCTCACGCCCCGATCCCGCACGGCGTCCCCTTACCTCCCGCATCACACATCGTTCGCTTTCTACTTCTGCACCATTTCGTACACTGCACTTTTCTTTAGCGTTCCCACAAATGCTCACTTTGTACTAAAGAAAGAAAGACGGGAATCAAATGGCAAGTAGGTTCAAAAATAAAGGATCATCATATTCCCAGCAGGGGTTGTAAAGCCGATTTTTGAACATTATATCCTCCGCTGCTGTGATGCTTGCAGTCCGGGTAAAGTTGGCAATCGTACGCGTCACTGTGCAAAACAGACGTCCGCACATAAGAGGCGAAAAGTCAAAGGCAGATAGGAAAGCAGGAGGGAGGCGGGGAGAGGTACACGCCGATCAGCTTTTAACCCGCTGCCTCCCGAAGCCCAGCCAAGTCTGCCTGTAACCGCCCCCTCCCCAAAACCCAACCGAGTCCGCTATTAACTCTCCTGCCCCCGAAGCCAGGCCGAGTCCGCCACCTCCTAATGATTTAAGCTCTTGGACTCTTGTCGACGTCAAACTTTAACCGACCTGTTCGAGTTTAACGGGGACAAGAGCCTAAGAGATCTATAATGTTCAGCTCCACCGTGCGCAGGGTGCCCCCACACTCCATACCCGACATTTAGATTTAGGTTTTCGAGTGAATTGACTGTGGCCTCATTTCGAATCTGTTCTAGCTTCCCATTCCCTCCGTCTCATCTCATCTCGGCTGCGGTTTGATTTCAGCTTGTTAGACCTCACAGGATAGTAGGAGATGATCAGCTCTCACTTGCGGGCTGGATCATGCGTACATACTGCCCAGCACATGCACCAGTGCATGACAGGGGTCGCCGAGCGCTACCAGCTTCAAGGAATTGGTTTGAGTCAGACGGAGTTGATCGGGGGCGGCTTAATATTGGAGGTGGGCGTGTGGATCATATTCCCATATGACTTTTATTTGTCTTACATTGACCATATACGTTTAATGTGTTGTACCAAGATATACATATACTATCCATATGTGGTCATAAATATTACCATCAGTATCATCCCAGATCACATATCATGTGTGAATCATATATAAAATGGGCCATAATCATACATGATATTTTTCAGTATGGGTGGAACGGAGGCTTTGGCGCTATCTCGTTATATACAGGCTGGAATTTAGGCTTCGGCGATATTATATAGATACAATACTGCTAGTGTTGCCAACTAATTTTCAGGGGAAGTTGGTAAAGGGGGGGGGGTCTATTTGTTGGTAATGACGTTAATTGTCATTACATGATTATGTCATTACGCAATAATATATAATCGCATCATAGGTTAATCAGTGACGTTAATTAAATTGATTGGCCACCTCGGTAAAAAAATATGATTAGAAATTTGATAGTTTAGATTTGTTTGTTAATTATCACATATTTAATTTTTTTGAAAGTAATATAAATAAATTTTTTTATGATCAGATATCTTTATTTTTAAATACAGCGCACTGAATTTTTGCTCAATTGCACATTACACGTCATTGAACAATTACATTTCGTTTATTTTCTTATTAACTAATAATAACCAATTATAGTTTTAATCGGTGTATTGAACATGCTACCTAACGTATCAACAATTATCGGAACACGCTAATAACAGGTTTATCATATATGTGCTAGCAACTTAAATGGTTAAAAGGTCTTCTCGTGGTTTATCCCTTACTTATAATGATACCGGCTGAGTGGTATATACAAATTTATTTGTGATTACAGGTTTACCATAATCCCTGATTTCCACAATAGAATTGGGTGAAACTTTGTGTGGCTACTTGGAAGATATAAAAGAAAACTGAAACTTGGAAATGGAAACATATTATACATTATTATAAAGATTCAAACTCAATGGTTACGTTTTTGTGATTACAGTGTATAAATTCGAATGATCATAACCCTTAATTTCCACTAGGGGTGGGCGATATACTGTAACCAAAATCATCTATCACGGTAGAAGCAATTTTCTACCTCGATAACGATATATATCACAATATAGCAATTTGTATCTGGAAATGCATAAATAAAAATTCAAACACAAAGAAACTGTTTTATATAATGTAATTTTATTTAAAATTGCAGCATTACTTTAAGTAAAAAAACAACCATACTGTTTACTGCAATGTATTGTACTGCATTTTTTGACATATTCGTTTGGATGCTTGGATTTGAGATGATAGAAAAGGTTTGACGTGTTTCCACCGCTTGCTAAAACAGTGCTCTTGCATACCTTGCAAATCACGTTCGTCTCATTCGTATTCACTTTTCCTATACTCAAACCAATTCCACACCAGAGCATGTGAGCGGAGCGGAGCGGTGAGAATTTCCGCTCCTCGCTCACGAGGCTGTTGGCTCCGCCCGCTCCTCCGCTCTAATTCGCACTACGCCGCTCCGCTCAACACCGCTCCTCGCTCCACTAAAATGTCCTCCAGCTCCAGTCAAATCGCTCCACGCTCGCTCCAATTTAAAAGAGGGACAAATAATCTGCATGCCTAACAAATGTCACCTTAAACCGAAGCCTTATGTCATAAAGAAATATGAGCAACGGCAACACTGCCAGTCAGAACAGAAAATATTTATTTTTAAGCAACCTATCGGCAACAACGGACAGGTTTGGAAATGGCATTCCACACAAAAATAGGCTTAAAAATAAAGGAATCAGTGGGTTTAATAGCCTAAAGAATATACAGACACGTTTTAAATTCCTCAATTTTTTTCTGTTGATGCAGCACGTCTCTAAAATAAAATTTTACGTTACGTGAAATAAAAAAAAAATCTTATTAGACCTACTTTGAATGACAAAACGAATTTATTTGATTACCAATATTTACTTTATAGGCTTTTATACTTTATAGACTTGATATGCTACAAGTTACAACCATATAAAACTTGCACGCGTTTTGCTCTGGCTTCCGCTTGTTCGCGTAGCACACTCATGTTTCTGAGAAAAGTGATTCCAAAGTGAATCTTTACTCACTGAAACAGTTTCACCACATTGTTGTTCTTGCTGTACATTCTTGTCATCTATATGTTTGATAAGAATAGTACACTTGTATGATTTATCAGTTTCCTTTGTGAAATACTTTGCGAATTCCATCTCGGCCAATTTGTGTAACAGTCTTGATAATTGTACAGATGAATTCTGCGTAGATTTGGGCACGCCTCAGAATTGTAGTGTGAGCGGTATCGGAGCGAAATTGGAGCGAGACAAAGCGACCGCTCCAGTCTTAATTAGAAAACCCGCTCCGTGCTCTGACCAAATTCCGCCCGCTCTGCTCCGCTCCGCTCACATGCTCTGTTCCACACCACAGACGATGCACCTTTTTTCTTTACAATCTCCTCCTTGTTGGTTTCGTCACATGTAAGCAAACTCACCGCTGCACCGTCTTCTTCCATTGTCGAAGTGAATGTGTATTGCGTGGTTACCCAACGTGCAACGTCACGTGATCTCAATCGCGATTAAGACGATAGACCAAAATCTCTATCGGTTGACAAATTTCTACCGGTTAGTCGAGTCTACCGGTATATCGCCCACCCCTAATTTCCACCATAGGATTGGTTGAAACTTTGTGTATGTGGCAGATCTAGTAGAATAAGACCAAGTTGGAATGCAGACATATTATTCATTCACATGTGCATTTGTGTATTTGCAAATTGTACGTGGATGGCTTGACCACAGTATATGACTATAGCAGGGACCAGGGGCGTCAGAAGCATTTTGAATGTGGGGGGACACACTGGAAAACAGCGTTGGGTTAACTAATATTTTATGTTAAATGTGGGGGAGTCCAAACGAATAATTATGAAATGTGAGGGGGACACGTCCCCCTCCGATTTAATGGTGGCGACACCTATGGTAGGGATGAACTGATTTATACTGAAATATAATGAGTGTTTTCATATCGAGAATCAATTGTAACATTAAAATAAGGATTGGTAAATTAAATATTTATATTATTGTAGGAGCAGGACATGACTTACTACCAGGCAAGACCATAAGGGGGCGCCAAGATGATCAAAGAAGTTATGGGGGAGAGGGGTAAGGGTGAAGCTGAGATGATTCCAAGGGCCCCAGAGTGACACTGACCCTACACATCTTGGAACATAATTGGACTGGTTTGATTTGGGGGCACACCCTATAGCCATGGTTATTTTTCAACCCAGTTTGAATTCCCTTGCAAAAGCCCCTTAAATGCCATAGGCAAGGGTGTAACTTTGGCTGGAACATTGGGGGGGATTGAGGTTTCCACCCATTATAGGGAAAGCATGATTATTGGGGGGGTGGGGGGGTTGTATTAGCTGGTTTTGATTTCCTAAACAAACTGTGCAGTTTAGGAACAGTTCCTAAACAAACTGAACAGTTTAGGAACAGTTCCTAAACAAACTGAACTTTCAACACTGTTTTAAATTCCTCCCTTAGGTTTCGCCTCACCCCGTGTCTTGTGCTCTCATTGGCTGTGGCTCTTCACAGCACTGTTCACACCTACAGGATTCGGCGTTGCCGGCAGGTCAAGATATTTAGCCTGCTAGATACACTATATTTCCAAAAGTATTGGGACACCTGCCTTTACACACATGAACTTTAATGACATCCCATTCTTAATACACAGGCTTTAATATGGAGCTGGCCCACCCTTTGCAGCTATAACAGCTTCAGCTCTTCTGGGAAGGCGGTCAACAAGGTTGAGGAGTGTGTTTATGGGAATTTTTGGCCATCCTTCCAGGAGAACATTTGTGAGGTCAGGCAATGTTGCTGGATGAGAAGGCCTGGTTCGCAGTCTCTGCTCTAATTCATCCCAAAGGTGTTCTGTCGGGTTGAGATCAGGGCTCTGTGCAGGCCAGTCAAGTTCCTCCACACCAGCCTCGCTCATCTATGTCCTTTTGGACCTTGCATTGTGCACTGGTGTGCAGTCATGTTGGAACAGGAAGGGACCATCCTCAAACTGTTCCCACAAAGTTGGGAGCACTGTTCTTGAGGTAATCTGAAGGCCACACAAAGTTTGGAGGTCTGTAGCTATTGACTCTGCAGACAGTTGGCGACTTCTGCACACTGTGCGCCTCAGCATGCGTTGTCCCCGCTTTGTGATTTTACGTGGTTGCTGTTGTTCCCAATTGCTTCCACTTTGTTATAATGCTACTAACAGTTGACCGTGGAATATATAGTAGCAAGGAAATTTCACAAATGGACTTGCAAAGGTGACATCCTATCGGTACCATGCTTGAATTCACTGAGCTCCCGAGAGTGACCCATTCTTTCCTAAATGTTTGTAGAAGCAGTCTGCATGCCTAGGTGCTTGATTATATACAGCTGTGGGTATGGTAAGTGATTGGCAAAGATTTGGAGGGGTGTCTCAATACTTTTGGCAATATAGTGTATCTGACATGTGTCTGTGACAAATTGGTGACTCCATCGGGTCACGTCTTTGGTCAGTTCACACATATAGTGATCGAGTAGCCGCTTTGCCAATGCTGATCGCACACCAATTTTCCTCCAATGTGGGGGTTTTGCCGGCAATTTCTAAAAACTGAAAGAAAAAAAAAGGAAAATCGGGGCTAAAACCACGTACTGTACTGTGCAATTAGCATTATTTATACTGGAAGCTGGCACCTAAATTTCCTTCTGGATAAATAAAGTATCTCTATCAATCCATCTATTTGCACTGACATGTACGAAGCAGGAAAAGTAAATCATCCAATGAGAAAGATACATGGAGACAGTGAGAACTGGTAGGTTCACTTGCAGATTTATGCTCTTTAAAGGACTGGTTAAAACGATAATAGCCAATGCTTTGAGATGGCTGCTGTGATCTAGGTTGTGTGCCCAGAGCCAGCAATTTCGTCTCGTCTTTACTCGTCAAAGCAGATTTCGCTGTAATTTCCATTGTCAAACATTTTTTTCATTTACGTTGTCATTACAGTTTAGCCATGAAATAAAAGGTCGTCTACGGATATTTATCGTCAAAATTTTCATTGACAAAATTAGCCCTGGGTTCCATGTGTTTCAAGAAATATATTAATTTGTTTCACTGTGCTTTCCAAACTGAAAACAATGTAATGAAACCATGCATGACGAAGATGTGTACCATTACAGTCAGTGGTAGATGAAAGCATGCTGATTACGTTACGCTGAAGTCAGCCCTCTGCCAGGTCGCTGATTCTACACAGTAATCCAGAATGAGGTGCATGCTGATGTCTGCCTGGGCTGCAGCATTGAAGCAGAGCAGAAGGGCTTCCACATTCTGTAAGATCCCTGTAGCACCACGATTTACAGCTTCCCACTCAGTTCCCATAAAAAGTCTCTCTCCCAATGGGGCTCCAGTAAAAATACTGGAGTGACTGGAAAGGCATGTCTAAATATAGTGTATTGGTATATTCTTATGGCATGGAGAGTATGAATATCGAGCTAGGTCATCGACTTAGTGATAAGGCCATAAACAGGGGAATAAGAGTGTCTCATAATTTATTCATTTAAAGGAACCGTTTGTTTGGTGTGGTGGTATGGGGCTCTGTGGTTCGCACATTTTCCCACTGTCCAAAAGCAAAGGATGAGACTGTGAGTATGTGCCCTTTGATGAACCAGCACTCAATTCCCTGTTTTATGTCCTGTACTTCTTGCCATGGGCACCAGACCCATCATACTACATAAAGCCTGATGGAACACTGATGATGATTTGTTTTTATGGAACAACAGGCTCATAGTGCCCCATGTGGTGGGTAACCTAATAGCTTCCTTGATTACTTTGGCTTATCATTCTACAATGGTACATGTGAGCAGTACAGTGCCTATCAAATGACAGGACACCGGAGGATTTATCTGTGAATGTGAACAGCTTCCTGGACATTGCATGCACGGACGTTCCTGGACGTTGCATGGATTACACTTGTGATGAGTTTGGTTAGGAGTCCCTTGGCAGCCTCTAAACAGGAATGTGACGTGATGGATTTGGGTTAGGGGATCCTTGGCTGCCTCTAAACATGAATGTGACGTGATGGATTTGGGTTAGGGGATCCTTGGCTGCCTCTAAACAGGAATATGACGTGATGGATTTGGGTTAGGGGATCCTTGGCTGCCTCTAAACATGAATGTGATGTGATGGATTTGGGTTAGGGGATCCTTGGCAGCCTCTAAACAGGAATGTGATGTGATGGGTTTAGGTTAGGGGATCTTTGGAAGTCTCTAAACAGGAATGTGACGTGATGGGTTTGGGTTAGGGGATCCTTGGCAGCCTCTAAACAGGAATGTGACGTGATGGGTTTTGGTTAGGGGATCCTTGGTTGCCTCTAAACAGGAATGTGACGTGATGGGTTTGGGTTAGGGGATCCTTGGCAGCCTCTAAACAGGAATGTGACGTGATGGGTTTGGGTTAGGGGATCCTTGGCAGCCTCTAAACAGGAATGTGACGTGATGGATTTGGGTTAGGGGATCCTTGGCTGCCTCTAAACAGGAATGTGACATGACGGGTTTGGGTTAGGAGATCCTTGGCAGTGTGTGAGTGTGTGTGTATGTGCGCATGCGCACACATTGAACTGGTCTGCACATACATTATTAATGTATTTTCATTCCAAATGTTTATTTGTAGACAATCACACTTGATTTATTAGGAGGACTTTATTGTGCTCAGGAGCTTTGTGTTTCATCCAGTAGCTCACACAGAGAGTCCACCAGCTCCTCCAACAGTGAGTAGGTCTGGAGACAAGAGACAGGAGGCCCAGTCAACACCAAAAACAAAATCAGGAAGGCCAGTCAGCACCGGAGACAGGATGGCCAGTCAGCACCAGTTACAGGAGACAGGAGGGCCAGTCAGCACCAGTTACAGGAGACAGGAGGGCCAGTCAGCACCAGTTACAGGAGACAGGAGGGCCAGTCAGCATCAGGGACAGGAGACAGGAGGGCCAGTCAGCATCAGGGACAGGAGACAGGAGGGCCAGTCAGCACCAGTTACAGGAGGCAGGAAGGCCAGTCAGCACCGGAGACAGGATGGCCAGTCAGCACCAGTTACAGGAGACAGGAGGGCCAGTCAGCACCAGTTACAGGAGACAGGAGGGCCAGTCAGCACCAGTTACAGGAGACAGGAGGGCCAGTCAGCACCAGTTACAGGAGACAGGATGGCCAGTCAGCACCAGTTACAGGAGACAGGAGGGCCAGTCAGCACCAGTTACAGGAGACAGGAGGGCCAGTCAGCACCAGTTACAGGAGACAGGAGGGCCAGTCAGCACCAGTTACAGGAGACAGGAGGGCCAGTCAGCACCAGTTACAGGAGACAGGAGGGCCAGTCAGCATCAGGGACAGGAGACAGGAGGGCCAGTCAGCACCAGTTACAGGAGACAGGAGGGCCAGTCAGCATCAGGGACAGGAGACAGGAGGGCCAGTCAGCACCAGTTACAGGAGACAGGAGGGCCAGTCAGCACCAGTTACAGGAGACAGGAGGGCCAGTCAGCACCAGTTACAGGAGACAGGAGGGCCAGTCAGCACCAGTTACAGGAGACAGGAGGGCCAGTCAGCACCAGTTACAGGAGACAGGAGGGCCAGTCAGCACCAGTTACAGGAGACAGGAGGGCCAGTCAGCATCAGGGACAGGAGACAGGAGGGCCAGTCAGCACCAGTTACAGGAGACAGGAGGGCCAGTCAGCACCAGTTACAGGAGACAGGAGGGCCAGTCAGCACCAGTTACAGGAGACAGGAGGGCCAGTCAGCACCAGTTACAGGAGACAGGAGGGCCAGTCAGCACCAGTTACAGGAGACAGGAGGGCCAGTCAGCATCAGGGACAGGAGACAGGAGGGCCAGTCAGCACCAGTTACAGGAGACAGGAGGGCCAGTCAGCACCAGTTACAGGAGACAGGAGGGCCAGTCAGCATCAGGGACAGGAGACAGGAGGGCCAGTCAGCACCAGTTACAGGAAACAGGAGGGCCAGTCAGCATCAGGGACAGGAGACAGGAGGGCCAGTCAGCATCAGGGACAGGAGACAGGAGGGCCAGTCAGCACCAGTTACAGGAGACAGGAGGGCCAGTCAGCACCAGTTACAGGAGACAGGAGGGCCAGTCAGCACCAGTTACAGGAGACAGGAGGGCCAGTCAGCACCAGTTACAGGAGACAGGAGGGCCAGTCAGCACCAGTTACAGGAGACAGGAGGGCCAGTCAGCACCAGTTACAGGAGACAGGAGGGCCACAAGGGCAGCAAATACAGAGCAGTATGGTATAAACATTATAAAGTTTTAAATCAACAACGTTCGAAACGCAATTTTGATTTTTTAAAAATAAACTTCCTGAAAATAAACAGAATAATATGAAATATGTGAGGAGAGAATAAATTATTTCTACTCAACTTACAAAATAAAAAAAATATATATATATATTAATCAGACACTGTTTTTCACTCTCAGTATGTTCAATGTCTCATGTTCAATACTGCACTATGCTGCGCACTATGCTGCGCACTATACTGCACACTGTGTGAGGTGTAGCAGTATCAGGTCACCCGGCACAGCTACCTGCCACTCTGCACCCTACTGCCAGGCGGTGCACGAGCAGGGCATTCTGGGACTGTTTTTATCCCATAGGCCATTATGCTCCGCCACAAAAGCTAACTGCCCAGCAAATCCCAGTGTCATTAACAGCCTGACACACCCTACGATGTAGCTTCAGGGCAGCCCCTGCATATGTGCATGCCAGGCATTTGTTCTCTATAGCCACAGTGTTTTATTTGTTATTATTTATTGTCAGCTGTTGTACTTACTGAACATATATTTATGACACTGTACATATATTTTTGGTCACACACTTCTTGTCTATTGTGCTTTTCTATGTCTATCCATGTATGTCTCTATATCTATTGTCCTAATCATACTGTACATGCTGTACTATTAGCTGCAGTGCTGATAAATGACATTTCACTGCTCTGTCTAGTGACTAGAAAGACTGTTATATCTTATCTTACAATTTTGTACTGATTGCATGTGTTTGGTAGCATGTGCAGTACAGTCCAGAGAGTTGTGGTACGGGGCAGTGAAATGCAGTGCAGTGCAATCCAGTGTGGTGAAGTACAATGCTGAGTGGTATGGTGCTGTCCAGTCCAGTATAGTGTGGTCTGGTGCAGTTTGGTGTAATGTACTGTAGTGAAGTGGGGAGTGGTAGAGTGCAGTATCGTCCAGTGCGGTCCGATGCGGTACAATGTAATGAGAAGCAGTCTGGTGCAGTGTGGTGTGGTATAATCCGGTGCAGTGAGATTCAATACAGTGTGGTACAGCACATCGTGATGCAGTGCACTGCCGAATTGTCACCTGCTGGTACAGTTTTTGGCGGTACTGCTCCTGAAGTTCCTCTTGGCTTTCCACAAGGTCACACTTCAAGCTTCTTCCTCCTGACAGCACCTCCTCACCCAGCATCCTGTGATGCTTCTCATCTCGGCCTTTCCTCTTACTGGAGAGCTGCTCCTGGGCATGGGGGGGGGGACTTGTTAGCAATCACATGACCACCACAGGAGGAAGGGCCATGGTACAGAGCGTGCTCGAATGCCACCTGCAACATTTTGCTGTGGGCACAAGGTCACAGAGTCTTCGAAGCACAGTCCATATGTTGGCGATACGTCTGTCTGCACTGGCTTGTCTGCTGATGTTTAAACAATTTAGTTTGTACAGCTCTTCACTGGAAGAAATTTCCTCACCATGATTCATAATCTCCTGTTACCAAAATTGCTAAAATGAGCAACATTTGGTTTTATTATATGAACATCAAATAAAAAGTGAGGGTTTTAAACCATCAGCCAGAGCAGTACTCTACACATCAATACGTTTAATTCTTAAATTTTTATAATTCTCTGTTTAAGTAAAAAAAAACTCCTGAATGATAGTCTGTTATATTACATTTACATAAGCACTGACTATCATGACACAGAAAGCTGGCTGAGAGTACTGTTCAAGCACATACTGTACAGGTATTTGCTGCCCCCTGTTGGACTAATGCAGTCATTGCATGTGTTTGATCATCACCTCTGTGGGCCTGTCATTCCCTGGCTGCTTCATTGCTCCTTTTTTCTCCTCCTCTTCTACTGAAATCCCTCCTTTCTTTTCTGAATTGTCCTCCTTCTTTACGTTGAAGCCTAAGCCACAGAAAATATAATGGTATTGGAAATTATATTTAAGCAGTTATTGATACTGGCATAATCAAGTTCAGCTTAAGTGGTATGTTGTTACTGTGTTTTTACATGAGTGTGTGACTCTGAATGGTTTTGTATATGTCAGTATGAGTGTAAGCAGGGTGTTCATGTAACATGTTCACAGTCAAATGTGTAACTATGTGTTTTACTGTGTAACACTCACCAGCGGGATCCAGCCTGCTGTCTGCCCAGGCGTCCCTGTATGGAAGTTTAAGCAGGTGCCTCTGCCACAAGGCTTCACTCACCATTTTGTCTAACAGCTCCCTCCACAGCTGCAGCCTGCAGCAACAGCAGCAGTGTCAGCTAAAACCACATCAGCTCTCGCGTCCAGATCCTGACGACGGGTCTCGCACCCCCCGATCCACAACATCGGCTCTCACATGCGGATCCCCAACATTGGCTCTCACACGCGGATCCCCAACATCGGCTCTCACATGCGGATCCCCAACATCGGCTCTCACATGCGGATCCCCAACATCGGCTCTCACATGCGGATCCCCAACATCGGCTCTCACACGCGGATCCCCAACATATCCCCAACATCGGCTCTCACACGCGGATCCACAACATCGGTTCTCACATGCGGATCCCCAACATCGGCTCTCACATGCGGATCCCCAACATCGGCTCTCACTTACAGATCCCCCACCCCTGGGCCCAAGGAGAAGGCAGGGGGAAACAGGCAACCGAGGCCACCCCACCGCCCCCATGGCACAAGGGCCCACGGCCACGCGTCCCTGATACAACCGCCTGCCCGACCTGAGAGGAAGCCCACGAGGGACTAAGGGGGCGCCAGCCCCGCCCACAACCCCCCCACTGAGGAAAGCGGGTCCAGGGCCGAAGGGCCCCATCAACCGGAACCACCCCCCCCCCCCCCCCCGGCGGATGGCCTCCCGCACCCTAATCTCACACGGATCCCGACATCGGCTCTCACACACTGATTTGATTACAGGATTACAGCTCCACATTTACAGCTCTGTGCTTGGTTGATTAGCGTGGGGGAACATGCACAGACAGTGAGACTCCTCTGAAAGACTCTCGGCCTGCTGTGTCCCCCGGGCAAGGCAGGGGTGTCACTCAAAGCTCTGCCCCTTACTCAGCCTCCTCTCACATAGCCCCCACATTCTTCTCTGAGCTCACCCGATGGTGTATGGCGATAGGGCCTGGGGCCGCTCATGAAACTGCTGGAGCTCCAGTACCAAGGTGTTGAAGCAGGCCAGGGCATTCTCCTTGTGCCTCTGCACTGTGCCCTCCCTCTCTCCTTCTGGCATAGCCAGCAGGGTCTGGGAAGGACGTAGAAACACAAGAGGAACCTCATGGAGGTCATGCCATGGGTATAACATCTATCTGGAGTGGCTACAGCTTACTCATGGCCACCTTAGTTTTGATCCTGGACTCATGAAAAGAATCTTGTGTTCCTGAAGACTCAATCAAATCAAAGCACAACAAGGCTGTCAGTTACATATCTCATGAGGGCTTTTACTGGATTGATGGTCCAACCTGGATTAATATGTCTGCCCTGAAGTGCACTTGGAAATGTTAATGACAACAAAAATAGAAAATTTGATCAGTAAGGCAGCTGAAAAAGGTCCTTTCATCTATTTCCAATGAGATATGAAGTAGTTAAGTGTATTTGATGGTACAGGGTGTTATAGTGGCATCAAAGTTTCATGCATTGGCATAAATTTACCTGTCTGAGGCTGGGCACAGAGAGGTCCCAAGCCGGGGCGTGGTGGTGGGGGTCGCCCCCTCGAGGAGCCACCTGCTCCCACAGCTCCCTCAGCATCTGCACGGCCCCCTGCTGGTAATGCAGCTGTAGATCACACAGTCCACTCCGTTTCAGTGAGCATTCATTAGTCTGCATTTCGCTGCAGCTGTAACCAGGTGCAGTCAACACAGTAACTATGGGGACAGTCCTGTAAAAACTGCAGTGTGCTTGCACAGCCCCCTGCTGGTAATGCAGCTTCAGATCACACAGTCTACTACAGCTGCAGCCCGGTGCACAGTTAGCACAGTAACCATGGAGATGGCCCTGTAAATAATGCAGTGCACCTGCACGGCCCCCTTCGGGTAATACAGCTGTCAATCACATAGTTCATTCCGTTTTAGCAAGCATTTCCTAGGCTGCGCTTTGCTGCAGCCAGGTGTGCAATTAGCACAATAACTATAGATAATGCAGTGCTGCACAGCGTACATTAGCTGACATACATAAAATATAGTAGGCTTCGGTGTTACTGAAACATTAATGACCCTGATCCTGGCCCTGAGCCGGACTCCCATCCCATAGGGTCTTATAAGTGATCCTGTTGTGCTCTAATAGAACATCACATATGTATATTTAGGAGATGCTTTTGTCCAAAGTGACATACAACCGAAAAACTAGGGTCAAACAGTCCCTGGAGTAAATGGGGATTAAGGGACTTGCTCTGGGGGCCAATGGTGACATCGCTGGGCTGACCCTGGAATTTTACACTGGGAAGATAAAATGTATAATACAGTAAAAAAAAAAAATCCCCGATCTGTAAAACTGCGGGTACATGGGAGAGGTGAATGTGAATGGATTCATCTTATTCTTATAGATTCAGTATCTCAGCCTGTGCAGTCGTGTCTGTGTCCTTATTGCAGATGGTGAAGCCAGAGTTGTGCATGACTGGCATGTACATCTTTTCTATTTTAGGACATTTTCAGTGGAAAATGTGAGTGACAGGGGACAGGGCACCTCTCTTAGGAACTTCCTTGTGTGGTGCCCCAGATTACAGCTAAGAATCCAATCAGAGCGCTAATGGGTCCAATTAGGCTAGTCTCACAGGTGCTGGAATGGTGGCCAGGAGTCGAGCGACAGGGAGGATTGTGGTCTCTCCCAGCATGTGGGACGATGCCAGATTTAACACAGCAAATGCTGGAATGGTGGCCAGTGGTCATGTGATAGGGAGGAGCACAGTCTCTCCCAGTACAAGGGACGTTGCTAGACCTAACTTAGCAGATGATGGAATGTTGGCAAGGGGTCACATGACAGTGAGGAGCGCAGTCTCTCCCAGGACGAGGGACGCTGCTAGACCTAACGCACCAGATGATGGAATGGTGGCCAGGGGCGGCGTGACAGGGAGGAGGGTGGTCTCTCCCCTGTTCGGACATCTAGGGGGAGTTCATTCCACCAACTTGGTGCCAGAGCAGAGAAGAGCCGAGAGGTGTGTCTTCCTTGTGCCTTGAGGGGTGGTGGTACCAGTCGAGCAGTCCTGGAGGATCGGAGAGATCGTGGTGCAGTGCGGGGTGTGATGAAGTCTTTTAGGTAGGATGGAGCCAGATCATTTTTGGCTTTGTATGCGAGCATCAGTGTTTTGAATCTGATGCGGGCAGCCACAGGAAGCCAGTGTAGGGAGCGCAGCAAAGGAGTGGTGTGGGAGAACTTGGGAAGGTTGAAAACAAGTCGAGCAGCTTCATTCTGAATCAGTTGGAGGGGACGAATGACGCTCAGTGGTAAACCCGCTAGAAGCGAGTTGCAGTAGTCAAGGCGGGAGATGACGAGGGACTGAACGAGTATCTGGGTAGCCTGTGTGGAAAGAAATGGACGTATCCTGCTGATATTAAACAGGAGAAACCAACAAGAGCGGGAAACGTTGGCGATATGTGAGGAAAAGGACAGACGATTGTCCATGGTAACCCCAAGGTTGCGAGCAGTAACCGAAGGATGGATCATGGAGTTGTCGTGGAAGATCGCAAGGTCCAGGAGGGGGGATGAGTCAGCGGGGATGTACAGCAGTTCCGTTTTACTAGGGTTGAGTTTCAGTTGGTGAGCGGTCATCCAAGATGAGATATCTGCTAGACATGCAGATATCTTAGTGGAGACATGAGTGTCTGAAGGACGGAAGGAGAGGATGAGTTGAGTGTCATCTGCATAGCAGTGGTAAGAGAAGCCATGAGAGGATATGACCTCACCGAGATTTGGTATAGAGGGAGAACAGGAGTGGGCCAAGAACCGAGCCCTGAGGGACACCGGTGAAGAGACTATGTGGGGTAGATGTGAGTCCTTTCCATGTCACTCTGTATGATCGGCCTTCGAGGTAGGATGCAAGCCATTGCCAAGCAAACCACTAATGCCAAGACTCCTAAGGATGGACAGGAGAGTCTTGTGGTTAACCGTGTCAAATGCTGCTGATAGGTCAAGAAGGGATAATATGAGGGACGTCGCTAGACCTAACGCAGCAGATGCTGGAATGTTGGCAAGGGGTCACATGACAGGGAGGAGGGTGGTCTCTCCCAAGAAGAGGGATGCTGCTAGACCTAACTCAGCAGATGATGGAATGGTGGCCAGGGGTCACATGACAGTGAGGAGCGCAGTCTCTCCCAGGACGAGGGACGCTGCTAGACCTATCGCACCAGATGATGGAATGGTGTCCAGGAGCCGAGCGACAGGGAGGATTGTGGTCTCTCCCAGCGTGTGGGACGATGCCAGATTTAACGCAGAAGATGATGGAATGGTGGCCAGGGGTCACATGACAGGGAGGAGGGCGGTCTCTCCCAGGATGATGGAATTACAAATTTTCTACTTGTCTGCCACTGTAATATTTGCACATTCTGAATACCTCCTATAACTGAATCGCACATTCTTTACTTAATTTAAGGCTCATATTTACAGTCTATTTAATATATGTTTACACTATGTTTTTTTTTTATCCTCTGTAAGAACTGGAGCCACGTTGTCTCGTCTCACTCTATACGTGTATATTGCTGAGATGACAATAAAGTTCACTTTGACTTTGCTGGCTAGGGGTCACGTGACAAGGAGGAGGGTGGACTCTCCCAGGACGAGGGACGCTGCCTGACCTAACGCAGCTGATGCTGGAATGATGGCCAGGGGTCACGTGACAGAGTTAGGGTTAGGGTTGGATTTTGCAAGGAAAATCACTCCCCAGTGCAAGGTGCTAGAATAGGAGTACAGCTTAATCCATTCAGAAGCATGGGTCAATGCTTTGTGTGGGATAGACAAAGACAATGCTGGAGCGCTGATGAGAGCCCAGGGGTCGAGCCACAGGTATGACGCTGATGAGAGCCCAGGGGTCGAGCCGCAGGTATGACGCTGATGAGAGCCCAGGGGTCGAGCCGCAGGTATGACGCTGATGAGAGCCCAGGGCTCGAGCCGCAGGTATGACGCTGATGAGAGCCCAGGGGTCGAGCCTCAGGTATGACGCTGATGAGAGCCCAGGGGTCGAGCCGCAGGTATGACGCTGATGAGAGCCCAGGGGTCGAGCCGCAGGTATGACGCTGATGAGAGCCCAGGGGTCGAGTCGCAGGTATGACGCTGATGAGAGCCCAGGGGTCGAGCCTCAGGTATGACGCTGATGAGAGCCCAGGGGTCGAGCCGCAGGTATGACGCTGATGAGAGCCCAGGGGTCGAGCCGCAGGTATGACGCTGATGAGAGCCCAGGGGTCGAGCCGCAGGTATGACGCTGATGAGAGCCCAGGGGTCGAGCCGCAGGTATGACGCTGATGAGAGCCCAGGGGTCGAGCCTCAGGTATGACGCTGATGAGAGCCCAGGGGTCGAGCCGCAGGTATGACGCTGATGAGAGCCCAGGGGTCGAGCCGCAGGTATGACGCTGATGAGAGCCCAGGGGTCGAGCCGCAGGTATGACGCTGATGAGAGCCCAGGGGTCGAGCCGCAGGTATGACGCTGATGAGAGCCCAGGGGTCGAGCCGCAGGTATGACGCTGATGAGAGCCCAGGGGTCGAGCCGCAGGTATGACGCTGATGAGAGCCCAGGGGTCGAGCCGCAGGTATGACGCTGATGAGAGCCCAGGGGTCGAGCCGCAGGTATGACGTACCTGAGGGTTGGCCCTGCAGAAGCAGCCTTCCTCTGTGAGGTGGTGCTCAGCAGGGGAGTCGGGCCTCTCTGGGGAGTGCGCCCCCTGCAGGAGCTCAGACAGTAGTAGCCTGCACACCGAGGCCGCCTCCTTCTGCAGGAGCCCCCGCTGTGACACATGCACACAGGCCGGTTAGCCTCATGCAGACATACACGCACACACACCCACACACAGACCTGTACTCAAATATTTGTGGGGACTTCCCATTCATTTCTACGGGCAAAACCCTAATACCAATAATGACAACCTTATCTCTTACCCAGCACTAACCTTAACCATAAGTAACCAAGCAAATACAAGACTTTTGGCATTTTTAGTTTTTTGATTGCAGTTACTGATTTTTATAAAATTTCCCCTTGTGGGGACTGAAAAAATGGTCCTCACAATGTCAAAATAACAGATTTTTTATCACATTGCGGGGACCAAATATACCCACAATGTAATGTATATCTGACCTACAAAAAAACACACACACTGACACACACACACATGCACATGCACATGCACAAAGGCACACAGAAGGACAGATAGACACAAACACACAGACGCAGACAGACACACGTAGACAGAAACAAACACACACACACAGACAGATACGAATGCACTGACACACAGAAAGACAGGCAGACACACAGAAATGCACTGACACAAACAGATTCACACACACAGACAGACAGAGAGAGAGAGACACACACACACACACACAGACAGGCAGAGACACACAGACAGACGGAGACACAGACAGACAGACAGAGACACACACACACACACACATATGCACAAAGGCACACAGAAGGACAGATAGACACAAACACACAGATGCAGGCAGACACACGTAGACACAAACAAACACACACATAGACAGATACGAATGTACTGACACATATAAAGACAGGCAGACACACAGAAATGCACTGACACAAACATATTCACACACACAGACAGAGACACACAGACAGGCAGAGACACACAGAGACAGAGACACACACACAGACAGAGACACACACACAGACAGACAGAGACACACACAGACAGACAGAGACACACGCACAGACAGAGACAGAGACACACACACAGAAAGACACACACAAAGACAGACACACATAGACAGACACAGACAGACAGAGACACACACACAGACAGACACAGACAGAGACACACACACACAGACAGACACACACACATAGACAGACACAGACAGACAGAGACACACACCTCTAAAGTGGCCCTCTGCTGCACATTCTCATCCTGGTGGAAGGCCACCCCGCTCAGCGTCACTTGCAGCGAGGCCCCGCTGAGCAGAACTGGGTGTGTATTCAGGCACCACGCCTCATGGAAGATGCCGGCCGTGGTCGACTTGAAAGTGAAGAGGATCCGTTGCATCTCGCCGGGCAGGATGATGCCTGGGCTCAGGGGGCAGGGCGTGGGGTCACGGCAGGTCACACACAGCAATGCTGACTTTAAGGCGTGTGACTTTGTGTGTGGCCATGATCTGTCAGTATGCAGCATGTCCGCTGTCTGCATGTATAACTCTGTATGTTAACTGTAGCTTTGTGTATACATTGTGTGTGTTGGGCGGATGTGACTGTGTCTGTGTAACGTGCATAAGTCTGTATGTAACCTGTAGCTTTGTGTATATAGTGTGGGTAACACATATTACTGTGTGACCGGTAGCTCTATGTATTTAGTGTACGTGTGTAATATCTACAATTCTGTGAGTTTCATGTAGCTGTGTTTATAATATGTGCGTAAAGTATATAACTCTGTGTGTGACCTGTAGCTCTATCTGTATAGTGTGTCTGCAAAAGGTGTCCCCCTCTGTGTCCTTCATGCTACATGTAAACAGTGCATTACCCGTGTTGCTGTTGAAGTAGAAGCTCTGCCCACGCCCATGCCCGCCAGTCTCCCTGTAGCCATGTCCATCAGCCTCCCTGAAGCTGTGCCGCAGGGCCTGGCGCCTCCAGTAGTAGTAGATGGCTGTACTGCCCTCATTATGCAGCTCCAGGTAGGAGGAGGTCTTCTGCCCTATAGGTGCTCCGAAGCTGAGCTGGCCAGTGACGCCCACCGCCCCCTGTAGGAAGAGTGATGCAAAAGCACCTGGTGGTGCCCCTGTGTGGCTGCGCATCACGGAGATTGCCGTACCTGGTGCGAGGGTGAGCTGCCAGTCCAGCAGGCACGGTGCCCGCAGAAGTGCAGTACTGGAACAAGCACCGTGTCTGGAGTGATGTCATCATCTTGTGCCGGGGGATTCCTGAGAGCAGCGGACAAAATGTGCAGCTCAAACGGATGTGTCTTCTTTTGCTCATTGGGCCTCATTCACCAACCGTTCTTACGAACAAATTTGTTCTTAAACCCCACGTACACACTTTTTTACGAAGATTCTGACATTCACCAATGTTTTCTTATCTGAATTTGTTCTTAGCTAAGAACAGAATTTACGCACACTCAAGACCATTCGTACGCACATTTGAGTAATGACAGTTTGTTCAAAATAATCGGTTATAGTAGTTTTGTTCATTCTACAGTTCATAAAATAATAGTATATGAATCATTTATAAAAGTAAAATATAAAAAATAATTTTAAAGTGTAAAAATTATTTTCATGGTAGTAACGGCGATCATGAGGATTATAAATAGGTCTGTTTCTGCGCATTGGCCTTGCTATCAAAATGGCATTTCTGTTACTTCTTGAAGAGCTTGCCAATCGTGCTCTGAGAAGGGAACGCATGTTTGAAGATCATTTAGATTTATTAGGCACACAGCGTTCACAGAGAAGGTGATATCTCTCCATGTATCAGCTTTCTTGGGGGCTTAATTATATATCCACTGGTTACGCTACTAAATAACATGTGTCTATTTGCATTTACCTCCTGTACAGTAAGATCCAGTTATAACGGACTTCAAGGGACCTGGCAAAACAGTCCGTTATATCCTGAGTTTCTGTATGCCCAGAACACAACTACAGGACACCATTTACTCATGCCACACCCCAGCAGACACACTTGAGGTATAGATTATTATATTGTACATGTAGTAATCCAACTTTACCTGACCAGATGCGTTATTATTAATAATCCCGACTCCATATCTGCGCTGGATATCACCTGCACGCCAAGCGCCTTGTAGACGGAGCTGCATGTCTGTCATAGCCGAACAAAACTACAGCTAAAAGCAGCCCTGGGGACTAAACTGTTTGTCCGTTATAAGTGAAATTCCGTTATTTGTGAGTCCGCTATATCCGATGCTTTCTCTGCATGTTCTTAAAAGCGCACGGCCGGGACCAGCGGACCTCATCCGTTATAGATGAGATTCCGTTATAAGCGAGTCCACTATAACAGGATTTTACTGTATTAATACTTCTACTTAAGCATTACTGAAGTTTTTTTTCCTCTTAGTGACAAGGGGCTCACAGCCTGCGCGTCTCTTTGCCATTCCTTGCACACGGCCCTACAGTCTCGTGCCCTATTATGGGAAATTGCAGGGCGTTTCCCTATGCTAAATAGGACAAATTGGCACACACTTTCAGTTACGAAGACGTGGGATTCACCATTCTTAAGAACAAAGGCGCGAACAATTCTGCTACTTGAGAACACATTATGAATCCAACGTAGGAACAAATTTCAGAGAATTCTTAAGAAAATATTGGTGAATGAGGCCCATTGTTATCAAAACATATATATCAGTAAGATTTACAAATATCAAGAAAGGAGGAGGCACGCTTCATCCGTCTCCTCTCCCAGCGGACTAGATTATTAACTGGGAATGTTTTTAAAGCTTAGCTGCTACTACCCCACTTACAGTGCTGACCATCCATGGCAAGCAGAAGAACACACAGCCACCAGTTTTGTCAAGTGGGAAAATGCACTTACTTCAGCTCCGCACTGTTCTCCCTCTTCACTGTTTCTTTCTCCTCCTCTGCCTGCTCCCTCTTGCCTTCATTTAGGGAGCAGCACTCTGCAGTGTCAGCAGAGAACACCTGATTTCTCCCGATTACCTCCAGACCATCTATCTCCTGTGGGCAGTGATGGAGGTGGAGGGACAGAGGATGAGAGAGGGGGACTGTTACATAAGACAGGAATCATAATGAAATGATGAAATGATGCTTTATCTGCACCTTTTTCATATCCTATTAGGGAGGGGTGCAGGGAACATGGCTGACCACAGAGCACGGATTCTACCACACAAAGCAGAAGGACTTTAAAGTGACTGGAAATACACCAAGCCCCTATTCACAGGCTAAAGAAACACTGTTCTCAAAATCACTAACAGTGACTTGAGAATACCGGCCTGATTAAATGATCTGTGTGGAGACTCCTGCCCCACAGCCTGAGTGATGAAGACAATGTAGCTTTGAGGGGGCAGGAAGGCGAGGAGAGAGTTAAGAAAGCTCAACAGGGACTCACTCACACACACACACTCCATCTGCCTGAGGTTACTCCACACACCATTCTCAGGCAATAGCAGTTAATTACAGCTTGAGCATGTCCAACCACAGCATCCAGAGAAAAACCGGTGCTGGATGCCAGTCAGGGTCACAGTCACAGATGACCTATCTTTTGCTGTATATCTCTCAGCTGTAAAACAGTCAGGGATAGCGGATTACATTGTACTGTCATGGTGTTACACATATGCACATAAGCATGTGGACATGCCCATGCGTTTGGGACGAGGGCACGCACTAAAGGGTGTGGCCGACAGAGCAGGCACCTGTCGCAGCCCTGCCTGGGCTCTTGGGGCATTTCAGACAGTTGAGCCCTGAGTCTACCCACCAAAGAATCTGACTGGCATTGGGGCTTCCCCTTCCTCTGTCTCTGTGTCCCTCTGGGTGCTCGGACACCTTCACACACTCTCTGGTTAATTACGCTGCCATTACAGGTGCCCAGCAGGGTTGTCTAAGGCCAGACGAAGGAGCCACAGGCCTCCAGACTCACTTTCACAGTGGTAGCAGTAGCGTTACCACCTTTCTCAGTTGGTCACACCCTTTTTTTTGGTGCAACTTGGTATTAATCAATGATCTTGCATGCTGATGAACAGTTGTCCTAACTTGCATACCCAAGTTTGTGTATCGAGGAAAGATTAAAAGTGATTCAAGATTTGTTACAGTAACCTCGACATTTGTGAGGGTTGCAGCAGATCTCCACCAATGTGACTAATACATGGGGACCCCTAACCACCACCCAGAACAGTTTGCTAGTCATAAAAAGCCTATTTATTACCAATGTCTAAACACACAGAACTGTACTCTACATTTTGCATGTCAAAATACTTTGTCATTTTCTAACTAGACTTTTTTATAAAATATACAACCATCTAAATTTTGTCCCTGTATGTACAAGGTTAGTATTGTATGCACAGGAGCACTACGTTTTGGACTATTCAGTTATTAAAGATGTTAAAATAACATCCGTGAAATGTTTACTTCTAGAAACGAGGGATTCCACAGTCACAAAGACAGCTAACACATGAGTGAGGCTACCAAGACAGATTCATGACGTACCCAAGTCAAGACTTTAATATAAAAAAATATAATATGCAGCTACGTAAACAAATATCACGTATTACTAATATTTAGGTATTAAATGATGAGATTGTGACATTTGATCCAAATCAATGTTAAATGTGCAAATGTGAAAGGAATCTGAATTCTTGGGACATGCTAATACTTCAGCTAAAGGGATTGTTTTGCACATATTATCATCAGTGTGTGTATACATATATACTCACGTGTGCAGATAGGGAGAGACCAATTCAGCAAAAAGAAACATTCTGATGATTATAACGCACATATACAACCAGGTGGAATTTTGACTTGCACACTCTCAATAAATGGTGGCAGTCCGGAGCGCTGGAGCACACTGAGCCAGGTGTTCCTTGGAGAACGTCGTGTTCCCAGACATGGAGGCAGCCTGCTCACACCATTATGTAGTGTTTATGCTTGTGTGTGTGTGTGTGTGGTCATATATTTTTTACATTGTGGGGACCAAATGTCTCCACAAAGCGATAAAAACCTGTTATTTTATCACAAAGCTATGAATAATCACAAGGGGTTCACACTTGGATACCAAGTGCTTTCTGCATGTATGCTGATCTGTATTTATTTCTGTGTATAGTCACTCTGTGTGACTGCTGCGCACACAAATGAGGGAGCTAATTATCCCAAAAGACCGTTCATTTAGAAAAGGTGCTCATGAGTGCCAACAATTAGCAGTAATTAGCCCAAGCTAATTAGCATGCCAGCTCCGTCTTGTTATGTGACCCCCCCACTGGGGTCCAATAATTATGGGGAAGCACAGCAAGTGCCAGGCTGCTTACAGTACACATGCTCCCCCTTGGGCTTGGCAGGACTTACTGGGCCACATACAGTTCACATGTTCCCGCTCAAGCCCGGCAGGATGCGCGGGGGGCGCATGTGGTACACATGATCCTCCTCGGTCCTCGAGCCTGGCAGGACGCATCGGGATATGTACGGTACGCATGCTCCCCCGTGGGCCTGGCAGGACGCATCGGGATATGTACGGTACGCATGCTCCCCCGTGGGCCTGGCAGGACGCATCGGGATATGTACGGTACGCATGCTCCTCCTTGGGCCTTCAGGACCCTTGGCTAGCAAATATGAGACTAAACAAGACCGGAATACAGGAAGTGAGTGTGGCAGAGAGTGGATAGGTAAAGCACAATGGTGACCGGGGGCAGGAACCCACTGGCTGTGTGAAGCCCTGGTCCATGAGAAGCTCCCCAAGCTCTTGCCAGCGGTGCTGCAGGTACAGGCTGTGGGCCCAGGTCCGGCAGGCAGGAGGGGAGACCTCTGGGAGTGCGTTGCCTGAATGGAGAGAACACGTAAGCTAAAATGTTAAAACATCTAAGAGCACCTCACACTTAGGTAGGTAGGTAGGTAGAAGTCCTGCTCTGCTCCTCTCTAGAGTACATACTGGACGTTACGTGAATCCATCTCCAACTCTTCAATTCTCTATCTAAGGTGGAAATGCACCTGTTTCCAAACGTATCCTCCGTGGCTGGCCAATGCGAGTGATGGGCTCTGGATAGCCCCTTTCCCTCCGGGTCAGGGTGCTGGTAATACCACTAAACTCATCACCGATATTCTGAGGAAGCTTCCAGAACCCACTGCCCACATGGTAGCCCTGATGACACCAAATAGCACAGTCATTAAAGACAGACACAAAACACTGACACGTGATATGAGACTGACATAGAGCGATCCGTCTGGGGACCCGGGTCGCCAGCACACCCTTGACAACACACATTGAGAGAAAGCAGTTCTACACTAGGCGGCAGCGACGAGTTCAGCAGGGGACAGTGTAAGTCAGGCACCTGGCCAGAGCACAGGGCAGGCAGCCCACGGCTGATCAGCTCCCGCCTCTCCTGGGTCTCTCTCAACCAGTCAGACTGGGTCATCAACAGCGTCTGCACTGGTTTATGAAGCAGTCCTGTTGATACACAAATCACAGTGTCCAACAACTGTGACCAGAACCCTAAGGGGAACCAGTCCAGTCAACAGCACTCTGAGCCAACTAATCTCAGCACACATGAGCGAAGTGGCCTGCAGCCTGGCAGCTGCACTGCCAGTGCCTGGGGATGGCGCTGATGGACTGGCAACATCCAGTGTGAGTTACTGCCCTCATGTTCACTGGGGATGGCGCTGATGAACTGGCAACATCCAGTGTGGGTTACTGTCCTCATGTTCACTGCCTTTATTTGGAGTTTCCAAAGTAAACTATCAATAAGTTTACTTATGTTCTGATGTTCACTGCCTTTCTGCTGTGTCCAAAATGCGTGCCATTGATAGTAGCCTCACGGGAGAGAAAGTCTTGTTGACGCCGCCGCTCAACCATGTGATGCTCCCAGTGATGCAGGGCTTGGCTCTGTGGGTCCAGGGGACAGTGCTGCTTAACGGGGCTGCCTTTCTGCACCACTTTCACCAGGGGGCGTACTCCTAAGGAGGCCGGCACCCGTTTCACCAGCTGGTTTGGGGTGAAAAAAACACACACTTTGACAGGCGGCACATGTTGTGTTATGTCTCACACTACTTTGTCCAGAATCTGAATTGCAATAACAAAACCGCCTGTTAATTTGAACATTGTCTGGCTACTACATGGGGGGTCTGCCCCGGTAAGAACAATTAACAGGTAGATGAAGTGACGCATAAACTGACAGATTAACCTACGAGTAAAGCGACAGGCAAACTTCACCACTCTGCTCACCTCCCTGGACACCAGCAAAATGCTGACATGTCCTTGCAGGCTGAAATGAAGAGAATTAATCAACTTTCATTAATAGTTACTATCAGCATAAACTACTTCACCAGACGCTTTAATCTTATAACAAGGAAAATTTCAGTTCAAATTCTGTATAGGTCATTTTGATGATTTTTTGGCACAGGAGGTAGTGCTACTGTTCGGCAACGGGAGGGTTCCAGGTCCGAGCCCCGGTTCCTCCTGACCCTATCAAAGTGTCCTTGAGCAAGAGACTGAACCCCAAATTGCTCCCAGTGTGCAGGTTGGCGCCTTGCATGGCAGCCTCCACCACTGGTGTATGAATGTGAGTGTGGATGGTGAATGTGAGGCTAAATTGTAAAGTGCTTTGAGTGCTCGTTGGAGTAGAAGATGCACTATATAAATATATGCGCCATTTACCACTTCACAATAGAATCCCCTCAAGGTATTTGACAAGAGTGTGTGGTGATCATTACTATATCATATAATTTAGAATGGTGAATGAAACAGGGAAAAGGGAAAAAGAATGCCAGGAGACAACAGAGGATTCAAGGGTTTTATTTGTCACATGCAAGGTATACGGTCAGACTACAAGCTGCAGTGAAATGCAAGGTGGTCTATTAGCAATAAAAAAGATGAAAATGGGGTAGGGAGAGGAACCAAAACCTCAAGCAGGGACAAAATAAACCTGTAGGGACCCAAGATCAACCAGCTGCCCAACCCCCCAGCATGCAAGGAATGTGTGAGGAGAGATGCAGAGGGGGACATCTGTGACAGAGGGCAAGGGGGCATGTATGAGGGGGGTCAGGGATGCCTGAAGGGCGGCCATGTATGTGGGGAGTGCGTATGTGAGGCAGCCACATATAGGCAAGACTGAGCAGGGCGCAGGACACACAAAGCTGCTGAGCAGGGGGTCAACGCTGTAGTCCAATCAAATAGCAGCTCTTGTGAGACACCTGGGGGCTGCGAGCTGCTCTCCTCCACACAGGGGCCCCTGGGGGCCACAACCTGCTCTCCCCCACTGTACTTCTGCCCATAGCAGGACCCCCTGAGACCTAGCACAGAAACCCCCCACGCCCATCAACATGCACACCAATGTGCTCATTTACCTCCAGCTCTCCTCTGGCCTCCATATCCTGTTTAAAGTTCTCCAGGGTTCCTAGGATGCTGTGTGGCAGGACCATGCCTCGGGTATCAAAACGAGGACCGCCAGCTTCTGTGGCTCACAGCGATGTTATAACACATGAGAGAAACAGAGAGGCAATAGCAGCACATGGTGAAACCAAGAATCATCCGGTATCTGTATCCACAAAGTATGCACTGAGGGAAATGACAGGATGTGCAGTACATGATAAAAGAGCCTTTAGTATGAAGCTCACTTTCTACGTATAATCTGCTCTATAGACCAGACAGCTCAAATCTCAGCATTTAAAGAAATGGGAAGCAGTGAAGCCAATGACTGACAGCACACACAGCTCCAACCAGCGATGGCCTGAAAATAACAGCACATGTAGAGCTCTTGACTGGTTGTTTTTTCCTGGTTGCACCTGTAGAGTCCAGCGGCAGCATGGAGCTCCCCTGTGGCACAGGCCTGGCCACAGTGATCCGGACCGTCTGTCTGCCTGTCTCTGGGGGGCGGGGCCTCCTCACCAGGACCCGGGTCATCAGGGAAGCTTTCGGGATCGTTTTGGGGGTCTGAGGAAGCAGCAGCTGTGCACTCAGGGACACAGACACACAAAGGCAGAGATGGCAACACAGATATTCAGAAACACAGATAGAACACAGACTCCTGGAGGCCCAAATGGGAGGATTGAAACCCTGAGGCTCAGAGGGGAACACAGACATACAGAAACACAGATAGAATACAGACAGCCTGAGACCCAGTGAGGAACACAGACACACAGGGGCAGAGACGGGAACACAGACACACAGGGGCAGAGACGGGAACACAGACACACAGAGGCAGAGACAGGAATGCACAGTATGGACATGATCCGTGTCCTTGTACCAGATAAGTGGAACACAAGACAGACATGTGCTTGAGAAGGTAACCTGCCCCATGTTACTGATGTGTAATGCAGCTTGTATTGAGTTCAAAGCACCTCCACTTGGGACACAGCTCCACCCAAATGAGAACGAGCCCCCAGCTGCCCTGTCACACCTTCTGCAGCTCCTCCAGGCGGATGGCCAGAACCTGAACGTCCTCTGCCGTGAGGCTGGGGATCTGGCTTTGATCCTCCGAGACATGGCAAAGCAGTGCCCCACCTTGCAGCTGCTGCTTCTCTAAAAGACATGATGAGCATAATATGCTGCTTATTATTATTATTATTATTATTATTATTATTATTATTATTATTATGTGTGAAGCGCTCATAATGACTTTGATGGGCCCCAGGTAGCAGTGTGAAGCAGCCACCATAGATCCTTAAAGCACCTATGGGATCCTGAAGCTGATTTTCCACAGAGAATGTAGCCATACCAAAAGGAGCAGTTTCATCAGGTCATTAAACAATTACAAAGCAATAATGAGGCAAACATGGTGAGTCCAGCTAAAATAAATACCCCTACCAGAAGTAGCCAACCTCTCAGTGACAATTATGGGCCAGCTCAATGGCTCTTGACCTGCTGAAGAATCTTTCTCTCTCTCTCTCTCCTTGCAGTAAGAAACAGAACAGACTGTAACAAAATGGTGTCTAAGAGAATGATGCCAGTGCACAGTAAGACTCCTGAGGAGCCCAAGTGAGGGATGCCAGCTGTAACCAGAGCCCTTGTGACTTCTCGTGTGAGAATCCCAGAGAAGCAACACCTTTAAATAAGAGCGGGGAACAGCAGTTACTGACACCATCTCACAAGAGGGGACGACGGGTCCACGCAGGGCGAGTGGGGAACAGCAGTTACTGACACCATGACACAAGAGGGGACGACGGGTCCACGCAGGGCGAGCGGGGAACAGCAGTTACTGACACCATGACACAAGAGGGGACGACGGGTCCACGCAGAGCGAGCGGGGAACAGCAGTTACTGACACCATGACACAAGAGGGGACGACGGGTCCACGCAGAGCGAGCGCGGAACAGCAGTTACTGACACCATTACACAAGAGGGGACGACGGGTCCACGCAGAGCGAGCGGGGAACAGCAGTTACTGACACCATGACACAAGAGGGGACGACGGGTCCACGCAGAGCGAGCGGGGAACAGCAGTTACTGACACCATGACACAAGAGGGGACGACGGGTCCACGCAGGGCGAGCGGGGAACAGCAGTTACTGACACCATGACACAAGAGGGGACGACGGGTCCACGCCCAAATCTAGCGGACTCCCCTGTTAGAACACGACAATCTGTGAAGTCAGAGTGTCCTTATTGCCAATGTCTCCCATCTTGCTGGCACACCTGAGGCTCAAACACAGTGGCGCCCTTTGTTAAGCAGAGACTGGAGCGGAGCTGTCTCTATACCACACAGTCAAGGGGTCTGCACCAGCATCTGCAATAGTCATCCTTAAAATACACATACACATAAAAGTTAAAAAGAAGATTCATAGCAATAGCAGGACCTAGCTGGCCAGCACATTTCAAGATAAACCCCCAGAAAAATCTGAAGCTAAAACAGAAATAAACATTTAGATGTTTCTAGAAGGACAGACAGCATATGGCATCAAAGGGCTCATTGCAGGCAGTCCCTGCTAGAAACATTTCCGGCATTCTCAGCACAACAAAACAAATCCTCATGGATCATCACAAGAATACAGAATCCCAAAATACCTTTTTCTCTGATAAAGAGGTGAATTTCACTCTTACATCCCACAGTTCCCAGAGAAGGCTTAGTTCAGGATGTCATGTTAACGCCCAGAACGTCCCAGAGTGGGGTTAGAATTAGCAAAGGCTGTCACAGTAACTCCTGACACTATCCAGAGTAGGGTTAAGGTTAGCACAGGATGCAACAGTAACACTCTCCACATCCCAGAGTAGGGTTAGGTTTAGCTCAGGATGTCACGGGAACACCCTAAATGTCCCAGAGTAGGGTTAGCGTTATCATAGGATGTGACAGTAACACCCTATCCCCAAACTGGTGGAAGACTGGGGTTTAGCTGCTGCTGAAAAGGCAGTGATGAAAAGTTTTTAATTCTACTTTTATTAATTTAAATCAGTTGATCCTTTTTAAGGACAGTTATTTGGGCAGACCTGCAGCTGCAGCCTTCAGGAGCTGAATGTAGTCATTAATAAATCTCTCTTTGTCCCTCTCTCATCTGGCAGAAGGTACAGCAGCAGCCGAGCATCCTCTGCCAGGTTCTGCACCAGGTTCTGCACCAGGTTCTTCCCCAAAGCTGTCAGGGCCTGACACATGAGTACCATCTGCCATATTGTTACATCTATTTACTATATCGACAGAAGCCACCACATCTGTTATATTGGAAAACCAGCTAGCTCCCCTAGGAAAACTAGCTCCCCTGTGTGTTAGTGTAAGTATATTCTCTATTACTTATATTTATGAGCTATTGTTCTCCTTTTCCCCTCTCCCCCATGTATTGCTTTAGTCTTGCTTACAGTCTCTGCACTTCATGTATATATGCTGCACTGCGGTCCTGGGGAATGTTATTTCATGCTGCTGTATGCTGTGGGTTGTATATACAATACGGACCCACTTCACTTCACTAATAAAGAGGCTGCTGTTCTCTCATGCTTCCTCACCACCACTGCCCCAGCACCATAAAAGGTCTCCTCTTCAGAAAGTGCTCTCAGCACTGCTCACTGAAAAGGCACCTTCAGTAAAACATTAGAAATTTTACAGCAAGCTACTGATATTCCCAACAACCACTCTGATATACCTGTAGCTTCATGACCAATTTAATGCATCAGTAAATTTCACATTTTTAAATTCCTAGTTGTGTCACAATTCCTAGTTGTGTTAAGATGCCGTAATGTTTTACCGTATCTAATAAACCTAAACAACTGAAAATTTGACTTATCTTTTCACCTGTGGGTACACATCCTGAAGGCTTTGTTGCTCTTTTAAAGTATGCATACTCTTCTGGTTCTGGACTTTTGTTGCTAAGGGGTCATTCCATCCGATGTGTCCCATTGTCACCTACCTGTGGGGGTCCGTGACCTCAGCTCCTTCCTGGAGACTTTTCCCGTAGATTTACCTAGGCTAGCCATTTATAAAAACGTCCCTGCGCTAAAGAGTGCCTACTGTTCCAATTATAAAACGACTATAAATGTCTCGGATTAGCCGTTGATCACGTTAGAGCGAGAAACTGAAGTTTATTTCTATCCGAATGTATTTGGTGCTGAGAAGTCCACTGCGGCTCCTTCCCGCTTTGTCGTATCCATGGCGACGGCGCTCACTTCCGCCTCCAGATGACCGCTTCCGCCGTGCGATTCAAACAATCGGCGGCGGCGGCGAATTCCAGCAGGGTTTCCTAAAAGCGTCGGAGCGCGACGATCATCGCCGGCCAGTCAGGTAGCGCTTTCTCTTTGAGTACTAATCCTTCTCCAGTTTACCGTTTTGGGAATTCCCGGCCGAACCGGGTTGAAACGCGTGCACGGTGAATGATGTGCCAGCAGCCCACTAAACTGTACGTACTTTTATCAGATTTATTTAACCACATGTAATCACATTTTTGAAAATATTCAAGGAGAAGAAATATTTAAATAAATATCACCCCCATCCCGCCCGTTTCTTAGTTTTACTTAAGCTACTTATGTAATACGGGGGTCTCTGGCTCTGATCTGACTTTATTTTGGGTTCCCTGGTTTAAAATCCAAAATACAGTGGTACCTCGGTTCTCGAACTCACTACAACTCGAATTTCTTGAAAGTCGAACAAACCAGTTTGACCTAGAACTCGATCTGAATATCAGAAGTCCAACCATGAACGCTGACCTAATATAAATTGTACGCGCCAGGAAATGAGTCATACTACAATGCAATTCTTACTTGAATGCCTTCTTCACAGACTGGACGATTAACCAAATAAAGCAGCGCAACATTACAGTAACTAACAATAAATAAACCACTAACTTACGTGTACTATTAGAGCATTTATGTCATTTATTTAAACTTTATTTTACCAGGTAAATTAACTGAAAACCAGTTCTCACTGCTTTACGTGATATTCGGGAGAAATAGCAGATTACGCATCGGAACTGCCAGGGATACAAACGTCATGCGTGTAACTAAATTCTTCAGCCAATAAGGGCAAAGGTGTGTCGTCACGGAGACGGTTCCCAGTTTGTGCAGCCGGGTGAGAAGTCGCAATGCATCTAATCCCTGATTTACACTGGATGCGTATCCGCTGCGGTGCGTTTCCGACACGGCAGCCGCAGGCAATCGCCGCCAATAAAGTCAATGCAGCAGTTTACACCAGATCCGCTGCGTTGCGTCTCCGCTACGTCTCTGTTCCGTCACGCGTCCGGCAGTCCGTCGAGATGCGCATCAAGTCTATTTTTGACGGATACGGATCAAGAACGCAACACAGAGCGCATGCGCCAATTCTCCGTCACATCATGGATGAGGAAAAATTAATTTTGGAGGTTGAGAAACACGGAATTGTGTACTACCTCAGACATCCTTTTTACAAGGATAATAGTAGAAAGGAGAAGGCGTGGAGTGAAACTTCAGAAGTTTTGGGATTTGACGATAAGTTGAATCTTCCAATTAACTATGTATATACTTGATTTTTAATGAAAGTAACCTGTACTGTGAAGTACTTGTAAACTCCTAATAAAGTGTTCAGTAACCTATATGGGAGTGACACATTATTTTATCCATAGAAACATAGATACATGTTATGTTAAATGTTATTCTCCCGTGGTCATGTGATCTCGCAAACCAGCGGCGCGCCGGATCAGATACGGACCACAAACGCATCCAGTGTGAATTGGCGGACGGCCTCGGACGGAATGGGAACGCAGCGCATTCGCACCGCAGCGGATACGCATCTAGTGTAAATCAGGGGTTAATACAGAGGACTAATGACAACAATCAGAAACAGCTGATCACATGGGGATCCCACACGAGGTTAACGAGGGGGCGTGGCACACGGAAGGAGCGGACGATCGGGGCAGGACAGGGGTAATGTTGGGATAAGATCTTTATCGTTTTGGAAGCCATTAAGAAAAAAATGCTCTTCTTGTTTTATCCTGTTCATTTTCTGTTTAAATGCTTAAAAAAAACATATTTAGGTGTAATTTTGGGGGGCCGGGAACCAATTAATTGGTTTTCCATTATTTCTTATGGGAAAAATTCGATCAGAACTCGAACTTTTTAGGATTTGATCCGGGGTCCTGAACGGATTAAGTTCGAGAATCGAGGTACCACTGTACTATGTACCGGTACTGAAAATTTTAATCTTATTATTTTACTCAAACATACATTGAGCAACTGTGTAGTGAAATGCTTCTTCAGTTTATGTTCAGTGGAAATAAGTAGGCTAATACAAAGAAGAAGAATATAAAAAGGTAAAATAAATAAATAACATAAACAACATAATAACATAAAATAATTTTAAAACAACAGAAATAAACAACAATGAAGCAGGCCTTAACATAATTACATAATTTACTGTTTGACCTGTCTATAGACCTAGTTGTCATTAATTAAGAGACATACAATTTGTCGCACCGCAATATCCCCAAAGGGTCTCTGCGATCTCGGATCTGCAGAAACGGTTCGTTCCCTCCGTACACGACACACCCCGCTGTCCTGTCAGTCAAATGCATGCTTGTGAGTGATAGATGCAGTGTGACGCCGAAGTATCCAAGCGGTATTTAAAGGTTCGGCAGATCAGGACTACCACTACTTACAACAGTCAGCAGCTTTGGAGCGCTCTTCAAACACTGTACACGCCTTGCTTAATTTTATGCACCATGGAAATCAGATCGCCGGAGCAGACGGTTTATTCCGGAGAGAGCCCCTGTCTCCGTGCCCGCTTCCTATGCGACAGAGTGGACGCCGGCTCCTCCAAGTCCCTCCTAGAGTATAAGAGCGCACCTGCGCTCAAAATGTCCACGATTTCCAAAGCGGGGATTGGAATCATAAAAATGGCAACGTCGCAATGGAGACGCCAGGAGAAGACAGCAAGAGTCGTGCGCTCTTCAAGCACCGGCAAGCGGCACTCGTCCTCTGAGCGCTTCACCTGCAAGAAATCTCTTATGGATCAGATAAAAGCGATGCTGCACGGCCAGACCATCAGCAAGACTTGTCCAGACAAGTTGTTCCGCGCCAAGTCGCGGAACTGCCGGCGGGTCGTGGTGCTGGGCTCGCCGAAAGTGGGCAAGACCTCCATCCTTCAACGATTCCTGCGTGACAGTTTCGAGGAGCGCTACGAACCCACGTCCGAAGACTTCCACAGGAAGCTGTACCAGATCCGTGGGGAGACGTACCAGGTTGACATCCTGGATGCCTCCGGGGAGAGGGATTTCCCTGCCAAAAGGAGATTGTCTATCCTGACAGGTGCGTGGAGCGCCGTTAGTTCGAATTAATAGGGGTCTAAGCAGCGTGGCTGGTGGATGTTTATTGTTTATGATTATTATCGTTGTTGATGTTACTTGTTACTACTACAACTTTTATTATAGTTATTGCTGATTTCCAGCACGTCTTCGGTTTAGTGTAACGCAGTGGCGTAGGCAGAAATTGTATTTTGGGCGGGCCATTGAAAAAGTGAGCGGGCCTATATTTTTTCCTAGAAAGAATATTACTTAAATAATAATTAAACCTTAGAGAGTAGAAAAAATAATAGACAAACAAACTGCAAAAACACACCTTTATTTTGCAATATTCGGCAAAGGCAATAACAAAACACCGTCTAACCATCATGTTCAACAGTGCTCAATAAAGGCTGGACAAACCACCAGCATAGACATAGTCTATATATTTTTTAATACATTTAAATAATAAAAATAAACTAAAAATGTATTTTGATCAAACTTGCCTTGGTGGGCCAGGGAGTAATGTGGGCGGGCCAGTGCCTGGCCCATTACTGGCTACGCGCCTGGTGTAACGTATACTGTACTCTCTCTTGCAGGTGACGTTTTTCTCCTAGTGTTCAGCGTGGATGACAGAAACTCCTTTGAAGAAGTACGCAAATTGCACAAAGAGATATTATCGGCCAAGTCTAAGATTCTACATAGCAAATCGAAGCCGCGCATCCCCACCGTAATCTGCGCCAACAAAGTGGACTTGGAGCCGGAGACCGGGGTGGTGTGCTGGTGGGAGGCTCAACATGCGTTTGGGGAGGACTGCGCACTGTTCGAGACGTCCGCCAAGACCGGGACCAACCTGGAAGAAGCTTTCGAGGCTCTTGCCAAGCGAGGCGGACTTCCTACGGAGACCCGTCCCTCCCAGCATCGTAAGATCTCCATACGCTCGTATCAGGCGTTGCGTGCGGGGAGGAACACCCTGATCGCCGTCAGAACGCCGGGCATCGATGCACCCTACGGCTCACTGCACCCGCTGGTGCGCCGACCCAGCTTCAGCAGCGATCTGCGGCAGGTCCTGGGAAACAAGCGTGGCAAACCGCAGGGAAAATTCCACATTCGGTGAGAAAATGACTGTTCGTTTTAATTATTGAGGGATCGATGAATTCTGCACTTTCGATTCAACACTGCATGGGGCTAACAAGTGATGTACAGATTGATTTTTTCACTATTTTTAGTCGAATATCATGAAGTTCTTTAAAACAAATGCACAGACGATGTGTACTTTACTGCTGTTTTATACCGTGAATCCTGGCTCGTCCAGTAGACACTGACCGATCACTGTATTTTACTGCTTAATATTATTATTAATAAATGGTACACGGTCTCCGCGACATTATATTTAAGATAGATGGATATTACACGGTTGTTTAAATATAACTTTAGTGCCTTTGATGTGTATTGATTAATATTAAACTTTATTAAAAGCATTGAAAGGTTAAAAAAAATAAACTGCTGTGCGTGTTTCTTTGTAACTTTGGACTTGATGTTCATGATTATTATTAGTATTAATATTAATATGAAGGATTTAATTACTAAGTACACAAATGAACAGGGTGGACAAGTCTCATTTCTGCATTTCTTGTATTTGAAAATATACACAACAGCAATTCTTTGTTCAAAACCGCTGGAAGCCTAGTATTGGTTAATTTTTAGCACAAGGCAGTGAGCTTGTAGCTGTGGACATCTGTCTGCCTGCTAGATCCCAGTGCATGCAAGCAAGCAGCAAAGTCATGCCATTCATGGAGATGCAGGGGAGGGTCATAGGAGGGCCGGCAGCATCACCTCCGTGTTGCTACCCAGAGAGAATGGCATACATTTTTGAGAAAGCAAGGTCAACTAATCCCTGGAGCACTTGGGGTGGAGGGCCTTGGTTTAGACAATATTTAGAAAATACATTTAAACAATGATAGACAGTAACAGTAATTATTATATAATAAAATATATTTAAAAATAAAGATTTCTTATTAATTATTTTAATATGAATAATAAACCATTAATATGTTTAATTATAATAATATTGTTGTGCCAAGCATGGACGGAACGGAGACAAAGGCGCAGACATCAAGGCATCGGGCAATACGGGGTTTAATTACAGGTAAGGCAGGCAAAACGCTGACGGACAATACAATGACCGGACTGGGGAAACAAACTGAAACCCGGACGAAATACAGAGGACTAATGACAACAACCAGAAACAGCTGATCACACGGGGATTCCACACAGCGTTAACGTGGGGGCGTGGCACACGGAAGGAGCGGACAATCGGGGCAGGACACATTGTTTGGATACATTTATTTTCTTACTTTACAAATTGCTGTTTTTATAAATGTGCTTAGATGTATTCAGTACAGTATATGCTCTTCTTGTTTTATCCGGTTCATTTTGTGTTATTTAGGTGTAATTTTTTTGGGGCTGGGAACCAATTAATTGGTTTTCCATTATTTCTTATGGGGAAAATTCGATCACAACTCGAACTTTTTAGGATTCGATCCGGAGTTCTGAACGGATTAAATTCGAGTTCTGAGGTACCACTGTATATATACGCCGCTGCCTTCATGCAAGGTGCGTGATAAAAGGCACAACTGCCCAATTCCCATACAAATGAACGTGAAACATCCAAGCAAGACGTAATTCGGCTTATGCAGCCATTTTGTTTGCGCTAATTTGTCATTAGTATTAATAACAGTTACCAATCTAATAAAAAAAAGCCTTAATGATTCTAAAAGAGCGGCAGCTCTGTCCTGAAATCTTACAACTGATAAGTTTTCAAATGCAGTATTTTATAAAATGCTGGATAAATGGACGTAGATAATTGGTGATTTCATGGTCGTCTACCTTTTTTTAACAACTGTATAAAGTAATGTTATTTTTATAAAAAATCAATTAACGTGAAACGAAAAACGTACGTTTTCGGGGTTGCCAATTCTCACGCATCTGGCGTGACAGGCTTTCAAACTCAAGCTCACGCTAGAAATCTTACGGCAAATATGTATTATTCCACTACAAATCTAAAATTGGCGACATCAGAAGCGTTGGGGCAGTTTGCAAACCCTACAGCATATTTATTAGGTAATAGAATGGTTACATACATGTAAATGCGTTTGCATGTTTGTGCAGACTTGTCTAGAATTGAAAATCTCACTCCAGCCACCTGACCGAAGTTGGCAACCCTGCATTTTATTTGAAATTAACTGTAAAATGCACTGTTTTAGGCTGAAGCAACTTAATTTCTTATAAACAAATATAAGAAAACATTACCTATGACACATTTTATGTCTTTTAAAATAAATAAAACCGACCATATGCATGCCCATCTTAAAGTGTACTTAATATATTATAAAATATTTTTAAAATTTACATAATGGGACATGCTACTCCTCGCAAAACTTGCAAAAAAGTAACCGCGATATTATACCACTGTCCAAAAAGTAAAAAATACCGTAATAATAATTTGAGGTCATATCGTCCACCCCTAATCCAGGACCATAGGGTGCAGCCATCTTGAATTCTGAGTTCGGGGTTGTGTAGATTCCTCCAACTTCACGAGTCGTAATTCGGACTTCAGGGGGCATTCATGTTGAAATTTCTGACTAAGAACTCAGAATTTCCAAGTTACGAGATCAAACGGAATGCAGCAATAGTCAGTGACTGAACTTTGATTGAACTCTGAGACACAGACAATGACAGGATGATCATAATATACAGTCAATGACTGAATTCTGAGACACTGACAGTGGCAGGATGCTCATCAAACTGACATGCAGTCAGTGACTGAATTCTGATTGAACTATGAGACAGGATGATGATCAAATTGATTTACAAATTCGGGCTGAACTCTGAGACACAGACCGTGACAGGATGAGAATCATGCTGATACACAGTCAGTGACTGAACTCTGAAAACTGAGAGCATGCTTCTCTATTACAACAATGCGATGAATAAAACCTTAGATGTGCTGTAAGTTCTCTTGCACACTGCTTGCTTGGCCACTCGCTCTCGGCTTACAGTGTGTGTCTGTCATGTCCTGTCTGCCAGTGGGTGTTCACACTTCTCTCTCCCTCCTTTAACACTGGCTCCTTTCTTCCAGGCCTCGGCACCTGACTGCGTGGGCTCACAGAACGGCACTGTTTTCCCCAGCACAATACAAGCTAGCTTGGTCTCTGCTACAACTTTTTCACTTCTCCAAGTGTCATCTTTGTTATAACTGTTCCACTCAGTTATGGCCAAATAAACCTCTCCTCACTAAGGATAGGGTTCATTGGTTGATCAGCCAAGATATGGCCAGAAAACAGGTTTGAGTGGTCAGATGGAGTGTTAATGGGGGGGGGGGGGGGGGGGAGGGGCAAGCATAGCAGGGATGATTCTGAGCAGAGACAGAAAAATTATGAGATGGATTTCCCCTTGAAAAATAAACAATACACACCCAACCAACACACACTGCACAATACATGCTCTACCAGCATGCATGCACACAGACACACACACACGCACGCACGCACACACAGCACACTCTAACATAAACAACACAGTACGCACTTTCAATTCTTTCTTTGTAAATCCTGAGACATGCTAGACCAGAATATCGTATTACATAAGCACACGTGATGTGAGAAGCCCAAACCGGTCAGCATTAGTCCCGTCTGTGTGTTTAGCTGGTGAACATCCTGGAGCTGGCCAGCGACCTGACCCACCACACACCCGTCCTGCAGCGTCTCTGCTGAAGCGCCGTATCGGTCCAATGGCGATTCAACCTGAATTTGACGAACGTGGCGATGACCAATGGACGAATATTACGTCATTGCGGAGGCGGGCAGGTCTCGAGTTGTGCCCCTTTTCGTTTGGGAGAATCAGAAAGACGCAGGAGCGGGCAATGGCTGCGGCTGTGGCGCTGGAGCAGCTTTGTGACAACGAAGAATACGGAAAGGCTTCCTCTAAGTAGCTGTTTCAATCAGCTGTGGTTTATTCCAGTATATCCGCTACTCTAACAAATAGAGTCAGCACAAGTGCCGTTATTATAAGCACGATCATGTTGTCTTAGCATAGTTTATTTTAATCAGTGGTCATAAATATCTTCAGTATTTAATAAGGTGTATAATAACACAGTGTACCTTAAGGCAGCACTGTAAGGTGTGGAGCAAAGGTTTACATATTCGCTGGGAGGGCTGCTAACATCTACTTCCCCGGGTCTGGTTCGTCAAGTAAGTATTACAATTTGTTTGTTTATAGCGTCCAGATTACGGTCGCGAAACTTGCGTTCAAGTTAAACTTTATATGATATATGGGAAAGGGCGCCGGATCGCTGGTAACAGTTACAGGTGTTAAATGGTAATTATGAAACCGGTTTGGTGGTTACACCCGGCCCCGCTCGCTGGGGGTGTTTTTTATTTTTATTTTTTTTGAGGAGGGGGGGGGGGGGTGTTCTTAATGGCCCCCACTCGGAGCACATTTCACATGACAGCTGTATTCATGAACTTTATGCCTAGTAATAGGACTCGTTGCCGACTATGTTGTAGAAGAGTGAAATCAATCCTAAACCCCACCCCTCCACCCACTGTCCTGTGACCTCTCCTCCTCATTCCCTCCTTTAGGATGCTCAGTGTATTTCGGTGTGTCTCCCCCACCCCTCCACCTACTGTCCTGTGACCTCTCCTCCTCATTCCCTCCTTTAGGATGCTCATTGTGTTTCGGTGTGTCTCCCCCACCTCTCCACCCACTGTCCTGTGACCTCTCCTCCTCATTCCCTCCTTTAGGATGCTCATTGTGTTTCGGTGTGTCTCCCCCACCTCTCCACCCACTGTCCTGTGACCTCTCCTCCTCATTCCCTCCTTTAGGATGCTCATTGTGTTTCGGTGTGTCTCCCTCACCCCTCCACCCACTGTCCTGTGATCTCTCCTCCTCATTCCCTCCTTTAGGATGCTCATTGTGTTTCGGTGTGTCTCCCTCACCCCTCCACCCACTGTCCTGTGATCTCTCCTCCTCATTCCCTCCTTTAGGATGCTCATTGTGTTTCGGTGTGTCTCCCTCACCCCTCCACCCACTGTCCTGTGATCTCTCCTCCTCATCCTCATAGGATGCGTGGTGCGCTCAGACTCTCCATCTCCCTTGGCTCCCTGGGGTTGCTGCGGCTTCTTGCAGCCCCTTGGTCCTGGAGCCTGGCAGCCAGCTTTGGCATCTACCTTGGCACAGGGGGCTGGAGGTATCTTTATGTGGTGGCCCGCACTGCGAAGAGGGACCTCAAGTGAGTGTGGGGGGGACGCCTCAGAGGGCACTGGGTCTCTGCGGGCCTGCGCAGGGACACCATGAACCATTAGCCTGCCCTTTTCTTCTATTGATATTTTCCGTCAACCTCTCTCTGACACTAATCTCACTGTCCTCTCTCACCTGACCTCATTCACAACTTTTTCACCTCCTTTAAACCCCTCCTTCAGTCTCTTCACATTTTCCTCACCCTCCCTTCTGGCCTCTCTTGTCCTCCTAGTGGCCTCTACGTGCTACTGCGGGTGAAGATAGCACTTTATCAACACACGCGCAAAAGGAACACCATTCCCTCAATCTTCGCCCAGACGGTTGTGCGGTGCCCAGACAAGCCAGCGCTGGTGTATGATGCCACGGGTGAGACCTGGACCTTCACCCAGCTGGACCAGCTGTCAAATGCTGTGGCCCACTGGGCATTGCTCCAGGGTTGGGTCTCTGGTGACGTGGTAGCCATCTTCATGGAGAGTCAGCCCCTGCTCGTGGCCCTCTGGCTGGGCCTGGCCAAGGTGGGCGTGGAGGCTGCACTCATCAACTTCAACCTACGTCGTGACTCATTGAAACACTGTGTGGGCGTGTCTGGCGCCAGGGGCATCGTGTTTGGGGCGGAGCTGGTAGATGGTGAGTGGATGCACAGAGACTTGTCTGGGTTGTCTATTGGTCCATTTCATTTAAATTCAATTCAGTTTATTTTTGTGTAGTACCTTTCACAACAGTGTCACCCCAAGGTGCTTGACATGGGCGTGTTGTGATATAATCCTAGATCATTAATACAGAATAATTCACAAACAGGGAAAAGGGAAGACAAAGAAAAGAATATAAGAAAGCCAGATGACAACAGAGGAGAGGAACCAAAAAATCCCAAGTAGGGAGAAAAAAACCTCTGGGGGTCCAAGGTGAACTGGCTGCCTGACCCCCCCCAGGACATACTAACATTTCTGAAAAAGAAAGAGTGGGCTTATTTGCTAAAAGAAAGGTCAAGGGCAAAGCTAAGATCCATAAATGAATCTGTTCTCCATGCCGGCCTGTGTAGGGTGGCAAACTGAAGTCTGCACCCATAATGTTATAGTTTCTCTGAGGTGTTCCTCGAGGCCCACACATGGCACACTCCTAGACAATCAAAAGACAGCATCACAAGTGTTTTTGCACGTTTAAAAAGAACAATCTGGTAAACACAGTATTGAAAAAGATTTGAAAAGTTACATGAGAAGGAAAAGTTTTCAGGGTCTGTATGTCTCCTTATGCTTTATCTGCATTCTGCCTTTTTGTGTCAGTATATAGTGGTGGGTGATATGACCATACTTTATTATGTAGAGTTGCAGTTGTATCCCCAATAAGCATTTCAGAGGTATTGCAAGAACAGTAGCTCAGCACTACATTTTAAAATTTAGTTTTAGTAGTAGACAATTTTGCCAAAAAGCGACGTAGTGTGGTAAATATCACGTTATAAACATATGTGCTGTCGAGGAGTCGACAAGGCATAAGTGCGGCTGAGCTTCAAATGAATGCCCAGTTACAAGTGTGTTATTTACCACTGTTATTACAACAGAACAAATCAAAAAGCATTTCTCACATGATGCCTGCATGTTTGGAGCCTGCAACAGTAGCACAGCAAAAACAGATTGATGTGCAACAAAGTAGGGCTGTCGCAATCAATTATATTAATAATTGAGTAATTTTACAATGAATGAAGTAATCATTTATATACAATATATACATATATAAAATTACAAATGTATATGTTATGTATTGGAATGGCAGGAGGCAGCCCTGGATATGATGTCAGGCCATCACAGGCTGCAGTCACTCACACCAATGGTCAGTTTAGGCAGCAGCATGTTATTAGCCTGTGGGATAACAGGATTTGGCATAAATGCACACGCATAAAAACTAAAGTGAAGTGCTCACACACAGCTGAGGTTTTCACTCTCTTTTCATTTGGACCCTCATCCTCCCCTCTGCCGCTTTAAATAGCCTGCTTGCTTGCGTTAGGTTATCCCCTCTTCCTCTGCTACTAGACTGTGGAATAGCCTGCCTGCTTTCGTTAGGTTATCCCCTCTGCCGCTGCTCCTAGACTGTGGAATAGCCTGCCTGCTTTCGTTAGGTTATCCCCTCTGCCGCTGCTCCTAGACTGTGGAATAGCCTGCCTGCTTGCGTTAGGTTATCCCCTCTTCCTCTGCTACTAGACTGTGGAATAGCCTGCCTGCTTGCGTTAGGTTATCCCTCTGCCGCTGCTCCTAGACTGCGGAATAGCCTGCCTGCTTTCGTTAGGTTATCCCCTCTGCCGCTGCTCCTAGACTGTGGAATAGCCTGCCTGCTTGCGTTAGGTTATCCCCTCTTCCTCTGCTACTAGACTGTGGAATAGCCTGCCTGCTTGCGTTAGGTTATCCCCTCTGCCGCTGCTCCTAGACTGTGGAATAGCCTGCCTGCTTTCGTTAGGTTATCCCCTCTGCCGCTGCTCCTAGACTGTGGAATAGCCTGCCTGCTTGCGTTAGGTTATCCCCTCTTCCTCTGCTACTAGACTGTGGAATAGCCTGCCTGCTTTCGTTAGGTTATCCCCTCTGCCGCTGCTCCTAGACTGTGGAATAGCCTGCCTGCTTTCGTTAGGTTATCCCCTCTGCCGCTGCTCCTAGACTGTGGAATAGCCTGCCTGCTTGCGTTAGGTTATCCCCTCTTCCTCTGCTACTAGACTGTGGAATAGCCTGCCTGCTTGCGTTAGGTTATCCCTCTGCCGCTGCTCCTAGACTGTGGAATAGCCTGCCTGCTTTCGTTAGGTTATCCCCTCTGCCGCTGCTCCTAGACTGTGGAATAGCCTGCCTGCTTGCGTTAGGTTATCCCCTCTTCCTCTGCTACTAGACTGTGGAATAGCCTGCCTGCTTGCGTTAGGTTATCCCCTCTGCCGCTGCTCCTAGACTGTGGAATAGCCTGCCTGCTTTCGTTAGGTTATCCCCTCTGCCGCTGCTCCTAGACTGTGGAATAGCCTGCCTGCTTGCGTTAGGTTATCCCCTCTTCCTCTGCTACTAGACTGTGGAATAGCCTGCCTGCTTGCGTTAGGTTATCCCCTCTGCCGCTGCTCCTAGACTGTGGAATAGCCTGCCTGCTTGCGTTAGGTTATCCCCTCTGCCGCTGCTCCTAGACTGTGGAATAGCCTGCCTGCTTGCGTTAGGTTATCCCCTCTGCCGCTGCTCCTAGACTGTGGAATAGCCTGCCTGCTTGCTTTAGGTTAGATAACTTTTGGTCCTTTTAGTGGCTCTACTTAGTTTGTGTTTATTTTCAGGTTGTTTAATTTTTCTTAAAACAATTTTTCTTTCTTATTCTGTACAGCACTGTTGTTGATTTTAAATGTGCTATATAAATAAATTTGACCATAAAATCAATTAATCTAAAATAAACAAAATAATTGTGATCTGTATTGTGGATCATGATTCTAACATGTCAGTGGGGCATTTTGTCATTTTGTGCCTGTGTTTCTCCTCTTATGTCAGTGTCCCTTCCTCTGGTATCTGTGTTCCATCTTCCTGTGTCAGTGTCTCCTTGACTTGTGCCTTTGTGTGTCAGTGTCTCCTTGACTTGTGCCTTTGTGTGTCATTGTCTCCTTGACTTGTGCCCTTGTGTGTCAGTGTCTCCTTGACTTGTGCCCTTGTGTGTCAGTGTCTCCTTGACTTGTGCCTTTGTGTGTCAGTGTCTCCTTGACTTGTGCCTTTGTGTGTCAGTGTCTCCTTGACTTGTGCCTTTGTGTGTCAGTGTCCTGTCCTTGCACATGTGTTTACCTTGTCTCACAGTTGTAGCACAAAATTCTCAGTGTTATTTCTCCATTTCTGCCCTTCCCCTGCAGCTATGCTGGAGGTGAGTGTGTCCTTTGGACAGTCCATGGTTCGTTTCTGTGCAGGGCAGCTGGGTTCGGACACTATGGCCTCCCTGCTGGCTGAGCCCCTGGAGCCCATGCTGGCCTCTGCCCCCAGAACACCGCCCCCCTGCACCAACAGCAAGAGCTTCAGTGGTGAGTGTGCCGCTCGCTTGAACTTTCTGTGGGAGTGAGCTGGGTTTGAGGCAGGACGCCTGTGTGTTTTGACCAGGGCAGGGAGGTATGGGCTCAGGCAAGCCTGGGTTCGAGCTGGTCTGTCTCTGCCTGCAGATATTTATGTCCATGTTTGGTAGCCAAAATGTGCAGGTACTGATCCTGACCCTGATCTCATTGTCACTCGCTCCCTGTTTCCTCCATTTGCTCTGTCTGTACCATTTTTACTTGATTGTGTGTTTGTGTTTGTGTGTGTGCTCATGCATGCACATACATACTTGCGCAAATCCCCCAGTAGTAGGGGATTTTCTCTTGTTCATAGCCCCTGTCAGTCTGACTCTGGCTTCCTCACACTCAGCTTGTTTAACTAGATCAGTGTCACTTAAGTGGATGTTGGTTTATCCTGTTATGGGTTTGGCTCCCACAGCCGGGCCGTTATGTCACCCTAATAGGAAGCATGGAATTTGTTTGCAGATCTTATTATATGCCTCTACACACTCTGCACTGCCCTCTATGTCTGTTTATTTACACACATCACTGCCATGTGGGTGCCGTGTGAACTGGGCACACAGGGGTGCTGGGTGAAGCGGTCAGTAAGGGTACCCTGCGAAGCGGTCAGTCGGGGTGCCCTGCGAAGCGGTCAGTAAGGGTACCCTGCGAAGCGGTCAGTCGGGGTGCCCTGCGAAGCGGTCAGTCGGGATGCCCTGCGAAGCGGTCAGTAAGGGTACCTTGCGAAGCAGTCATTGGGGGTGCCCGGCTAAGCGGTCATTGGGGGTGTTGGGGTGGCTGGCAAAGCGGTCAATCGGGGTGGCTGGCAAAGCGGTCAGGTGGGGGTGCCCCGTGAAGCGCTCAGACAGGTTGCCCGGTTAAGCGGTCAGTCGGGGTGCCCAGTTAAGCGGTCAGTCGGGGTGCCCGGCGAAGTGGTCAGTCGGGGTGCCCGGCGAAGTGGTCAGTCGGGCAAAGCGGTCAGTCGGTGTGCCCGGCTAAGTGGTTCGATAGGGTGTCCTGCAAAGCGGTCAGTCGGTGTGCCCGGCTAAGTGGTTCGATAGGGTGTCCTGCAAAGCGGTCAGTCGGGGTGCCCGGCGAAGCGGTCAGTCGGGCAAAGCGGTCAGTCAGGCAAAGTGGTCAGTCGGGGTGCCCGGCGAAGTGGTCAGACAGGGTGTCCCGCAAAGGGGTCAGTCGGGGTGCCCTGTGAAGTGGTCAGTGGGGGTGTTGGGGTGGCCGGCAAAGTGGTCAGTCGGGGTGGCAAGTGAAGTCCTAGCTGATCCTGGGTCTGTTGGAGGTGCCATGTGGCATAGAAGAGTATGATGGGATAGCTCAAAGAGAGTCTTCTGCTGAAGGACTGAATGACTTTGTTTACATGCTCAGGACTTGCCGATCACCTGACCTCAGTGCGTGTTTGTCTGTCTGTCTGAGGGACAGAGTGTCCACAGAGGCACAGGGTGAGGGATCATGCAAAGGGCGGCAGCCTCTGCCTGCGGCGGCAGCATAAGCAGTATTTTTAGCTGCCTGTCAGCTCACACTCGTGTGGTATGTGACCTTTCACCCAGTTCCTGGTGCCCCTCCCTCTTCTGCCTCCTCCTCTCTTTTGCAGCCCCCCCCCCGCTTCCTGTCTGTGCATTCACACTCAATCTCCCTTCCTTCCTACCACATGATCTTGCTGCCTCATTGAGAAGCGACACAGTGCCAGCCGCTCTCCTCCTGGCTGTGAAAGGAGCCTCACGATGGCTAAAGAATAAAAAGCAGATTGATTCCCCTGGGCCCCTCGCCTCACTCCTCCCAGGGGGAAACGGGTTCTCTGCGGGCATGCGGAGGCCTGCCTTAGAGGCAGCAGTGCTTCTGTGACGTGTGTAAACGTTTCATTTGGGTTTTGACATCAATCCACTGTCAGTTAATGATCTTGCTTGCTTATGATCCTGTAGCCATTTTCAGACCTTTTGACTGTGAGTTTCTGCTTTGGTCTGTCTGTCTCATACATGCTCTTGGGCCTTCACTGCAAGCTCAACCAAGCTGCACTATGGCCTAGTTGGCTGCTTGACAGCCGTACCCTTTAATTGCACTGTCTGTCTCGCTTTGGGCTAAATAATTACGTGTACATTTGGGGTGTGGAGCTCCTTACTACATCACATGGGATCCATCCACGTGCTATGATGAGAGCTCCCATGCAGTGTACAGTGTAAGAGGAATGCTGACTGCCAAACACTATCTGTAAAGTTTCATCTGACTGCCGAGCTCTGGCCTTGTCTAGCCTGGACTGGACTGTCTGGTCTGCTCTGACCTTATTTGCTCTGGGCTGACTCCTTTCCCCCTCTTCTTGCAGATAGACTCTTCTACATCTACACTTCTGGCACCACTGGATTGCCCAAGGCCGCCATCGTGGTTCACAGTCGGTGAGTGCGGGTGGGCACTGGCACAGGGATGGGGGGGGGGGGGCATGTGTGCCATGGCGTGACACCTCTGGCTTTGCTCCAAAGGTATTACCGCATCGCTGCCTTTGGCTACTATGCCTTCCGGATGCGCCCTGATGATGTCGTCTACGACTGCCTGCCCCTGTACCACTCGGCAGGTCAGCCTCGCTCAGACTGTTACCTGTAGCGTCGTGTCCGCTTTCTGTATGGCATGCTTCACCCTGTGCCTGCTCTTCCTCCTCAGGAAACATTATGGGCGTGGGCCAGTGTCTCATCCATGGGCTCACAGTGGTCGTGAAGAAGAAGTTCTCTGCCAGCCGCTTCTGGGAGGACTGCATTAAGTACAACTGCACGGTAAGCAGTTCCAAGGATGCAGCATGCTCAATGTGGTAGGATCCCAGCATGACCCAGCATGCTCAGTGTGACAGGGCCCCAGTGTGACCCGATGTGCTCAGTGTGACAGAGCCCCAGTGTTACCCAATGTACTCAGTGTGACATGGCTCCAGTGTGACCCAATGTGCTCAATGCGGTAGGATCCCAGCATGCTCAGTGTGACAGCGCCCCAGTGTGACCCAATGTGCTCAGTGTGACAGGGCCCTGGCATGACCCAGCATGCTCAGTGTGACAGCGCCCCAGTGTGACCCAATGTGCTCATTGTGACAGAGCCCTGGCATGACCCAGCATGCTCAGTGTGACAGGGCCCGAGTGTGACCTGATGTGCTCAGTGTGACAGCGCCCCAGTGTTACCCAATGTGCTCAGTGTGACAGGGCCGCAGTGTTACCCAATGTACTCAGTGTGACATGGCTACAGTGTGACCCAATGTGCTCAGTGTGACAGGGCCCTGGCATGACCCAGCATGCTCAGTGTGACAGCGCCCGAGTGTGACCTGATGTGCTCAGTGTGACAGAGCCCCAGTATGACCCAATGTGCTCAGTGTGACTGGGCACCAGTGTTACCCAATGTGCTCAGTGTAATAGGGCTCCAGTGTGACCCAATGTGCTCAATGTGGTAGGATCCCAGCATGCTCAGTGTGACAGCGCCCCAGTGTGACCCGATGTGCTCAGTGTGACAGGGCTCCAGTGTGACCCAATGTGGTAGGATCCCAGCATGCTCAGTGTGACAGGGCCCTAGTGTTACCCAATGTTTTCAGTGTGACATGGCTCCAGTGTGACCCAATGTGCTCAGTGTGACAGGGCCCTGGCATGACCCAGCATGCTCAGTGTGACAGGGCTCCAGTGTGACCCAATGTGCTCATTGTGACAGAGCCCTGGCATGACCCAGCATGCTCAGTGTGACACAGCCCTGGCATGACCCAGCATGCTCAGTGTGACAGCGCCCCAGTGTGACCCAATGTGCTCAGTGTGACAGAGCCCTGGCATGACCCAGCATGCTCAGTGTGACAGGGCCCTGGCGTGACCCGGCATGCTCAGTGTGACAGGGTCCCAGTATGACCCAATGTGCTCAGTGTGACAGAGCCCTGGCATGACCCAGCATGCTCAGTGTGACAGCGCCCCAGTATGACCCAATGTGCTCAGTGTGACAGAGCCCTGGCATGACCCAGCATGCTCAGTGTGACAGCGCCCCAGTGTGACCCAATGTGCTCAGTGTGACAGGGCCCTGGCATGACCCAGCATGCTCAGTGTGACAGGGTCCCAGTATGACCTGATGTGCTCAGTGTGACAGGGCCCCAGTATGACCCAATGTGCTCAGTGTGACAGAGCCCTGGTATGACCCAGCATGCTCAGTGTAACAGGGCTCCAGTATGACCCAGCATGCTCAGTGTGTCAGGGCCCAAGTATGACCTGATGTGCTCAGTGTGACAGGGCCCCAGTGTGACCCGATGTGCTCAGTGTAACAGGGCTCCAGTATGACCCAGCATGCTCAGTGTGACAGGGCCCAAGTATGACCTGATGTGCTCAGTGTGACAGGGCCCCAGTGTGACCCGATGTGCTCAGTGTGACAGGGCCCCAGTGTGACCCGATGTGCTCAGTGTAACAGGGCTCCAGTATGACCCAGCATGCTCAGTGTGACAGGGCCCAAGTATGACCTGATGTGCTCAGTGTGACAGGGCCCCAGTATTACCTGATGTGCTCAGTGTGACAGGGCACCAGTGTTACCCAATGTACTCAGTGTGACAGGGCCCCAGTATGACCCAGCATGCTCAGTGTGACAGGGCCCCAGTGTGACCCAGCATGCTCAGTGTGACAGGGCCCCAGTGTGACCCAGCATGCTCAGTGTGACAGGGCCCCGGCGTAACCTGGCGTGCTTAGTGTGATAGGGCCCCACTGTGCTCAGTGTGACAGTGCCCCAGTGTAACCCGATATACTTAGTGTGACAGGGCCCTGGCATGACCCAGCATGCTCAGTGTGATACTGCCCCAGTGTGACCCGATGTGCTCAATGTGACAGGGCCCCAATGTGACCTGATGTGCTCATTGTGACAGGGCCCCAATGTGCTAAGTGTGACCCGGCATGCTCAGTGTGACAGGGCCCCAATGTGCTAAGTGTGACCCAATGTGCTCAGTGTGACAGGGCCCCAGTGTGATCCCATGTACTCAGTGTGACAGGGCTCCAGTGTGACCCAATGTGCTCATTGTGACAGGGCCCCAGTGTGACCCAGCATGCTCAGTGTGACAGGGCTCCAGTGTGACCCGATGTGCTCAGTGTGACAGGGCCCCAGTGTGACCCAGCATTCTCAGTGTGATAGGGCCCCGCCGTGCTCAGTGTGACGGGGCCCCAGCATGACCCAATATGCTCAGCATGATAGTGACCCAGTATTCTCAGCATGACAGGGCCCTGGTGTGCTCAGCTTGGCAGGGCCCCAGCGTGACCTGATGTGTTGAGCACGGCATAACCTGGTCTGTCCTGCCATGCTAAGCACATGTCTTCGCCCTCAGGTGGTGCAATACATCGGGGAAATCTGCCGGTACTTGCTGGCGCAGCCAGTGCGGCCCTGCGAGAAACAGCACGGTGTGCGCCTAGCGGTGGGCAATGGGCTGCGGCCTAGCGTGTGGGAGGCCTTCACCACGCGCTTCTGTGTCCCCCACATCGGCGAGTTCTACGGCGCTACTGAGTGCAACTGCAGCATCGCCAACATGGACGGCAAGGTCAGGGGGCATGTGGGCACGCTCTCTGTGGCTGTCCTCTGGGTGGCACTCTCCTGATCACCGCAGGCTTCGGCCCCTTTCTGTCTTAGGTAGGAGCATGTGGATTCAACAGCCGCATCCTGCCCAACGTGTACCCCATCCGGCTGGTGAAGGTGGACGAGGCAAGCATGGAGCTGATTCGGGACCGGCGCGGCCTCTGCGTACCCTGCCGCCCAGGTGAGGAGCCCCACCCAGCCACCCACCCCACATTGCCGGCCTCATCTTACCGGCTTGCTGCCGGTGTAGCGGTACGCTCACGTCGGCACCCCCCCCACAGGTGAACCGGGGCTGTTGGTGGGCAGGATCTGCCAGGAGGACCCCCTACGGCGCTTCGACGGCTATGCCAGTCAGGAGGCTACCAAGAAGAAGATTGCACACAACGTCTTTCAGAAGGGCGACTCTGCCTACCTCTCTGGTTCGTGACCAAGCCCCCATTGCTGTTGCGTTTATGCTGTCTAACGCGCCTCAGCAGTGAGGATGCGCCATTCCCCTGCTGACTCTTGCCGCCCGATAGGAGACGTCCTTGTCATGGACGAGCTGGGCTACATGTACTTCCGTGACCGGAGCGGGGACACCTTCCGCTGGAAGGGCGAGAATGTTTCCACAACGGAGGTGGAAGGCACCCTGAGCAGCCTGCTAGGCCAGGCGGATGTGGCTGTCTATGGGGTCAATGTACCAGGTGAGCCCCTTTCTGGAATATTTTAAGTCTTGCTCACGCATCGGCAGTCTGCCGGTGCTTTTGTGTCTCTGACTGTATACTTTTCCTGAGGTGCCCACCAACAGCCCCCCTACCTCTGCAGGTGTGGAGGGGAGGGCGGGCATGGCAGCCATCGCCGATGGCTCAGGCCGCTTTGACTGTGAGACTTTCCTGCGAGAGGTGCAGGGGGCACTGCCCCCTTATGCCCGACCCGTCTTTCTGCGCATCTCCACCCACATGGACACCACAGGTGAGCTGCCGCCATAGGATGGCTGCTGCGTGTTTGCATGAAGTTCTCACACCTGTTCTTTCATGTGGTTTAACCCCGACCAGGAACGTTCAAAATCCAGAAGACGCGACTACAGAGGGAAGGATTTGACCCACGGCAATCCTCTGACCACATCTACTTCCTGAACTCCCGTGCGGGGCGGTACGAACCCATCACCACCGAGCTGTACGGCTGCATCATAGCTGGGGCGGTGCCTTTATGATGTGGGCCTCCCATCCAGTTACTCATCAGCAGCCCTGGAATCATGGGATTGATTTGCACAGTGGGGCTATGGAGTACTAGAGGAGCTTAGTACTAATAGTACTGTTAGAGCGATTAATACAACCTTAAAGATTAGCAGTGTTGTAATTTCTAATATGAACGTGATTGGGTAAGGAGGTCAACTGTGATAGTCAGCGGTGGGGACAGTACACGGTTTCGGAGGGAGGCGTGTCATGCAATGGGACCTCAGTTACCGCAAAGGAGCAAAGCTGGTGCGGCCAGTCGGGCGCGAGCTCCACCTGCTGCAGAATCACATGACCTGTTTTGTGTTTAAGGCAGTATCTGCAGCCCAGCCTGCCATGTGTTTTTCCTACTGGAGGCATTTCACTTTACACCCCCCCCCACCCATTGAGTCAGTTTAATGCATTGTCATGGTATTTGCAAACAAACGCATTTTGCCGAGCCGGTCAGGACTTTATTTCACTTCAGATTGTGAACCCCCTCCCCACACTGTCACTCAAACTGCAGTGTGCCAGACAAAGATTTTGAACTGCAACTCAACAGGGTAAAAACAAAGATAAAGTGCAGACTGCTCCTGCAGCTGCCTGTGCTTCGGTCGCTGTGGGTTGCAGGCTGTTGGCCATATTTGGCGGCTCCCTGCAGTGCCTGCATGGTGCTGAGCTCCCACAGGTGGCACCGTGACTCCCAGAACCCTGTGTCACCTTCATGATTTCCTGCTCTAAACTGATGGTTCTGTCAGATGGTACCATACCAAGCACCACACATTGTAGAAATTGGTGTCTCATACTGAACCTAGTGCCTTTACTGCACCAGGAAGTGCCTAGTATAAGAGGTAACATGACTGCAAAGTATGGTTTTAAGTAAATGTGCTGTACTGATTTGTGGTTCTTGTGTGCACAGATCCCTTGCTGAGATCTGTTGCAATGATGTGAAAAACACAGCTGTCTGTAGCATGGAGGTGATGGACATTTAGAAGGTGTGAGTTTCTGGTTGTGAGATTTTGGGGCTGTTCTGTCCATGGATCCCCCATGCTGTGTGTAGAAAGATGGTTTTTTTGGCAGCAATGCGTAGACATTTAAATGGATGTGGAGTGAATCTCATTCTCTTAGTGAATGTTAACAACCTACTCTGTTTTGGGAGGTCGGGAGATGGGCCCTGATAGGTGGTGGATTATGGAATTTGCCAAAAAAATCTTTTCTTGCAAGGGTCATTAAAATCTATACTATTCTTTAATAGCAGGACCATGTTTGATCCTTATCCACCCCGGGGTCAGTCCTCCAATCCATATCCTGGCAAGGACACTGCGTGACAGGTGCCGTCTGATGGACACTGTATCACTGCGTCGCAGGTGCTGTCTGAGGGACACTGCATCACTGAGTATCAGTCTTTATGTATCACATGCTACAGCACATATATCACCGTCTGCATGAGGCTGCCATGCCCCTGTACATCTGCAGCATGTATTCAGAACAGTAATGTGAGATATTGGGGGTACACGTCCCCCTGGATCCTACACCCCTGAGTATCAGTCTTTATGTATCATATGCTATAGCACATATATCACCGTCTGCATGAGGCTGCCATGCCCCTGTACATCTGCAGCATGTATTCAGAACAGTAATATGAGATATAGGGGGTACACGTCCCCCTGGATCCTACACCCCTGAGTATCAGTCTTTATGTATCACATGCTACAGCACATAGACCACCCTCTGCCTGAAGCCGACATAACAATGTTGTGAAGATGAGTGTGTGAAATTCTGATTGTGTTTTCTCTGTTTCTTTCTTTTGCTTTGCTTTTTGTGATTTTGGATTCTTTGGGACTTTTTGAAGTTAATTTTCAGGGTTTTCCCTTCAAACCCTGATTTTGATGATGTATTCAGCTGAATACACTGTGGAATATGATCTCCCGAACCTGCAGGCCACTCACAGGAGCAGTGAAAATAATAAAAGACTTTGCCCACCTCAACCATGACCAGCTGCTGAGGCCAGGGAGTGGCTACCACAGATTGAAGACCACAAGCAGGAGAGTGAGGAAAAGCCCCTGCCCTCAGGCCGCTCGTATCCTGACACTCTATAGCTAACAAGTCACTTCATGACACTGAACATGACCTTCACTCTCGCTGTGCAAACGCAACTGCATTGCAATGGTGTTAACCTCAAATGGTGCATTATATTTAAAACTGCATACCTGTATACAAAGAAAAAGGGAAATCGAAATGAAATAATATAAATATCAGCACTGTAGAACTACCAAATCCAAGCAATTAATACAATTTACAGGCAATATAAAATATAAGTAACATCAAGGTACAAAAATTATCAGCAGCAGTAGTGCAGTATGGGCTGAGCAGACAGATGAGCAAAAAAGCATCATCAGGAGTAGTACAGTAAGCGCTCGGTAGAGAGATATGAAATTAAAGTGTATTAGTGGTGTTGAATGACTTGCATCAGGCCAGTTCAGGTCAGGTTGGGGATCATGTGCTGGTACAGCACGTTGTCACACCCTCATATGACGAATCATCTCAGGATCCTGGTTGGTGCTCCCCTAGACCAACACTGCGAAACAGGGAGCCCAAGGACTCTAAAAACTTGGACCTTCATCCTTTTACAAAGATATCAGGAGCACCACACACCCCTTTCCAGCCACCTCATAAACCCCCATGCTATCCCAATTTGTCTACTAACTTCATAGAAAGAGTCAGAGACATGAGTGTCACTGATGAGGTACGTGAACCACTCAATGTGGTCGACATTCTCTCCGCAGACAGATACACTGCTGATGGCTGTGCCCAAGACATCATTAAAGGCCTGGATCTTGGCTTTCATCCAGGACACTTACAAGCCCAGACATTCAGACTCCTCGCTCAGTAGGAGCCTCCATTGACTCACAGCAACAGATGTGCTACTACCACTGGACTTCATGACCCTGCCCAACACCAAGTCCATGTAAGCTTTGAACAGAGTAAGAGCTAGAACACACCCCTCACAAATCCCAGCATCCGCTGGGAACAACGCAAAGGTTCTGCTGCTACTCTGCAAAGCACTCAGTTCCAGTGTACAGGCAGGCCATGATGTTCCAACCAAGGCAGTATCCCGCAAAGTCTCAGGATGACTCAAACATTCAATCAACAAAGGCTGCAAAGAAACTCTGCTGATATCCGCATTTCTGCTTGATGAGAACCCTCAGTGCCAAGATGCGGTCGATGGTAGACTTCTTAGGTATAAAACCAGACTGCTGCAGTTGTTGGGAGGCAAGTAAGTGATTACGGATCTTATTGAGGTTGATTCTAGCAAGTCGGCATTGAGAGCAGTGTTATACCCCTGGAGTTCCCACAATCCAGGCGATCACCCTTCCCTTCCCAGATAGGGACTAGAAGTCCCATTTTCCAATCAGTTGGGATGATGCCTGACTCCCAAATGGAAGCAAAGATTTCCTGCAATGCCAGGAGGACAGCCTTACCACCAGCCTGGAGAAGTTCACCCCAGATACAACAGATCTCTGCAGCCTTCCGTACCCTAAGCTGTTTTACCACTTGTGAAATTGTTAGTCATCAATGAAGTTCTGCGATGATGTGTGGGGCTGGGGAGAAACTGCCTCTAATGACGTGAAATTCTGAACAGGCTGCAGCCTGATAGACCTTAAAACTGGAAACATCATTCAGGTTCAGGGTGGCTGTGATCAAAGCTACATTTCCTCTTTATTGAAGCACAGTACTTCGGTTAACGGAACTGCTTTTAGGTCTGGGCAAGCAGTGATTTTTAGTAGCTTGTTTCTTTGTTAAAACAGGAATTGTAAAATATACAATTTTATTACTATATGTTCTGTACATACACACACCTAAAGGATTATTAGGAACACCATACTAATACGGTGTTTGACCCCCTTTCGCCTTCAGAACTGCCTTAATTCTACGTGGCATTGATTCAACAAGGTGCTGAAAGCATTCTTTAGAAATGTTGGCCCATACTGATAGGATAGCATCTTGCAGTTGATGGAGATTTGTGGGATGCACATCCAGGGCACGAAGCTCCCGTTCCACCACATCCCAAAGATGCTCTATTGGGTTGAGATCTGGTGACTGTGGGGGCCATTGTAGTACAGTGAACTCATTGTCATGTTCAAGAAACCAATTTGAAATGATTCGAGCTTTGTGACATGGTGCATTATCCTGCTGGAAGTAGCCATCAGAGGATGGGTACATGGTGGTCATAAAGGGATGGACATGGTCAGAAACAATGCTCAGGTAGGCCGTGGCATTTAAACGATGCCCAATTGGCACTAAGGGGCCTAAAGTGTGCCAAGAAAACATCCCCCACACCATTACACCACCACCACCAGCCTGCACAGTGGTAACAAGGCATGATGAATCCATGTTCTCATTCTGTTTACGCCAAATTCTGACTCTACCATTTGAATGTCTCAACAGAAATCGAGACTCATCAGACCAGGCAACATTTTTCCAGTCTTCAACTGTCCAATTTTGGTGAGCTCGTGCAAATTGTAGCCTCTTTTTCCTATTTGTAGTGGAGATGAGTGGTACCCGGTGGGGTCTTCTGCTGTTGTAGCCCATCCGCCTCAAGGTTGTGCGTGTTGTGGCTTCACAAATGCTTTGCTGCATACCTCGGTTGTAACGAGTGGTTATTTCAGTCAAAGTTGCTCTTCTATCAGCTTGAATCAGTCGGCCCATTCTCCTCTGACCTCTAGCATCAACAAGGCATTTTCGCCCACAGGACTGCCGCATACTTGATGTTTTTCCCTTTGCACACCATTCTTTGTAAGCCCTAGAAATGGTTGTGTGTGAAAATCCCAGTAACTGAGCAGATTGTGAAATACTCAGACCGGCCCGTCTGGCACCAACAACCATGCCACGCTCAAAATTGCTTAAATCACCTTTCTTTCTCATTCTGACATTCAGTTTGGAGTTCAGGAGATTGTCTTGACCAGGACCACACCCCTAAATGCATTGAAGCAACTGCCATGTGATTGGTTGATTAGATAATTGCATTAATGAGAAATTGAACAGGTGTTCCTAATAATCCTTTAGGTGAGTGTATATTCCTTTCACAACGTCATTACATTATAGAAAGCTGTTTAGAGGAACTTCAGAGCGACATGTAAATAGCAAAAAAAACCTTATGATGCTTTATGAATGAAAGCAGATTAATCATAGAACCATAATAAAAGAACCATAATAAAATTTACCTTAGACTGATTTTCAGCAACAAATATATCAACATTCCCATGTCATGGCAGAACATTTTCTCAAAAAAAAGAACGTGATGGTAACAAGTGGCTGAATTAAGGATAGGCCACAAATGTAAGTTCAGACTGCTGCAGAATAAGGGATATACCACATTATTTTAATGTTATTCTCTTGTCACTGTAGAAGGCCTTTCGGTAACAATACTTAAAGCACTCATGCATAATGCATTATAATTCATTTATAAAGTGTTATATACATGGCTATAACTATTTATAAAAAGGCATAACATATTTCAGCCATATTTATAATGCATTATAATGGCTGATACTGATCATTATAATGCATTATGAAGGTATCTATAGTGCATTATAGATGAGTTTCATAGAGCATAATGCATAATAATCAGGGCTATAATGTATGCCTTTTTATAAATAGTTATAACTGTGTTTATGATACTTTATGAATGTATTATGAAGGTATATACAATTCATTATCATTCGCCTCAGCACTACCCAGTGCTCCCACAGCAGGCAGTGCGGATGCTGTCGAACACGGCCATGTAAAGGATGGGGTGAATGCACATGCTGAGGGTCACCAGCCCCTTGGTCACTTGGTAAGCCTTATAGACCCAAACTTTGGTCACGTTTATATCGTGCATCCTCTGGTGGAGGTGCCAGTTGCGGAAGATGTGGTAGGGTATTACAGACACGGCATAGAGGAGCAGCACCGAGACCACCAATAACGCCACCTTCCTCTTCTCGAGCGCTGTAATATTCTGATTTCTCCACACCACCCACATGATGGCGCCATAAGACACCAGGGTGACTACAAAGGGCAGCAATCCTCCAAATACGGCCAGGAAGATGCTGTATGTGAAATGAGCTCTCTGGTCCTCCACAAAGCAGTAGGAGACACATTCTGTGGTGTTGAACTTTTTGCATGTGTGAGCAAAGCGGAGGACAGGAGAGGACATGAGTGCCACCACTACCCACGCCAGCAGGCTGGTGACTTTGGCGTGGTGGGGTCGCACGTGGCGGTGGGCAAAAAAGGGGTGAACGATGCCCAGGTAACGGTTGAGGCTGATGCAGGTGATGAAGAAGATGCTTCCGTACAGGTTACAGGTGAAGAGAAAGCGCTCAGTCTTACAGGCAGCTGTGCCAAAAGTCCAGTCCTTGTTCCTCATGTAGTAGATAAGCAGCATGGGCAGTGTGAAGATGTAGAGCAGGTCACTGATGGCCAGGTTGCAGGAGAAGACCACGCCTGAGTGCCAGTCCCGACGCTCTCGCGTCACCATCATCCACAGGGCAAAAGCATTCCCAAGCAAGCCAGTGCAGAACTCCAGTCCAAAAACTGGGGGCAAGAATTTTAACTGGAACTCTTCATTATGGTTTATTGTGTTGTTCATTCTCAGTGGGTCTCCAGCAGTACAGTTCTGACAAGAAACACGGTATCACACACTCAGGGTCAAATAGCTGTGCTGTGTCTATGAGTATACAGTGTACAGCTCATTCAGACAGTCCCTCATCACATCCTTGTCTCTGGCAAACATCCTACAGTTACATCTAAGGAGTTCCTTCAGATTAACTCAAATAGCACCTGTGTACAATACAATATACTATACATACAATTACTCCATATTGGCTCCTGCAGACACTCACTTCTCAAACAGCAAACGAAATGGCAGCTTCCTCAACTGCCAAATACAAGTGAAAATCAGCAGAAGGACTCACTCAGAATTATGACGCAGTTTGATGCCGTTTATACCCACTTTGTAAAGATGTGAAGTCGGGCCCGAGTCGTGAGCTGCAAAGAAGCAAAGGACTAACTAAGGAGGAGCTGCAGGCTGGGAGGTATTAAGGTTGTGGAAACGAAGACACTGGTCTTTCCTCTGCATGATCTGGGTGGGACAGGATGTCAGTCAGACGGCATTACATGGTAGCAGCCTAGCTGGTGCATTTAACATTCAGCTGCATTTTTTTTTAAATGACACATTTTGCAAGTGGTTTCACTGAGTGTGAACCATGTGACAGAAACACAGAGAATGTGTGCCATAGTCACAGCATTTTAAACATTTTTGAATAGAATTATCAATCAGAATTTACAGTCAATAACATTGATATTTCCAAACTTCAAAGAGCAGCTCCTTTGTGATAGACAACAATATAAAGGCATATAGATACATCCCTAAGCATTTATGAGCAGACAGAATACTCGCTGATCGTGGTTTTATTTTAAAGCCACTTTCAGAGTCTTAGTTCCTTCTTTGACTTCCTTAGTTGCAGACTGAATTCTAAGAGCAAGGGGCTGGCAGACCAGATAGCTTAAAGGAAGTTAACATTTGCTGCTCTGTCTAGCATGGCATTGTGACCATAAGCAACAAAATTACTAACTTTATTGTGAACTTACCAACATGGAGTCATAGGCCTCACAAATCACCCAGGTGTCACCTCTTAGTCCGTCCAAAGCTTTCCTGGAAGTTCTGCAATATGGTCTGTTATTCCGGGTCAGAACCTGATCTGACAGAACGGACCTTGACTGCTGCTCACACCTTTACCTGAGGCTCACTGCACATCAGTTTGAAGCACAAGCATTGTGGAGAAACTGAGCCAACACACCTGATGAGTTTTCAAGCTTCACATTGTTATTTGTCACATACACAATCACACACTGTACTACTGTGTAGTGAAATTCTTCCTGGATTGTGCTGAAGGAAGTATGCGATACAGAGGAAAACAAAACTATAAAAGAGAAGAATGAAAATACCAGTCACGGTAACTGCACAACAGACAAAAATATAGGCCAGTATATCAACAGTAGTTACATATTGTGCAGTTACAATATATTAAGATTAATTCGATTGTTAAAATTAAGATAAACTATCAATTGAACAGTGGGCTCAAATCAAAATTTTGAGTGGGTTCTCTCATCATCAAATAGCCAGAAAGCTGAATGTTTCTAAGCATGGAGTGACCTACAGTTTACAGAGAAAAAGTTTGACAGGAAGCAACAGTGGCCGGAAACAGTCTGGGGCAAGAAAAGTGACAATAAAGGCTGAAGATCAACACTTAGTTGTGATGTGCAAAAGAAATTGGAAGATGACTGCAGAGGTCTGAGGGCTGTGATTAATGTGAACAGAGGGAAGCCGGTATCTCTTAGTACAGTCAAGTAAAGACTGAGAGCAGCTGGACTGCATGGTCGAGTTGCTGCCAGAAAACCTTTACTTTGTGAAAAAGTGACTATTATAGGCTAAACAACACAAACACTGGAGTATTCAGGACTGGGAGCATGTGCACAGACGAAAGTCCATCTGTGGGACGAGTCAGACCAACAAGTTTAAAATGAGTGTTGAGCAAATGAGACAGAACTGTTTGCATTCTTGAAAAGGTGCTGAGAGGGTTTGGACACAAGTTATTTCCAAAAATTGCTCAAAATGATGCTGTGAATCAGTGCCGCTGTGATAAAGGCAAGGGGTGTTTATTTTGATGAAACTCACACTTAGGCATTCACATTCATTAAGATGCACTTACAATGCACAGAATATTGTAAATATTTATATTTTCTTGTAATAGAAGTTTGAAAAAGCAGTCTATAGATCATTTTTTTAATCAGAGGGTGGGCTCAAACTCCTGGCCTGTAGGGTAGGTGCTTACTAGGGGTGTGCAAAGCAGCCGGTATTTGTATCTGTATTTGTATTTGTTGAGGGGGGAAAAGTATTTGTATTTGTATTCGAGTAAAATTCAAAATAGGCGTAAAAATCCAGTTTTTTGGCGTTGCACTTCTAATTTACGTTATAGTGTAAGTATTCTTTAATTATATCCATTATAATAATTATGGATATGCAGTAGACAGAGTAACTTAAACGTACCATATAACTCCTACAAGTGCATACAATTCGACACAACTACACAAGCATTGTTTTAACCTTTTTAACCAAACGTTAACGTTACTCTGTCAACAGCCTATTGTCTAAATTACCGAGCTAAGAGAGCTACGGAAACAGAGCGAACATGAGAGCACCTGACTGCAGACGTCAATAATGCAGCGTAATGGAATAATCTCCCGATCAAACTCCGCTTCCCGAAAGTTATAAACTGCCTCCGGAACCCAGTTAAGGTACAAAAATCTATTCAACAAAAATAGTGATACAGTTAAGTCTTTTTTTCGCTCAGCCGAGTCTTCTCTGTTGCTGTGTGAAGCAGCCTGTGTCAGTCACCTCTTTCACTCACTCACTCATCCGGGCATGCACTGCGGTCTCAAGAGGAAACGCAGCTTTTTGATATAAAGTTTTTCTTGTTCCCGAATACAAATATTTTTTAAAGTATTTGTTTGAAATAAGTATTCGTAAAAAACACATTATTTGTGCCTTTCCGAATACCGTATTCGGGTTCGGCTCCACCCCTAGTGCTTACACTCTGCAGCTGGCGTACCACACAGCCAGGCTATAGGAGAGCATATTCCAGGCTATAGGAGAGCATATTCTAGGCTATTGGAGAGCATATTCCAGGCTATAGTAGAGCATATTCCAGGTTATTGGAGAGCATATTCCAGGCTATAGGAGAGCATATTCCAGGCTATTGGAGAGCATATTCCAGGCTATTGGAGAGCATATTCCAGGCTATTGGAGAGCATATTCCAGGCTATAGGAGAGCATATTCCAGGCTATTGGAGAGCATATTCCAGGCTATAGGAGAGCATATTCCAGGCTATAGGAGAGCATATTCCAGGCTATTGGAGAGCATACTCTCAATGGTGCTGCGGTAGCAGTTGATCAGGAGCTGCCGAGGCAGGGGCTTAGCAGTGGATGGGCCAGGGAAGGCTTTGGCCCATCCACTTTTTACATAGGCCCATCCAATCAAATAGCTGCTTGTTTGGAATATATCTGCTATTATTAGAACATAAGAAATTTACAAACAAGAGGAGGCCATCTGGCCTATCAACCTCGTTTGGGGAGAACTCAATTACTGGCTCAGAGTTGTTAAAATTTTATCTAGCTCTGATTTAAAGTAACCCAAGGTTTTAGCTTGCACTACAACAGGAAGACTATTCCATACTCTAACCACACACTGTGTAAAGAAGTGCTTTCTCAAATTCAGTTTAAAATGTTTTCCCGCTAATTTCCACCTATGCCCACAAGTTCTTGTATTTGAACTAATATTGAAGTACAGTAGAACCTTGGAACTCAAGCACCTCTTAACTTGACCAACTCAGACATCAGATGACCTCTTGAATTTTTTTCCATTTGTACCTTGACTGAAATTTTGGAACTCGACCATTCCTGCTAAAACTTGTATGGGTCGAGATGCATTCAACACTACCAATTTGGAACTAGAATGGGTTGGTCGAGAAAAATCTAACCGCAGCTCGACTGAAAACTCAGAACAGGACAAAACAAAATGGACCTGCTAAAACTTGTATGGATCAAGACGTGTCTCTGATAGGCTGACACAAAAGTAAACGGACCTATTGGGATGCTGATGCCCTTTGAATTGCTGTTAGTCTTGTGATACCGCTCGACCAAGTTCTATGTATGAAACCTGTGTTCCGAGTATGTTCAGAGTACTGGGTATGACATTAAACTGCATCAGGCCCTACAAGCGGTCCACAAAAACCCTAACCCTAACCCTAACCCTAACACTTCACACCAGTTAAGTCTAAAGAGGCACAACAGCCTTTTGGTCTCCACAGGAGTAGCTCTGCTGCAGCTGCCCACAGAAAGGCTGCACACATCTTGAAGGGGATGGGGGAAAGCCTTCAGGAGCCCCATCCCTTGTAGAGTCGAAACCGTCAGGGAGCTAATAGGGTCGGGCCTGTTGGGGATCGGGGCTGGTGTGGCATGTGTCATTACCCACATCTGAATCTGTTCCTCAGAGACTTGCAGTCAGGGTGGGTGATGGGACGGTTCTTACGAACGACACTGTGACCTGCTGGGCTGGCTACTTTTGGCAGGTTTTTAAAGCTGACCCTCCAGCTAGGATGTTGGACATCTCTGGGACAACAGTTCTCGAAGCTGATCCTCTGATCATCTGTGAACCATCCAATCTCACTGATAATAATTGGTTATTATCATTTACTAGTGATTGGTTCACTGGTTCATTAATTTACTGGTTAACTTTACGGGGCACAAATAGTAATAACTCAGTTACTGCTGAAGTACAAATCATGAACAAATGTAGTCCCTATTTGAGATAGATGCATCTCAATTTGATAACTTGTGTTATTCATGATTTGTTCCTTCAGTAGTTCACAATGGTTTACAGAATTAAGAAATATAAAAACAAATATAGTAACTGTTAGTAATTAGTTTGTGGTTAATTAATACATAAGTAATAGTATAAAACTATATTATCTGTGTCCCATCAAGTAGAGTGCTGTGTCTGTCTGCCGTGCTGTGTGCCTGGGTTGGTGACGTCTTGTTTGGGTATGCTTATGAATTGTGCTCTGGCCCACCTCTCCAAGTGGGCCAGGGCACGGTTAAGAGTACTGCGCCTGGGCACGGTACAGAGCTAGTCAAATGAACTGGACTTTAGTGCGGATCAGCTGGTGTGAATACATCCTCAGTGAGAACTGAGAGGCTCAGAAGGAGCTTCTATCCTCAAGTCATTAGACGGCTTAAAACTTGATTGCGCTTCTGAAATTTCCTTCTTATCAATGCACATCATACTTATTTGATCTATGTTGTACATTTCTCATCTATTTTTACAGTATAACTCTACTTATGACTATTCATTATGTTATTACTTTGAATGCTTTTAGTTTTTATTTTTTGCTTTTTCTGTTTTTAAGGCGGAGTTGACCACTTTGCATTTCACCGCAGGTTATAGTCAGACTGTATATATTGCATGTGACCAATACGACCCTTGAATCGTTGAACCTTCAAACCTCTGGGGTTGACGATGGTGGAAGAGTGGATAGGGAAGGGTATACTGTGTATCTCCTGTTTGCAAACTCTCATGCTGTTTTCTAAATGTCAGAGAGTATTTCTAGTCAGAATGAAGTTGAATGTTAATAATGAAGACGTAGAACAGCTGGTTGGAGATGAGGCCATCATGGGCCAGGGGTGAGGAGCAGAGCGGAGATGAGGCTGGGGGGGCACAGGGGTAAAGAGAGTGGAGACAAGGCCGAAGATTCAAAGGGGTGAGGAGGAGAGCAGTGATGAGGGGCAGCACGGGGGTGAGAAGGAGAACAGGGACAAGGCTGGGGCGGCATAGGCGTGAGGAGAAACGTGGAGACAAGGCCAGGCAGCACAGGGGTGAGGAGGAGAGCAGAGTTGAGGCTGGGGTGAAACAGGTGAGGAGGAGAGCAGAGTTGAGGCTGGGGTGAAACAGGGGTGAGGAGAGCAGAGTTGAGGCTGGGGTGAAACAGGGGTGAGGAGAGCAGAGTTGAGGCTGGGGTGAAACAGGTGAGGAGGAGAGCAGAGTTGAGGCTGGGGTGAAACAGGGGTGAGGAGGAGAGCAGAGTTGAGGCTGGGGTGAAACGGGTGAGGAGGAGAGCAGAGTTGAGGCTGGGGTGAAACAGGGGTGAGGAGGAGAGCAGAGTTGAGGCTGGGGTGAAACAGGGGTGAGGAGGAGAGCAGAGTTGAGGCTGGGGTGAAACAGGTGAGGAGAAGAGCAGAGTTGAGGCTGGGGTGAAACAGGTGAGGAGAAGAGCAGAGTTGAGGCTGGGGTGAAACAGGGGTGAGGAGAGCAGAGTTGAGGCTGGGGTGAAACAGGGGTAAGGAGGAGAGCAGAGTTGAGGCTGGGGTGAAACAGGGGTGAGGAGGAGAGCAGAGTTGAGGCTGGGGTGAAACGGGTGAGGAGGAGAGCAGAGTTGAGGCTGGGGTGAAACGGGTGAGGAGGAGAGCAGAGTTGAGGCTGGGGTGAAACAGGGGTGAGGAGAAGAGCAGAGTTGAGGCTGGGGTGAAACAGGGGTGAGGAGAAGAGCAGAGTTGAGGCTGGGGTGAAACGGGTGAGGAGGAGAGCAGAGTTGAGGCTGGGGTGAAACAGGGGTGAGGAGGAGAGCAGAGTTGAGGCTGGGGCGGCATAGGCGTGAGGAGAAACATGGAGACAAGGCCAGGCAGCACAGGGGTGAGGAGGAGAACAGAGTTGAGGCTGGGGTGAAACAGGTGAGGAGAAGAGCAGAGTTGAGGCTGGGGTGAAACAGGGGTGAGGAGAGCAGAGTTGAGGCTGGGGTGAAACAGGGGTAAGGAGGAGAGCAGAGTTGAGGCTGGGGTGAAACAGGGGTGAGGAGGAGAGCAGAGTTGAGGCTGGGGTGAAACGGGTGAGGAGGAGAGCAGAGTTGAGGCTGGGGTGAAACGGGTGAGGAGGAGAGCAGAGTTGAGGCTGGGGTGAAACAGGGGTGAGGAGAAGAGCAGAGTTGAGGCTGGGGTGAAACAGGGGTGAGGAGAAGAGCAGAGTTGAGGCTGGGGTGAAACAGGGGTGAGGAGAAGAGCAGAGTTGAGGCTGGGGTGAAACGGGTGAGGAGGAGAGCAGAGTTGAGGCTGGGGTGAAACAGGGGTGAGGAGGAGAGCAGAGTTGAGTATGTGCCTTCACAAACTGAAAAACAGCCCAGTGGAGAGAGTGGAGATCCCAACTCTCCTGCTCTCATCCTCATCATATTGAGATGCTTCACAATACTTTCAATTAAATTCACACTGTTAAATAATCCAAAGCATTTATTTTCAAGGGAGTAATAAATACACAAAAAGAAATAAGCTCAGGCTAAGCACTGAAACAGAATAAAACTGAAATGAAGCACAATATTTATATAGAGCAAGAATGCACTTGACTGACAGGTTAAAAGGTGAATTTCAGTATGTCAGTGAGCCTCCCCAGGTCTGAGTGCAGCTTAAGGGACTGGCTCCCCTTAGTGGGGGCTCCAGTTGTGTCCCATATAAACAGCACTCTGTCCCTTACTACTGCAATGACAGACCAGCAGACACATTTAGATCATTTAAACTTTTACAAAATAACTGTACTTCTTACAACTGAGGACAAACCGGAAAATAGTCAAGATGAAAGAAACAGAGAGCAGCTTTAATTCTGGATAATGATCCATCATGCCTGACTGGATGAACAATAAAAACATGCAAAAATAAAGAATTACTGTCTTCTTCACCTGGCAGTTTGATAAATCCACCATCAAATCATTTAATGAACAATATGCACTACAAACAAGACAAGAATTTACCTTAGACAGTTATCCCAATTTTTTAAAAACAAGATAAATAAAAGTCATAATACCAAAACATAGCACAATTTCAGCTGTTAAGGTGCTCTTGGTGAGTATTCTGTCAGTATGTTACCTAACTGTGAGATCCTTTGTCTGTCAAAGTGCAGCACCTGTCTTCACCAGTATGCAAGTAACAGGCTTGAATGAGGTCAATCACAGGTATGCATGTAGTGCACAAGTTATAAAGTGTTTACAAAAGACCCCTGAAAGGGAGGGTTTGGTGTAAGAAAAAGGTGCAGGTGGGTCTTCAAAGGTCAGCCTGAGATCTTAAGGTTGAGCTCGATTTGCTGCAGACTCCTCCACTGCAAAGGTGTAGTTGTACTGTCACACAACACAGACAGATCATTAGCTGCTTGCTGCACACAGACAATCGGCTGCATTTTTGACTCTGCGCAGACAGTTGACCGCGTTTTTGATTCTGCGCACAGTCGGCCACGTTTGACACTCACCTCGTTCTCGATCTCCTGCACTGACTTAATGCGGATATCTTTCATAGTGTTTCCTGAGACCTAGGAGACAGAATGAGTGTGATCATGGTTGCGGTCTTCTCCATATAACCACATGCAGCGTCCTCAGTGAAATCAAGGCCCTGAAGCACTGGCAGGTTCAGTAGCAGCAGTATAGACGCAGAGCAGATAGGAAGGACAGCTGCTTACATGTGCATGTATTAGACACGAGCAGGAGAAGCAGGCCTGTAGCCTGCATTGAGCACACTGACCTCACAGGGGCATGCAGTGGCCTTCCCTGCCTAAGAGAGCACCACATGAACCTTCTACAGCTTATCTTCTGTGCCATCCATAAGAAGCACACACTGGTGCTTATGTACAGTGCTTAAGTGGCTAAGGACATGGGCAGGAAGCCTAAAGGTATACTGGTTAAAGGGCCCCATAGTAGAAGCCATAAGTACGAAGCAGTGACGCTTTGCAGTGCTGCCTGGTACTCACAGTTTCACTGGGTTGTGCCTCAAACTTGGGGTGCAGGGCAAAGGGAACCCCATCCATGGCTAGGGAGCACAAGAGACAGGAAAAAGCGGAATTAAAGATTTAATTTATTTAGCAGACGCTTTTATCCAAAGTGATGTACATTTTTGAGAAAGCAGGGTCAGCCAGCCAGCCACAGTGAAATCACACTGCTAACCCTGGGATTTAGTTCCTGGAGCTCACACAGGGTGAAATCACAGTGAAACCACACTGCTAACCCTGGGATTTAGTCCCTGGAGCTCACACAAGGTGAAATCACAGTGAAATCATGCTGCTAACCCAGGGATTTAGCCCTGGAGCTTGCACAAGGTGAAATCACAGTGAAACCACACTGCTAACCCTGGGATTTAGTCCCTGGAGCTCGCACAGGGTGAAATCACAGTGAAACCACACTGCTAACCCTGGGATTTAGTCCCTGGAGCTCGCACAAGGTGAAATCACGCTGCTAACCCAGGCATTTAGTCCCTGGAGCTTGCACAAGGTGAAATCACAGTGAAACCACACTGCTAACCCTGGGTTTTGAGCCGGTGACCCTCAGCTCACAGGCAAGGTGCTCTAACCTGCAGTTATGTTTCAGTGTTGGACTGAAAATGCAACAGTTACTGACTTTCAAAGGAAACGTAAGTCTCTCTTCCTGTAGTAACAGGAAAAATAAGTGTGCAGGTGAGCAACAGCCCTGCAAATGAGCTTCCATATAAAACCGTGCAGTGCACAGTGTGCACACACTTACCCGAAATAGAGAAGGTGTTGCTGTTGTCATAGACACTGTCCAACACATCGTTTTTCTCAAGATTACTACGTCGGCGGCTAGTCTTTGTAGCTGGAAATGCAGGTGGGCCATTACTATGGAGGTGAGACAGGGAGATGTGCATGGGGCATCTTTGAGTATTATCTGCATGTCCTAACCAGCAGAGGGCAGTATTATGTATTGCCTACCTGGGGAGCTTTATGATCTATATCAGGGGTCTCCAACTCCGGTCCTGGAGAGTTACTATCCAGTAGGTTTTCTATCCTATCTGGCTTCTGATGAGCCACACTAGTTCTCAGGTAAATACCAGGAGCAGGTGTGGCTCATCAGAAACCAGGTAGGACAGAAAACCTACTGGATAGTAGCTCTCCAGGACCGGAGTTGGAGACCCCTGATCCACATTACCTCTAATTTGCTGCCTGCCTCCCTGAGTGCCTATGGGCAATATCAAATGGGTCTCAGCACCTGTGAAGTACTCTGTCATTGGTGCATACGCCATTACCTTGGCCTCAGAGGCAATGGAGGTGCAGGCTGGTCCAGAGACAGTGTTCGGATGTCCAGGGTGACCCTGCGTGGTTTGGCTTCTGGCACGGGGCTGGAGACATGGCCCTTCTTACACCAGATCACATAGCCATGGATGTCACTGAAAAGCACAGCACCACCTCAGTCTGCGTTTATAACAGAGAGAAGGGCTGCTTGTGGGGGTAGGGGGAGGTGCAGTGTGCATTTATCTCCGTGACTGTAAGACAGCCATCTTGGGAGGTGTGTGTATAAATGTTTTCATAAACCCAAGGAAGAGTTTTGGGGAAAGTGTTCCCATCACAATAATAAACCCTTAAAATGTCACCACAAGGGAAAAATAATCTTTTTCAAAAACATACAAAGCATTTGGCAGGAGTTTGCCGGTTTTGTTGGGCTGGAGTGTGAAATCATAATCAGTATTGTTTGCAGGACAGGGAGTCTGTGTTTGCGTGCTGACAGACACATAGACACATGCGAGAGAGGTCTGCGAACCCCAGGCAGGTGTAGTGCTGCAGCATCAGTCTGCTCTTGGCCGTCACCCGGATGTCAACTATAGCCATCTCCACGCTGCCCAGGGGGACAAGGCGTACACACACGCGCTTCTTCTTCCACACAGAGGTCTCTGGAACAATATGCACAAAGACAGTGTAAAAGTGCTGCAGTCCTAACCTTGGCCAAACAGAGGTTAACATACAACACACTTCTGTACTCACTCGGTTCCATATATTCCGGTATGTAGCAGTACCCATGTGGAATGGTCTCCTTTTCTGAAATCACCTGGATATCTGCTACTATATTTCCTCCTGCAGCATTCTGGGGAAGAGAGTGGGGAAAGAGACACCAGAGGCTGTATTATACAGCAAATAGACCCATACCAAGGGAAAGAGCGGGAACAGACACCAAAGGCTATACTATACAGCCAATAAATCCATACCAAGGGAAAGAGCGGGAACAGACACCAGAGGCTGTATTATACAGCAAATAGACCCATACCAAGGGAAAGAGCGGGAACAGACACCAAAGGCTATACTATACAGCCGATAGACCCATACCAAGGGAAAGAGCGGGAACAGACACCAGAGGCTGTACTATACAGCCGATAGACCCATACCAAGGGAAAGAGCGGGAACAGACACCATATGCTGTACTATACAGGTGATAGACCCATACCAAGGCAAAGAGCGGGAACAGACACCAGAGGCTGTACTATACAGGCGATAGATCCATACCAAGGGAAAGAGCAAGAACAGACACCAGAGGCTGTACTATACAGGCGATAGACCCATACCAAGGGAAAGAGCGGGAACAGACACCAGAGGCTGTATTATACAGGTGATAGACCCATACCAAGGGAAAGAGCGGGACCAGACACCAGAGGCTGTACTATACAGGCGATAGACCCATACCAAGGGAAAGAGCGGGAACAGACACCAGAGGCTGTATTATACAGCAAATAGACCCATACCAAGGGAAAGAGCGGGAACAGACACCAAAGGCTATACTATACAGCCAATAAATCCATACCAAGGGAAAGAGCGGGAACAGACACCAGAGGCTGTACTATACAGCCGATAGACCCATACCAAGGGAAAGAGCAAGAACAGACACCAAAGGCTGTACTATACAGGTGATAGACCCATACCAAGGGAAAGAGCGGGACCAGACACCAGAGGCTGTACTATACAGGCGATAGACCCATACCAAGGGAAAGAGCAAGAACAGACACCATATGCTGTACTATACAGGTGATAGACCCATACCAAGGGAAAGAGCGGGAACAGACACCATATGCTGTACTATACAGGTGATAGACCCATACCAAGGGAAAGAGCAAGAACAGACACCATATGCTGTACTATACAGGTGATAGACCCATACCAAGGGAAAGAGCGGGAACAGACGCCAGAGGCTGTACTATACAGGTGATAGACCCATACCAAGGGAAAGAGCGGGACCAGACACCAGAGGCTGTACTATACAGCCGATAGACCCATACCAAGGGAAAGAGCAAGAACAGACACCATATGCTGTACTATACAGGTGATAGACCCATACCAAGGGAAAGAGCGGGACCAGACACCAGAGGCTGTACTATACAGGCGATAGACCCATACCAAGGGAAAGAGCGGGAACAGACACCAGAGGCTGTACTATACAGGCGATAGACCCATACCAAGGGAAAGAGCGGGAACAGACACCAGAGGCTGTACTATACAGGTGATGGACCCATACCAAGGGAAAGAGCAGGAACAGACACCAGATGTTGTACTACACAGGCAGACGGATCCATACTGAGGGAAGGAACAGAAACGGACACCAGATGCTGTACTATACAGGCAATAAACCCATATCAATGGATTGAGCGGGACCTGACACCAGAGGCTGTACTATACAGGCAGATAGACCCATACTGAGGTAAAGAGCAGGAACAATTAACTCTGAGAGTGCCAAGAGGGTCAGATATAGCTGAAACTACAGTACAGGGAGGGGTTGATGCTTGACTGATAATAAAGGTGGTGGCACATTACTGACCTTGCTGTAACACAGGAAGTACCCAGACTTCACCCCAAAGCCACGCACAAAGTTTGCTGCCCCACCATCTTGAGTCGTGCTGATCTGAGAGTGGAAAAGAAATGGGGGCTTTATGTTTGGGTCATTCCATTTCAATTCAAATAATGGCCTTTGCATCACCATTTCTGAGGCTCCAAACTTATTGGAACTTCATACTGATCTGCTTTTTTTCATAAAAATAGCCAAAGTGTACTGTGTCTTTTTCCTGTTTTTCAATTATTCTGTGTAAATGATGCAGGAATGTATCACAACACATCCTTGTAAAGCACCTTGGGGTGACGCTGTTGTGAAAGGCGCTTTGCGGACAACTTACTCTACGAAACAGAGCAAGTGGAGGGAGGCTTAAAGACAATTTCCCCACAGGGATCAATAAAGTATTGATTGTTATTATTATTATATTTAAAAATTGTGAATAAAGTGAATTGAATGAAGTGTAGCATGTAAGTTCAGAGCCTCACAACTCCTACATTCCTGTTTGATTAACACATCTTCTGAAAGGAGATAAATCGTACTTTGGGGGTGCTCATCTCGTAAAGAAGACCAAGTAGCAGTTTGAAATACAAGTAGTACACATACATATGCAATTCATTATTAAAACTGACTTGTTACTCCAAGCCACAAGAATAAATGTAATGATCCACTCCTCATTCTATAAAGGTGAGTTACAAAGTCCCATCCACATACCCAGGGCCGCATCTACATTATCGGGGGCCTTTTGCAAAGCTTTACTAGCTACCAAGAAAACTGATGACTGTTTCACTTCCCCAGCAGCACAGGTAATTCAGGGGCCCAAGGCAACTGCCTGTTCTGCCTATAGCTAGATCTGGCCATGTCTCCTCCTGCATATATTTTAAATTGATGTCTTCTTTATAACTTTTTTTTTTGTGTAATTATTCTTATTCATAAATCATATACATGAATGTATAAAATGTGTTTTTCATGACTTTGCTGGGCCCCCTCCTGCCCATAGGGCTCTAGGACGCTGCCTAGCTGCCCATCTCACACCTCCCTACTTCTCTCCCAGCCATTCCCACGCACTGTATAGCTTACTATGCTGAAGTCCTTTGGGCAAGTGCCGCTGTTAGATGTCCAGGCTATTGCCGTTATTGGTAGACAGGAGGCGCTGCTGTGCTCATGCAGAGACATCTGTGGAAGAAGGCAATGGAGACTGTGACCGTGCCTATAGTTCGGTTGTCTGTGGAGTTTGTCACATATCTGAACATAGCTTTTGATTTTAAAACATTAGAAAAATGTTCTATAATATAGCTATATTATAACGCATGAGTCCTGAAAATAAAACGAGCTTTAGTGAGCGCAGCTCATGGTTCACTTCCGGGATTGAAGACAGTCTCCTGGTATCACACTGTGCTCCAGCCGCACTTTTAACATACTCTTTCAGGTGTGGCTACCAGTGCACTTCTGTACACCCTGTATGCCACGTACATGGCCGGCCTTACCCATGAAAACAAGGAAAACTTGCACGCCAGGCCGCCATAAGTTCGGTCCGCTTTAAAAAATCCGACAGGCAGAGACTCGGTCGGATATGCTGCTCACATAACTCACCTTGCTGCTGAAGAGCTGGTCTCCCCCTTTTTTAAAATCAGCGATGCTTAACTTTTCAGGAACAATGAGTCCGAGTGGCGTCCGCTGACAGGAGCAGGAAGTGAACGAGCGAAGCTGGGCTCAGGGGCAGCGGGGGAGGAGAGGAGAAGGGAGGAGAGCAAACTTAGTGCATGTGTTTGTGTGCGTGTACGTACAGTATATACATACACCACATACGCGTGAACCGACAGATCACAGCCGAAACTGGTCCCCAGAGGAGGCAGAGAGATTTACTCTAGTGTTTATGCGCATCACGGCTGTTAAAATGTACCTTACTTATGTATATTCCACGTGTGTATGTTAAATTTATACCTAGACGGAGTGTGTAAGCTTATATGTGTATTGTTTCTGTGTTGTTGGCACTTTTCATTATTTTACTTTACTGGAGTGCTGCTAAACGAGTTTTCGTTGCTCTATGAACCATGGCAATAAAGATCCTGTTGTATATTACATGTTAAACGTAAAGCCCACACTTTTAACCAGCTGGTAAGGTCAATACCGCCGAGTCCTAATGTGACTGCTTTCCGAATGTTTTCTTTCTAACTTTCTTTCTTTCTTTTATGTATTAATTCGCTTTGCTAATACAGATCGTTAAAACAAATCGGTAATACATTAGGCTATTATATTGTAAACTTTATATAAAGATGAGGGTAAACTGCAGCCCTTTTCAGTCAATTGATATATATTATTCTTGAATATTGAAACTGAGAGCCCTTCAGAAAGATAGAGTCCCATGAACTCCGTTCACCGAAATCGACCATTTTTTACAGGGATGGCGGATCATGGAAACTCAGTAGTTCCGTTGCCGGTAAATACTAGCAGCAGAATAGACCATTTGTTTGCACTTTTAAAGAATAAGACGTTTTAAAAATCAGATAGTATATTACGAGCACATCAGTATCAAATTAACATGTGCATTGATGCATGTTAGTGGATTATCCCCCACTGTTAGTAGTTTTAGGAAACCTTAACAGATGACAGATTAGGTGAGAATACTGGATAAAGTTAGTAACATCAACTAAGAACAGCCTATTGATTGAAAATTCCATTCTCCTAATGCTATTTCATTAGCTTTCACTCACACTCTGCACCGGAAGGTGGATTTCCCTGTGATTTGCAAGCCGTTCCCTGATCCTTACTTTTAGTAAACCAAACATTAAGTGTAAATGCAGTGTTTTGAATATGATCGCCTTGCATTTTTTTGTTGTTGTAATCTTTAGTCAAATTTCTCCTGCTGACTCGAACCAACGATGTGTTCTCCTCTCTATGTCACTGGTTAAACTATTCATTTGTACTACTTTCTCTGAGCTATCGGAGCACTCCCATGCAGCTCAGCAAATGCAGTGGAGTCCATGGCTGCTGTACAGTAATATGTCCTGTGTTCCTTTCCTAATCACTCTTCCTTGACCTTGATGGAAAACTTCATGAGATGAAGTAAAGGTGTTAAGGAAAAATCATAAGGATTCAGGAAAAGACAATGTGGTGCTAAGAGAATCAGGCTTCATCTCCAAACAATTTTTTGATGGCTCCCTCACTCCCTCTCAACGACTCGCTGTCCAAAGTTGAAAGTTCATGATGCTGATGAGGGAAAGGACGAGTGAGTGAGCGAGGAATGTAGGCCGGACAAAAAGCCGTATCAGGACACACTAGCATCCTCGATGACTTACCAGGCTCCGCCTGTGTGTATGAAGTCCTTACTGAATTAGAAACTTTTACGCTACATCATTCATGGGTGTCACCGAAGGGAAATTCTCATCTGTAAAAATAAAAAATAGGCTCTCAGTGACTCATTACCTAAGGTATTGGGACAGCACTTCAACATCTGGAATTCGAAAAAATTTTGAAAGGAATATAGGTTACCAGTCACAAAATTGAAACAAAACGATTATCACATTGAGAAGGGCTGCTCACACACACCTTCCTAGCCACACATTTATTGAAATGCATCCCAATTATTGTATGAAAATTATTGTTAAAATATGCATGATAACCACAACATGTTAGGCCTCTAAATCCACTGCATATCATCATTCCTCAGTTCCAAACATGTTGAATTAAAAACTTCATCTGACTAAAAAGGTCTTGCATCCCATTTTTATGAAAGACAGACTTCTGTGTTGTGTCAATATGTGCATTACTATCTGCTGCGATCTGCACTGATGGCGCCTCCCTTTTAATGTTGCTGCTGCAAGGCATTGTGGGACAGCATTATCTACATTAAGGATGGTCCAGTGTATTCCATACTAAAGGAGATAAGATAGGAAGCTCTGAAGTACCTTCCCTTAGCATTTTAGAGAATATGAACAGCTCTTACTTTGGCTGCCATGGGTCATTTCACTCAATTAGGAACCTTCCTAAGCATAAAAGACTACTCAGCCACAGTCTATACACAAGGACAGCATGGAGGAAAGGGAGCAGACAAACTGCTTGGCATGCTATTCATGTGTCTGACTTTATTAGTGACTGGCCCGCTCCCAGAGTCCTTCCTAAGGCCTATGCCCTGAATTCTCACAGAATTAATGTTACCAGGTAAGTGTTCGACACTCGGTCACAAGGGTTCAAAATGGTATAAAAAGGAATGGGACAGCATGTTGCAGCATATCACATTACCTTGGCAATGCCAAAATGTTCCTTACATTTGTTTGGGACTTTTTATTTTGAAATTTGCACTCTCTTCACGGCCCAGGCAAGGGTTTCGAACTTCCTGAAAAGTGATGTTATGGTCCTGAACCAGTGTAACCCGCTCTCTGTATGTAGGAACATTTTTAAGATAATTAGATAATTGAAAAATCTGAACCCACTGAGGCCCTACTTTCATATGTTCCACAAAAACATCAATAAAAAACAAATAAATAAATGAAATGCCAGTCCGTTAAAAGAGTGCAGTTGTTTTATGTTTACGGTGCCCGTCTCTGCTGTCACAGGTAGTCTCACATGACAGGTTCCTCTGCCTCCCCAACATGCTCTGAGCTGTTCTAAAGCACTGATAATTAATACTGTAACACCTGACATACCGGTTTGGTCTCCTCTGTATGCAGTATGTACTCTTTCCATTGACCTCCTGTCCCTCCAGGCATTTTCACTGCGTCATGGAAGCTTGTTCTGTAACAATCCATCTGAACCTTGTTACAGTGTAGATCATAAAGGTGCCGGACCCTCTCTAAATGCAGCAGGTGCCTTTCGAGAATAAACCCTGGAAGCTACTTCAGTTTACACATTTGGCCTATTCTGTAGCTGTCAGCAACAATGAACCATTTCTCACTCCATTTGAGTGTTATTTACATGTTCAAACTGCGCTGTTCTTTTATTTTGTCACTTATCCACGCAGCTAGTGAATTCCTAAGTTGGCCATGGTGGAACACAGTCTCTGGTGACAGCCCCAGTAACACAGAATATGATTGGATAGTTGTTAACACTGAGTAAGATTAATCAGCTGTGAGGTGAATATAAGTGGTTGTACAGATAGCTTAAATCATCTGACTATTCCGAAAGCTAACCCATTCAACAGAGTACATCGGGATTGCTGCTTTACACATAAAGGTCCACTAGATGGCATAATTGTTCTTATCTGTAACACATTTTCCCCGACCATAACAATGAGTTGACAAGGGGCAGCTAAAATATGTTGGTGAAACGATATATTTTATTTTATTTGTACTAACATCTTTCCTTCATTCACATCTATGATATTTTGGAAGTGACCTTAGCTACAAGATACAACTACATGTGCTCTCTTATCATGTACCTGTATACGTATTGTTCACAGCGTTTTACCAACGTGCTCTCCGTGTCGCCACAGACCAGTCCTTCTTCGTATGGTTAATTTGCTTGTTTGTATGCTTATTGGTGACACCCATTGTAATGTGGCTGGCTCATAAAAATTTAACACATTCTATTCATTGAAATACTACGGAGCCCCTGAAGGGACCTGTGCAAAAAAATAAAATGCTTTTACTTTCTCACGAGCACGACTTGCTTTCGAGTGCGCACGACTTGAGCATTTAATTGTTTTTCAGCCTTGTTCCTTGTATACAGAGAGATTTTTTCGGATTCTCTGAATCTTTTAGTATTATCTATTGTAGATGATGAAATTCCCAAATGGTTTGTGATATTACATTGAAGATTTTTTTTCTTAAATTGTTGCATTATTTTCCCACACAGTCTTTCACAGAGTGGTGAACCTCCCCCTCCATCTTCACTGCATAGAGACTCTGCCACTCGGGGAAGCTCTTTTTTATACCCAATCAACTTACCGACCTGTTGCCAATTAACTTAATTAGTTGTGAAATATTCAACCCAGGTGTTTTGTTTCAGCATTACACAGCTTTTCCAGTCTTTTGCTGCCCTTATCCTTACCTTTTTAAAATTTGATGCTGGCATTAAATTCAAATTGAGTATATATTTGTCATAAAACAATAAAAAATCCTCAGTTTCAACATTTGATATGTTGTGTTTGTTTTATTTTAAATTAAATATGGGTTTATATGATTTGTAAATAGGCATGTAATAATGAATCGCAAATCGGTTAAAAATCCATGTAAATGTGTAACGATTTAACCCGGCTAATGTGGAAAATTAATCGCTACTTTAGGAGTACTTCACAGTACTTTAACAGAAAAACTGGTGTAATATTACATTTGATTTCATGACGCCTATTTGACGTCAGATGTCATTGCATATTCACATCAACGTCGTACGTCAGTTTTTGGTTTTGACTGAACCTGAAATTGAGGGCGCACCGCCGGGCGATGCAGTGGCGCAATGGTTAGCGGTTGCCTCACAGCAAGAAGGTCCTTGCTTCGGTCCCAGCTCCTTTTTGTGTGGAGTTTGCACTCTATCCACATGTTTGTGTGGGTTTTTGCCAGGGGCTCAGGTTTCCTCCCACGGTCCAAAAGCGTGCAGGATAGGTTGATTGGTGAGTCTAAATTGGCCTTGTAGTTGTGAATGTGTGTGCCCTGTGGTGTGTTGGGGCCTGCCCAGGGTTGGTTCCCAGGATAGGCTCTGGTCCCCCCCCCCGTCCAAGACCCCAGTTGGGATTAAGTGGTTTCAGAAAATGGATGGATGGATACGCCGCCCGATCTTAAATCGGCGGTGTGGTAGCATTTTTAGCTTTCCGGTAATCACAAACGAAAACTGCGAGAAAAGCACAGACAACTCAAAAACACAGTGTGCAAACATTGTAAAAGACTGATAACATACACAAATAGCACAATGAACATGCCTCAGTATGTCCACTGGCACCACAGTGAGCTCAATTCACCACCGCCAGAGCGAAGATTATTGAAAGGGCAAAACACGCTAAAAAGCTGCACATGCAAGCCTTAGTTTATTTATTTGAAGATTTTTTTTATTTACTTATTTTGATTTGGGATTTTTTTAGAACAGTATTTTATTCAATTTCAGTTGCACTGTTAAGAAGAGGACATGTTTTGCACAGTTTAGAAAGATAAATAAAGGAATATTTTCAAATAAATTTGTCTGCAGCTCATTCTGTTAAAAAATCATGAGAAAATTGTATCGTGAACTCAGAATCATGAATCATCGAATTGTGAGTTGAGTGTATCGTTATTTTTTTAAATCATTGCATTCTGATTTTATTTACATTTTACACAGTGCCCCAACTTGTTTGGAAATGGGGTTGTAAATCCTGAATTGTACTGTAAACAAAGATGTGTCGGATGCATATTTTTAAGGTGTTTTATTAGATTTGCCATATTACCTCCGGAAGTGCCGACTGTGGCCCGACATAGTGTACAGCTGTGTCCAAATTCAGGGACTGCATCCTTGGAAAGCTGCATTTGAAGACTGAATGCATCACAGCAGTGTAACAAGGCTGTCCCATTTCGAAGGCTCCTTCAAGTGTGGTTTAGAAATGCATCCTTCTTTTACCAAATTGTGAAGGATGCACTTGATGCATCTTTTCAGCCCAACATGTTCCAAGATTTATTGTGCGGTGGTAAAGTTGGTGTGTTCTGGCTAGGCGATAGGAATGGCGCTTTGTGACTCAAAGCTACAGCTAATCCATAGGCCAATCTGTCCCATTTGACAATGCTTTCTGTTTGACCTTTGAAGGACGTGGCCTGCAAAGGCTACACATTTGTAGACCACGTCCCTCAAAGGATGCAACCTCTAAATTTGGACACAGCCTACTGATAACTTTGCTTTTTTGAAATATCTGATTGTGCATACCCCTTAATAAAGGTTCTGCATAGCACCTGCACTTATGTCTGAGTGCATGTTTATGGGTCTTGTTAGGTACCCACTCACGTTGGGGTGATATGTGCCAAAATACCATGTCACAGGATAGCATCAATTTCAACTGATGGAAATATAAACTAATATTTTAGATATTGGGCACTTAGGTAATGGTGCTGATCCAAAAACTGGAAATAGATGATGGAGTTAACACTTAAAATGACAAGCAAAGAAAATGGATTTTCTTCAGTCAGCGGAAGCATTAACACCAGTTCTCACTAAACAATAAAGCAACCACTGTAGTTTGCTGCAAATATAATCAATATGGTTTTTACCGTAAAATGGCAGAATGAACAAACCGGGCAGGTCAGGTCAGGTTGGGGAGCATGCGCTGATGCGGCAAAACTTCTCGGGATTCCGGCTGGCGATCCCCCAGGCAGATACACGATCCAGTCCCACCCTCCGGAAGTGGCCATCCATTAGCTGCAGCCAGGTGTTATGTGGGCATCCCCTTGGCCTGGTCCAGCTGCTGCGAGCCAAATCACCCTCAGGGAAACGCGACATGGTCATAGCGCTGTAACTGACGCTCCCTCACAATGCAGGTAATTTGCCTCATTGGGGACTCCTCTAGCAACCACTCATTCGACACAAAGTTAAACCAGCAGTACCCAAGGATTCTCCAAAGAGACATAGTACAGAAGGAGTTCAGTCTTCATCCCAGCTCACTGGATAGTGTCCATGTGTCACAGTCATACAGCAAAACAGGGAAGACCAGGACTTTAAAGACTTGGACCTTTGTCGTCTTGCAAAGATATCAGGAGCACCACACACCCTTTTCCAGTGACCTCATGACCCACTTGCTCTTCCAATGTGTCTGCTGACTTCATAGGAATAGACACCAGAGACACGAATGTCGTTGTCGAGGTAAGTGAATCTCTCGATAAGGTCGACATTCTCCCTGCAGACAGAAACACTATTGATGGCCGTGCCTAAGAAGTCATTAAATGCCTGGATCTTGGGCTTTATCCAGGACACCCGCAATCCCAGACGTTCAGGCTCCTCGCTCAGTCTCTTGAGAGCCCCAATCAGAGCCTCCGTTGACTCCGCTAAGATCACCGCATCATCGGCAAAGTCAAGATCAATAAATCTTTCTTCACCAACAGACCCCCCACAGCTGCTGGACACTTCGACCCTGCCCAACACCCAGTCCATACAAGAATTCAACAGAGTTGGAGCAAGAACACACCCCTGGCAAACCCCAGAATCAACTGGGAAGAACGCAGAGGTTCTCTTTCCACTCTGCACGGAACTCACAGTACCAGTGTACAGGCCGGCCATGATGTCCAGCAACTTCAGGGGGATCCCACAAAATCTCAGGATATCCCACAGGGCAACTCGATCAACTGAGTCGAACATTTTATGAAAATCGACAAAGGCTTTTAACTCCACTTTAGACACTTAGGGCTTGGGGGGGCCGGTGGGTGTCTTTTCCCCATATGCTCCCCCATATCTCAATGACACCTTAGCTCACACACATGTACACCATCAATGATCAAGGTGGGTGGGGGGCGGTTGGGGGGCGGACGGGGTGAGGGGTCCTGGGTGTGGCGGGGGCGGCGGGCGCCGGCGGGTGGGCTTGGGGGTGGGGCGGCTGCATCTGTGGGGTGCTGCCGGTCTCCGGCGGGGTGCCCGCTCGCCTGCGATCTGGGGGGGTGGGGAACATCCTCTGGGCCGTCCACTGGGCAAGCCCAGGGCATCTGCGGCCGGACCTCAAAGACGGGCAGGTGTGACTGGGAGTGTGTGTCTGAGGGTGTGTATGAGTGCATGCATGGATCTGTGTGTCTGCATGTTTGTCCTGGTACGGGGAGCACGTGGATGATGGGGCGGTGTGGGGGCGGCAGTGAGGGGACTTGGGGGAGGGAGGGTGCGGGGGCTGGGGAGGGAGGGTTGGGATCTGGGCTTGGGGGAGGGGGGGTCGGGGTAGCCAGGGGCGGGTGTGCTTGGTGGCTCTCGGGGCGTCCCCCTGGTCCCTCGGGTGGGGGTTCTTGGGGGGGGGCGGGTCTCCCCGGGGCTGGCGGGGCCCCCACGGGGTGTGCGGGTGCTCCGGGCTCCGGGCTCTATCCATGCCTGCGTGGCCGGCCCCCGGGGGGGGGCGGCGCGCTGCCGCCTGTGGCTGTGGGGTTCCTGGCTCGCGCTCGCTGGTGGGGGGCGCCCGGTGCCTCCCCCCCTGCCTTCCTTGGGTGGACGCGCAGCCTTCCGGTAGCGGGGGGCCCGGGTACCTGGCCGCTGTGGGGCGGCTGGGTCCCGTCGGGGCTTTCCCGGCCGTCTGGGGGCTCCGGGGCGGCGTTGTTGTGGCCTCGCACACACACTGGGAATCATTCCATGTTAACCTGCACACTCATACATACACTCACAACACACAAACATACACACATACACAGATGCGTACACAAACACATACACGTATGCGTACACACACACACATATATTAAACATACATATGCACACGCACACATACACACACTTTCATATCAACACACATACACTTAGAACGCACACACACATAGACATGCACGCACACATACACACAGGAGAGCCTAGGGCTCTCATCCCCTATTTTACCCCTGTTTCTCCTTGTATGGGTGTGGGTGTGAGAGTGTGTGTGAAAGTTGGTGTGTGGCTTCCACTCCCTCCTCTCAGATGCAGATACGGGTACGACGATATTTAGACAGTGTTCCTGGTGGTCTGCTTATGCATATATATTTTCTTTCGTTGGTATTAACGTATTTAATTCCAGGAGCAGATACTGACACAAGCACATTCCCATGTCATAATAGTACCACTGGTTTCTTTGTGTGTATACTGTTTGTGTGTGTCCCTGGATTTTATCTTTCAGATACAGCAGCTGGTGTGATGATACGGTGTAAAGCAGCAAGATGCAGAAGCTGTCCTCTTATTACTCTTTCTTTTTTGTTCTACTGTTTATGTATTATTTCTCTTTCCCTGTCTCTCTCTCTGACCTCCCTCCTTATTTTATTTTTATTTTTATTATGCATTTATTTATTTTTCTACTTCCTCTGTCTCTCACCCCTTTCTCTCCTTTCTCACTTTCTCTCTCTATCTTTTTCCCACTAACCCCCCCTGTCAGCTCCGGCTTTGTGGCGCAATGACATACAACCGATTAATAAAGAGTATACCTCAAGTAACAAGAGGAGCTTAAATCCGAAGCTCCACTTGGCAAAATAAAAGTGTTGGCACAATAAAGCACCCAGACTAACATCCTGCTTGCAAAACTGCCGGACACGACAGGGGAAAAAAAAAAAAAAATCGACAAAGGCTGCAAAGAACCTTTGCCGATATTCGTTCTTGTGCTCGATGAGAACTCTCAGTGCAAGCATACAGTCGATGGTAGACTTCTTAAGCGTAAAACCAGAGTGCGCCGGTCGCTGACAGGCAAGCAAATGATCATGGACTCTATTAAGCATGACCCTAGCAAGGACCTTACCTGGCACTGAAAGCAGTTTTATCCCCCTGTAGTTGCCACAATCCAGGCAATCACCCTTCCCTTTCCCAATAGGGACTACAAGTCCCGTTTTCCAGTCAATTGGGATGACGCCTTACAAGCAAATATTGCCTGCAATGCCAGGAGGAGAGCCTTACTACTAGCCTGGAGAAGTTCACCCTGTATACCACATATCCCTGCTGATTCACCACCTGTGCAATCTCAGTGAGATTGGGTGGTTCACTGCTGATCGGACGATCAGCTTCGAGAACCATGCTCCAAGAGATGTCCAACAAGCTAGCTGGAGGGTCAGCTTTAAACAACTGCTCAAAGTCACCGGCCCAACGGGTCACAATTGCAGTGTCATCCGTAAGGACCGTTCCATCACCTGCCCTGACTGCAAGTCTCTGTGGAATAGATTCAGATGTGCATAATCCTTCGATTCCTCTGTAAGCAGGACATGGGTCACTAGACCACAGATGGTATGTCACCTGCTCACAGATTCATCTAACAAATGCCTCCTTATCTGCCCTCAGAGCCCTCATAGCCATCCTTCTCAATTCTCGGTACAGACTGGAGTTGCCACCAAGCACCAAGTCGTGCACTGCGACTCCTCTTGATAATATCCAAGGTGCCCTTCAAGATGAAACACCTCCTTCTGGGAACATTGGCAACACCAACACAACCCTCACCAACCTTCAGGGTCTTATTACAGAAGTGTGCGGCAGCAGGCTCGGGCATCGCAGCAGCAGCTGGCTCTGTAGAACCTTGGTTTAGGTACCCCCGGTGACTCTGCCAGATCCACAAGGTGCCAAAACACCCTTTCTACTCCACGCACCTCCTCCACCGGAGATGCAGGAGAGAGCTGGAGGAGTTGTAGGCCAGCTTCAGTCAGAGCCTGGCACAACCAGGGAGACTGGAGGATGGGGTTTTGGATAGCTGTTTCCATATGGCCTGTTTAGTCCCCGATTGGGTCATTCTATAAGTGAATCCGGGCGGGTTTGGCACGAGGACGTGGCATGGTGCAGGCAGGAAGACGACCCACTGGCAGCTCACAGGATGAACGGGGTTTATAAACAGAAAACACTAGGAACACTACAAAAACAAAATGGACCACGAGGGGTCAAAAGTAAAAGGGGAAAATCAAAGACTAACTACAAATGCGGCAGGGAAAACAAGGGGCAGGTAGGCAGGTTACAAATCACACAACAGTCAACATCCTTCACATACATCATCAACTACATCAATGACCCACTAGGGAACTAAACTAAGACAGGAACTTAAATACAGAAACTAAAATGGATAATGACACAGCAGGAGTGAAACAGACAATTAACCAATCTAGGAGGGTACAGGGCAATGAGCAATCAGATAAACACACAAGGGCAGGCACAAGAACAGGCATAATTAACTTTAATTTAATTAAATTTAATAAAAATTAAATTAAATAATTCAGAAACTAAACAGGGACACTAGAACTGAAAGAAACAAGGAAAACAGAATCTATCTGTGGGGAAATAAGAAAGAGAAGTAAAACACAACCAAGGCACTAAGCAAGAAACCAATAACAGAAAATAAACCACAAAATCACAGGAACTAGAAAACTGATTAAACCAATGAAACAAAATACAAAAATAGAGGAAGTAGGATTCGAGCACACAACAGAGGGGTTAACAAGTAGCCGCATGCTGAGCTCGTTGAGCCATGTAGCCAACAGGGAGTAGGGTAAACATTGCAGACTGACAACAGGGAGGACAGCATGGCCAGCAATACCTGCTGGCCAAACAGGGAAAAGACACAAGACTGGGACAAACAAATGCTCCTTCTCCTGTGGCAGACTTCTATGACCATCCTGGTATAAAGGTAAATGACCATACCGGCAAGACAGGACCCTATGCACACAGCCCCTCACACCCATATGTGATGTGTGACACACCAGATCAGAAGCTACTCATCAGCAAACCTGGAATTTATTATTTCATAGCCCAGAATGGGAAGATATTATGAAGACATTTCTCTGGCATTTCATTAGCAGACTCATAATTTTTTTTGAACAAGAGTAATTCACAAAGCCCCTCAGTGCTAAAAGTAGCAGCTTTTGTATAGAAGGTGACCCGCATCCTGGTAGCACTGCCTTTCATGCTCCTACTGAAGGCCAGGAGCCTGAAGATGTGCCAACCCGGGTGTGTGGGGTTGGTGGAGATGGTGGTTGCTCTGCTGAGACACCTACTGCTGTTCACGCTCTCCATTGTGGGTGGTGGAACACCGTCATTTCTCTGAGCACTGGTGATGACATACTGTAGTACTTTCCTACTCAGTGCAGCCTTAGTAGAATATGGAAAGCAGGCTGGAGTTAAGGCTTGCTTTTTCTATTATTCTTACGAAGAACGGTCATTGCCGTGCCTTCTTGGTCAAGTAAGTGATGTTGACTGTCCATGACAGATCCTGTGAGATTGTCACACCCAGAAATTTGAAGTTATATACCTTCTCTACCGTTATTCCGACGATGTGTAATGAAGCACGTGCTGCATCACTACCTTCCTGAAATCAATGATGAGCTTTTTGTCGAGCTGTTCTCTGGTCAGCTGCTGCACCTTCTCTCTGTCTCGCTGTTGTCTCTGTCTCGCTGTGGTGTAGTCTGCATGTTTAATGATTGAGTTGAAATTGAAAGCAGGAACACAGTCATGGGTGAAAAGAGAGTACAGGAGGGGACTAATGTGCATACGCTGCTGTGTGAGATACTGATGCTGAGTGTCAGGGTGGAGGACCATTGTGTGTCAAGCCTAACGGACTGAGCACGATTGGTCAGGAAGTCCAAAATCCATTTGCAGAACTGAATGGTGAAGAGCTAGCCTCTGAAGTTTGCAGACTCTAATGAATGCTCAGTACTGCTTATGTATTGACCAGCTTTTTATGTATTGATCTGAAAGAAGTGTTTGCCTTTGACCGAAGATATAATTTTGAGTAAATTGATTTTGCAAGACAAGTCAAAGGTTTTGTGAATGTAATAAAAATTGGGTTTTGTGTTTACCATTTTGCAAAAAGGTAAGGTTTCAGGACATGTGCTTCAGTAATTCAGAAAAACTGCAACACTGCAGATAAGCATATTTGAGACATGTTTTTGACAGAACATTCTGAGTAGTAATTTTAGCAGTGTGAATAGGTTTTGGCTTTGTGTTCTTTCTGAACCCACTGCTAAGTGTACACTTTTATGGATGTAGCATATGTGAAACAGCAATCACATCATTATTGTTTAAGGCCAAACCACTGCTAATTAGTGAGGAACTGGTAAAAAAAAAAAGAAAGAAAAAGATCAGAAGTTAGTTTTACTTTATTTAAGTACCTCATTATAAGAGAAGTGCCTCTTCACACTTGCTGAAATGTGTATTTTACATACAAATAATTTCTGCGGAATGCTCTTACATTATTTACGGAAGCATCTGCTGGGGCTGGCCCTCGCATTCACTCCACGGGGGAGGGGCTGCCAGTACAGGACACAGTTCTACTTTTGAAGATGAGGCCACGTTCCTCAGGGCAGGGGAGCCCAGTGAGACCACCCTCCAAGTGAGGGACAGGCTCAGCCCTCTGAGAAGGAGAGCATCTCACTGCTGTTGGTGCCATTGTTCATGGAGCTTGTGTGCTTGTTTCTGACAAGCTGTGTGGAGAAAGAGAGCAGGCAGACACACAGGCTGTTATTAGACAGGACAGTAACACACACACAGATGCACACACACATAGACACACACAGACAAACACACACAGACACACATACACAGACACACACACACACACTCACATACACACGCAGACACAAAGAGAGAGAGACACACACACACAGATACACACACACAGAATGGGACGGCAGTATGAAGATATTTCTCTGGTATTTCATTAGGAGACCCCGAAGTTTTTGGAATAAGAGTAATTCACGAAGCCCCCTAGTGCTAAATGTAGCACCCAAGTCTGGGAGAACTAAAAAGTAGAGGAGAGGACTCCTGAGTCACTAAGACCAGTTCACAAACAGTCACAAAATGGCTGCTGTCAATCCACATTGCAATGTCTTGAAAAAATTACACGAACGCTGAATTGTTTAAAGGGTACAGCCTCAGTCGGGAGCGAATAATGATTGTTGTGAGGGATGCAATCGCATCTCCAATAAACCGAAACAACCCAGTCATAATATATACAGTGGAAACCACTTATAGTGATCATTATAACTGATTTTTTTATTTTTTTTTATTTTCTTTATGTCTCAGGCAGATTACCATCTAACTGATATTTGTATATTTATTACATGAATATAAGGCAATAAAACGGACAGCGTCGCTATGTACTAAATTTGATCAATTCATTCAAAATACGGTGCAACTGTTTCAAACACTTCAAATGATTGAACTGTGTATAACTGAAATATGGCATAATACAGTATTGTACATGAAATATACCTTATTGTAGTTTCGCTGCTGCAGCTCGTGCATGAGATCTGATGTCAGCCACAGCGACAGAGTCTAACTCTGTTAGAGTCTGTTTTCCTAACTAAATTTAAGTTGCATTCAGCCACTTTGTGAATCGGTTTTAGGAAAAAACATTTAATTAAAAACTTTTAGTGTGATTTAGGAGTAGTGGTAAGATAAAAAAAAAATTAACTTTAAAAGTTCACTAAAATGTGGTCATATACTTATTTCAAGAAGCTTCAGCAGGGGGTTTCTGATGTTTTTAATTATTTTAAAAAAAGATAAAAATGTACACAGACAAAATTGACTTGACTTGAAACACATGAGACACATGGTGGCTTCGGTGTTCTGCTATTTGGATTAATTCAGCTTTTCAGATCACTTTAATTTGACTCTCTCACTTGCGACTTTCAGTTTCTGTGTAGGCCGACATCACAGGTTTTGCTTTTGACCTTTAAGAGACCTTTAGGGTGCTGCTTGCACAGGGGTCTTCAGAGGCAGCGGAAGCACCTAGTTAGACACAATTTGTAGATAACTGATATTTAAGTATAGCGATGCCTGCGGATGACGAACACTGTGGTCTACTAACAATTTGGTTTGCAAACAAAAATTTTGTGAAAAAATGCATTGGTTCGCGTACAAAATTTGGTGGACAAACAGATTCCTCTAACAGAAGAGTAACACAGACACAGACAGACACACACATACACACACGCACAGACACACACACACAAACACACAAAGACACAAATACAGTTCATATATCCCTATCATTAGTAGGACTCTCCATTCATTTCTATGAGCATAGAGAGGAATGTGTATGGGTTATAAATATCCAGCATCCTGCACCACAACTATACTGTAGCATTTCTTTACATTCCTCCTTATGCACTCCTTGGACCATCAAGAACTTCCTCCTGGGATCAATAAAGTTCATCTTATCTAGCCTTTTATTGTAGGTGTGCCTATAAATCCTCTGCGGCTCTTACTCTCCGGCACGTACATCGCACCCTTCCTGGCAGTAGCAGCATTTCCACATTTATAAAATGACTCAAGTGAACAGACTATTCAAAAGCACCAGCTTCCTATTGGCTGCCTGCTCCAATATTTCAGACAAAAGGGGCCTTACATGCACCACTGGATTTTCTGATAGCATGATGTAGTATAAAATGTGTATTTTTTTTTGTGTTATTTTTAAATATAAATAATTTTGTCTTTGTTAGCTTGTCTGTTGTCTTTTGTTGTTTGAAAATAAATAATTGTTTTTATTTCTTGGTAAATGCATATTAGAGGGTGAAGAAAGTTCAAATGTCACACTACACCTCCTGACCAATAGCAGAGAGGGTGAAGAAAGTTCAAATGTGACACTGCACCTCCTGACCAATAGCAGAGAGGGTGAAGAAAGTTCAAATGTGACACTGCACCTCCTGACCAATAGCAGAGAGGGTGAAGAAAGTTCAAATGTGACACTGCACCTCCTGACCAATAGCAGAGAGGGTGAAGAAAGTTCAAATGTGACACTGCACCTCCTGACCAATAGCAGAGAGGGTGAAGAAAGCTCAAATATGACACATTGATTCAAAACAAAAACTCGAATTAATCGATTAATTAAATTTATCTGCAGAGTTACTGTCACCTCAAAAAAGCCATAAAATCCATAATACAGTCATGTTTGTCAATTATTTTAGCATTCGTTTACTTAGTATTGGTTTCAATAATCCCATACTGGTAAGAAAATGAAAGCCTCCCTTTAACATAAATACAGAAATAACTTATCACTTTAATCACTATAGCAGTTGGGTATGGGTGGAAGAAGAGAAGGCCTTTGGGCAAGTGCTAGGCTCAAATAAAAAAAAAAAAATCTGTCAATACTGCTGCAACCTACTAAAAAAAAGTAAAATTACTTAAAAGTAAATAAAAGTAACTATTCTCTCAACATAGCTATGCACACATGCGTATTGGGGCAGCTGCATCCGACCCTTTCCGAATGTTGCTCGGGGGATACGCACAAATGCACATAGGTTCTGCATTTCCTGCATTCGTTCAATACATATGTGTATCATATGTAAGCCCTCAAAAGTTTGGGAGTGGGACAGCCCTAAGCCCTCAAAAACTTAGGAGTGGGACAACCCTAAGCCCTCAAAAACTTAGGAGTGGGACAACCCTAAGCCCTCAAAAGCTTGGGAGTGGGACAGCCCTAAGCCCTCAAAAGCTTGGGAGTGGGACAGCCCTAAGCCCTCAAAGGCTTGAGTGTGGGACAGCCGTAGGCCCTCAAAACCTCCACACATGGACAAATCTACACACGTATTTGCAGATCTGCCGCAGCGGAAGTGTAGCAAAAATCACATGTAAACCGACAGCCAACTGAGGGGTCTGCCTGAGTTATAACTAATATTTTGTCGGTATATACAACTCTTGGAGCAAAATTAGACTTTTTAGCCATTATCTGTCATTACACATACAATAATAATCTGATTACACACACGGATTCTGAATATACATTTACAGATTCCTGTACATATTTGCAAATGTCAGTATGCATTTACAGATTCTTTCACACATTTACAAATCTGATTACGCACATGGATTGAGATACAGTCACACAACTCTCTATACACATTTGCAAGTAATTTTGTTACAATAATAGCCCCATAGCCATTAAACCGCTGCATGATTTCACTGATGCATTGTCTGGTGAAACCTATGTCAGTATCTAATTCCTTAAACCAGTGTTCCACCTGTTCAACAACAGTCTACTGAAGTCTGAGCAGGGAGAGACTGAGCTCACAAAAAAATTAAAAGTGACATACTGGAGTATCAGAACAAGAAATACATGATCTGGCTAAAGATGAACTGTTAGAGATGACGTGACTTGTAGACCCCTAATTCCAGACCAATGACAAGGCTACAGGAGAGGAAAGAGCTCTATTACAGAGCTACTGTCTTTATTGCCTGACAAGCACACCCCCCCCCCCGAATCATGCAGAGCTGTGAGAACATAAGAACATAAGAACATAAGAACTATACAAACGAGAGGAGGCCATTCGGCCTATCGAGCTCACTTGAGGAGAACTTAACTAATAGCTCAGAGTTGTTAAAATCTTATCTAGCTCTGATTTAAAGGAACCCAAGGATTCAGCTTGCACTACGTTATCAGGAAGACTATTCCATACTCTGACTACATGCTGTGTAAAGAAGTGCTTCCTAAAATCCAGTTTGAAATGTTCTCCCGCTAATTTCCACCTATGGCCACGAGTTCTTGTATTTGAACTAATGCTGAAGTAACTATTCGGTTGAACAGCATCCAAACCTGTTAGATTCTTATAGACCTGGATCATGTCCCCCCTCAGTGTACATCAAGAGGATCCTGAAGTTCAGTGTGGAAGTCTGATAAAGGTGCTCCAAGAAGATGCCTCGAGAACTGTGGAGCCAGAGATGTCCAACATCCTAGCCGGAGGGTCACCTTTAAATAACTGCTCAAAGTAGCCGGCCCAGCGGATCACAACTGCAGTGTCATCTGTAAGGACTGTTCCATCACCTGCCCTGACTGTTACCCTCCGAGTAACAGATTCAGATGTGCATAATGTTTCGATTCCTCTGTAAGCAGGATGTGGGTCCTGGACCACAGATGGTGACACAGATTCTTCTAACAAACATGTCTTTATCAGCCCTCAGAGCCGTCCTCCTCAGTTTCCAGTACAGCCTGGAGCTGCCACCACGTATTGCACTGCAACTCTTCTCGATAATAACTAAGGTGCCCTGTGAGATGAAGTACCTCCTTCTAGAAACACCAGTAATACCAACACAACCCTTGGCAACCTTCAGGGTCTTATCACAGAAGTTCTCCCACATCACATTAGAGTCAGCAGTCGCACCCAAGTCTGCAAGTTCCTCACACAAACTGCGTGCAAACTCATCAGAAGCAGCTTGATCTTAGAGTCTGACTAAGTCCAGCCTCATTCTCCTAGTAGGTAGTAGCCTGCTGGATCTAAGCTGAATCTTCAGAGTAGCAACAACAAGTCTGTGGTCAGTTTAATGATTGAAGAATATTTAACATTATGTTATTGTTGCACTGCTACACATTGTTGGGGAAAAAGAGCAAACTAAAGGCCCTTCTAATGCCTTTGTTAGTTATAATTTATGTTGTCATTGCCTGCTCATGGTGCTTTATTTTATGTAAATGTATTTCAGGTAATTTAAGTTATTTTTAGCACTTATATTTTATTTTCTATTTATTATATGATATTTATATTGTTTTTTATTTTAATTTTACAACACCCCTTGTTGTTGCGATTGTTGTTTCCATATAGTTTCAAAATAAAGAAACTATTTTTGAGTTCTGTTTTGTCTTGAGTTCATGAAAAAAAAATGATTCAAATCAAAAATCATCCATAACACTGAAAAAAATTGAGATGTTATTTTTTGCCTGTATTGCCCACCCCTAGCTCAAATGTGACATTATACCTCCTGACCAATGGCAGGGAGGGTGAAGACACTGAAATGCATAGTTTCTTTTAATAAAATGAAGATAATTTTTTGTGGCTCAGTGGGCACGACTGTTGCCTCGCATCTCCAGGGTTGGGAATATGAAGCCTGCCCCCGCATGGTGTCTGTACGATTGTTATTGTCTCACCATGCTGTGCAGGTTGCCTCCTGCATCTCTAAACTGCTTAACTGGTTGAGGGCACCCCAGCTGAGTCATAGCAGTCTTTAACCCAGACTGTCTCTCTGTATGATTGACATGTAATCTGTGCAATGAGTGAATGAGTGAGGATCTTGAGTGGCGATTGGTGACATGGGAACAAAAATAATTTTTCATTTTTTTTTTTACATGCCAGTTAAATGCAGACATACTTCGTAATTCTAGGGAAAATGAAAAGCTATTTGGTATCGATGCTTATTACAGTAAGAACAAATGAAGCCACAGAATTTAGCTGGAACTGCCTTACACTACCTGTGCCCTGATGGGCCGCAGTGTCCCCTGACCTACTCAGAGACTGGCCCTGCTCCTCCTCTCCTTTTACTGAATGAAACTTGCCCTAATATAAGTGTGATGGCTGCATACAATGCAGTTCTCAAGAACCGTGGTGGTGCACCTTCACGGAGAGTACCTCCTCCTCCTGGGTGTTGAAGCGGATGCCCAGTGTCGCCTCCTGGTGGCGCCGGCTGCGCTGTCTCCGCCAGTACCAGCAGCACAGAATTTGTCTGAAGGTTTGCCGCATGTCTTGGTCCCGGTATGAGTAGATGATGGGGTTCATCAGCGAATTGCATTCGGCCAGAACCAGGCAATACTTCTCATATCTCAGTACCTGACAAGCCTCACAGTGGAGCCCATCCAGTAGCAGGAGTACCAGGCCAGGGGTCCAGCAGATCACAAATGCACCTAATGGGGGGGGGGGGGGTTGCGGACAAGGAGAACAACATTTGTGAATGTCTACTTTATGTGAAAATAATTGTACTGAACATACAGTGTTGGATGACTGAGAATATTCAAGTTGGCCATGGGTGGGTTAACACAATATATAGTATGCATGCTTGAGAGGACAGTGTACATTATGGTCATGCGGGCCATGATCAGGGAATAATCAGGTTTGTATGGGGAGAGTCGGCCAGTCCGTCCAAACCCTGTCATGATGAACCGTGTGAGAGTCGGCCAGTCCGTCCGAACCCTGTCATGATGAACCGTGTGAGAGTCGGCCAGTCCGTCCGAACCCTGTCATGATGAACCGTGTGAGAGTCGGCCAGTCCGTCCGAACCCTGTCATGATGAACCGTGTGAGAGTCGGCCAGTCCGTCCAAACCCTGTCATGATTGGTTGACCAGAAACACCACCACTAACTTGTATGTTATGCAGAAGGGGTATAAAAAAGGGATATAATTAGCAGAGTAAAAACAGAGCGGATAGATTTATTTTTATACTTCAGTTACAATAAATGAATATATTTTTTGTTTGCATCTCAACTTCTGCATCAGAAAATTCAACCAACACCCAATGTACCTCTACCTAATATCACGGGTTCCAGTGGTGAACCTTGCATGCACTTATTAGTGGAATATGTCACACTACTTATTTATGAGACCAAAACATTGATCTGCCGGCCAGATTTAATAATGAAATATAAACATGTCATGGGTCGTATGAATAACTATAAATAAAAGCCTGGGTCCTATTTTGATCACAATCCCACCCCCCATAAGTAACAAATAGTTTTACAAAACTTAATTCTCCATTGTTTTGGGGTGGCAGTGTAGTTTCAAATTATGTGTAAAGTTTAACCTATGAGCTTTATGCATATCCCATGCTGATTTAACATAAAGGTCCAAATTCCATTGTGTAGTATGAAAGTGACACAGGATTTCAGCCAAGGGGGGGACATACTAGCTATTAGGGTATAGGGTGTTCTAACTTTTTCCTCAGTAGGAATTGGCATTACTTCATTTCTTCTGTTAAAAAAGTGAATGTGTTTCTTGTTTTTGTGTACGTGATACAATTACATCACTTTTATCTACAGATATGATTTGAAAGAAGACTTAATATTGATATGTTAATATTTCTTAATAAACAACTAGATATTTAAATTAATATTTTTTTCACATGACTATTCTCACATCCTCGTGTTTTATAGTCTACATTAGGATGCTTCAGCTATGTTTCGAATGTAATTTTTTTCCAGTTTCTTTTCAATCTAGCATGCCAGTGTTTGTACTAATTCTGTGCATTGTAAAATGGAGAATCAACTTTTTAAATCACGATCAATGACACACTTTGGGGATTAATCATCTGCATATTCCATATGTCGTCTGCAGAAATTTATTTATTCCAAACAGAACCCTCAAAACGGACAAAATATGTACATCAGCTTCACCATAAGATGTCGCTAACTGAATGTTTTGTGAATTATAGGATTCTGAGAAACATCACATCCAAAGCTCTTGCATTCTCTACAGTCAGGAAGGAATACTATAAGTCTCTAACAAAAAACTCCACTCATACTATTCTCCCACTTGGAGACTAAAATACACAAAGTGGCAGATAATAAGATAACAGAGCGGAGTCGCAGAGTGCTGAGGCACATAATGCGTGAGAGTCGCCGACACATTCAATATACTCTTTTGGCAAGGAACTCAGCTCCAGGAGCTTCAAGGAATGGACTTCCATGACCGAGCAGCTGCAAGCAAGCTTCACATCACCAAGCACAATGCCAAGCATCACATGGTTTGGGCTCTGGACTCTGGAACAGTGGAAACTTATCTGTGAAGCGTCGAAACACGCTTCTCTGTCTGGTTGTCTGATGGACGAATCTGGGTTTGGTGGATTCCAGGAGGATGTTACCTGCCTGACTGCATTGTGCAAACTGTAAAATTTGGTAGAGGAGGGACATTACTATGGGGTTGTTTTTCAGGGGTTGGGTTAATGCTGCATTTCATTTACCTCAGAGATCGGAATGAGGTCACACGCAAGTTAATCGTGTTCCAGTATAGCAAGTCAGAAAGCCATTTAGCAATACCAGGGACCTGTCTCAAAAAGCAAGATTTCTTCCTTAGTTAGATTTGTCAGATTTAGTTTACACCAGTTTAAATTATCTTTATCTTTTTTCAATGACATTTAGCCCAGACTACCTTAAATCTGACAAATTAACTGGCTAAACAAGAAATCCTGCTTTCTGAAACAGGCCCAAGATCAGTTCATTGTTAACCAGTGTTAGCAATATCAGTTGATAACAACACATTATGTGGTACGTAAAAACACCACAGCAATAGGTCCACAGATTTAATGAGCCACAAATAAAATGTAAGTGCTAATAAACAGTGTAAAAATACATCTTTAACTTCTGTTGATAAAGGGCACAGCCATCTTTAATTCTGATGCTGAGGTTTCATAGATTCACAAGTTGGAATTTCAACTTCAGGGGACATTCTACCTATACTTAATATAGGAACTCGGAATATCCAAGTTTCAAGTTAAAATGGAATGCAGCCCCGTAGTTCCAGTGAAGGGAACTGTTTCAGCATACTGAGACATTTTGGACAGTTCAATGCTTCCAACTTCATGGGGACAATTTGGGGAAGGCCATTTTCTGTTCCAGCATGACTATAATAATAAATAATAATAATAATAATAATAATAATAATAATAATAATAATAATAGACACTTTTTATTAATCCCCGTGGGGAAATTCTTTTTACGCCTCCCTCAACTTGCTCTTTGTAGAGCAAGCTGTCTGCGAAGGGCAGCCACCTGTAGCGGCGCCCAGGGAATGAAAGACTCTGTCCCAGTGGACAAACCAAGGTCCATAAAGACACAGTTGGGTGAATTTGGTGTGGAAGAGCTTGACTGGCCTGTACCGAGCCCTGACCTCAACCCCATGAAACATCTTTGGGATGAACTAGAACAGGGATTGCGAGCCAGGCCTTCACGTCCTGTGCTTGACCTCACAAGCACTCTTCTGGATGAATGGGCAAAAATTCCGACAGACACACTCCAAAATCTGGTGGAAAGCCTCTTACAGGTGCAAAAGGGGGACCAAGCCCATATTGATGCCTATGGATTCAGAATGGATGTCATAAAAATGTCTGTAGGTGTAATGGCCAGGTGTCCCAATTCTTTTGTCCATATAGAGTACGTTAGTTTACAGTTTTGATCTCTTTATAAGAATTCTAAAATGTGGAGAACAGTACAAATAGACCTTTCTTTGGGTAGGTGTATTTTTACTGGTACTGTATATGCAAAAAGTGAAGTTATTTCTGCACTTGTGACAAAAACAAGCTACAAATACGGTTTCAGTTCCAAAACAATTTGCATCAGAATATGGCACTGAACCTGGAGGTGAAAAAGCCTTGTTTACCTTTGCATGGGGCGGCAAGTGTCAAGTGCTCATTTTCATGTACATTTCCAATATCTTACAAACCAAGAGTGTACTGAGAGGGTCCTACAGACATGTGGTATTGAACATTCAGAGAAGAGAAGAGAATATTACCATAAGGGCTGGTACGATTATTCGACGTAATCGATGATGTCGATTATAAAAATGCATTAACGTGGAATTTTAGTGTTGACGTGTTATGTAAAACTACGTAAATGTTTTGTAAACTGCAATGCACTACGAGATAAGGTAAACGCATTGTAAGGGAAAGTACTTTATCCCCTCGGGAGATATAGTTTTGTCTAATATCGCCCGTGCCAGCAGTGTCACACTATTTTGTAAGGCATGCACTGGCCAATCATGTAGCACTTCTCTCATAAATAAATTAATGAGACATCTCCTACCACCCTGCAAAAAGGAAATTTGCCGCCCGCCCCCGGCTGTGTCTACCAGCAGAACTCCGGAGCCTCTGGAGAAACACGCGGCAAAAAAAGCTTGCATGCGGTCTGAACAGAGTGTCTCTTTTCGGCAGCTGGGAACATTTTCATAAAAAAAGAGCAAGTCTAACTGCAGACCATGTAGACATGCTTACATTCCTCCACTGAAATGCTTAACTGTCTTTTCATGTTATTTGTTATTGGCACTTGAATTTCTTATTTTTTAGTTCATGCACTTATATCTCTTAAGATTTGCCTTTTTTGTTAATAATGCTCTAATGTTAAAGAAATATTTTAATAAACTGAAATGTTAATGAGAATTTCAGATTTGTGTGTGTGGGAGGGGGTGAATTGCTGTATTAAAATGACTAACTTGAAAATAATTGCTTATCAGATCAATCGAAAAATTTGTTGTGAGATTATTTTTTCGATTATTCGACTAATCACTAGATTAATCGTTTAAAGAATAATCGTTTGGGACGATTAATATAACGGCAGTTGTACCAATGAGGATGTAACACTGATAAAAAGCAGCAAGGAGGAAAATTAAATCTGAGGAAACCTTTTACGCAACAAGCAGACACTACACTGCATTAGATTTCAGAATGTAATCAGTGACAGAAGGCAGAACCCTGTACCTCCCTCATACCTTCACAAACTTCCTAACAGACTAAACAGTGCTGCCTGTCCTTCTTCTGGTCCCCAAGGGTTATATGTTATTGTCTAAACTCTTTACAAATCAACTACCTATTTGCAAAGCAAACCATTCTAAAAATGCTATTCATTTAAAATGCCGTTGTTTTTTTTTGGGGGGGGTGTTATGTGCCTGTAATCGGAAGACCAGAAGGACACCAGTTCAAATTCCGTCCTCAGCAGGATCCTAAAGGTCCTTGAGCTGGGCCCTTAAGGCCCTCCGCCCCCCCAAAATGCCCCAGGACCATCAGGTAAATGTGTGACTCTGCACCCTGACCCCAGTCCACTCTCTAAACTCAATGTGTGTGTCTATCACAAAGGAAAGCATGATGGGATATGCAGAAAGAAGCATTCCAATTTACCTGTACTTGTCAGATGGCAAATAAAGCATTACATCTCATTAGCCTAGACTGAATATTTCTGCCACACCCATACATGAAAAAAAATGTGACAATAATACAAGCCACTTATCTGCATATCAGTGTCTGGCAAGCTGAGTTCATTCACACCTCAGTCCTGCATGAGTCATAATTTGTCATATGGGTAATCTGCTTCTCGGACTGTGTGCTGTGTCTTAGTGTGCATGTAAGAGAAACTGTGCTCCTCACCCAGGATCATGGAGACAGTCTTCATAAGGTTAACCACTGTTTCCTGGTGCTTGACCTGCATCGTGTGCTGTGACATGCACTGGCTTTTGTGGCGCACGTACACAAAGATGCGCGTGTAGACGGCCAACATGATGAAGAATGTGAGCAGGTTGAGCACAGCCCAGAAGACCAGGTAGCTGCGTCTATACAGCGGCGCCATCTTGGAACAGTCAGACAGGTGGCATAAGCAGTGCCAACCCATGCTGGGCACCAGCCCTAAAAGCCCCGCCACCAGCCAGATTCCCAGTATGAGGGATAGCACCCGCCTCTTGCTCATGTTGCTGTGAAGCTGCATGGTGAACACTGACTGATGGCGCTCCACCGCTACAGCCAACAGGTTCACCACGGATGCGGTCAAGCTGGTGTCAATCAGACCCTGCCGCAAGAACCAGCTGTATACCGTGAGCCGCCTGGTCCAGGGACCCGTGTGGAACATCAGGTGCAGGTAAGCCAAGCCAGCGAAAAGGTCTGCTGCAGCCAGGTTGCCCAGGAGGTAGTAGATTGGATAGTGGAACCGATGGTTAATTATGATGGCAGTCATAACCAGGATGTTGGCCAAGATGACGATAACAGAAACGGTGAGGCCCAGCCCCACCACGACCTTGTCACGTGTGCCCCAATTTGAGCTGATGTTCTTCCCAGTCTGGCTGTAAAAGAACTCCACTGTTTGGTTGTAGTAGCAGTTTGACTTTCCATGAATGTCCATCCTGACTCTCTGCAAAGTAGGGGGGAGTAAAATGTGGAAAGCTTATTAAGGCTTGAGTACTGTATTGAGCTCCAGGGAGAGAAACAGCAAGGGCTCCTTTGAAGACGGAGTCAAAAAAAGTTGCATTTGTTCAGATGTGTCTTTATCAGACCACGTCTTCTGGATTGAGACCTGTGGAGAAAGGTGACCTTAGTGAAGATCATCTGGTATTTAAAACATTCTTTTATTTAAGCCAACATTGGTCATCATTAGCAAGAAACCCTACTTTCCTTGATGATCTCCTTGAAAAGTAAGAAATTTAATTCCATCATGAAGAACTTACACAAGTATAACGAGAAGCATGCAGTGGATGTGAATGTCACTGTCCATGCAGTGATCTTAAAGGTCTGCTGTTACAGCATGACCATAAAATATACTCCTGGTGCCATCAAGTCAGGCACCTAATCAGCATTCAGGGCTCTCTGACAGATCAAAGCTTCCCTGATACACACAGCCTCCTACACTGCATGCCAGCTGACTCCAGGTGTGAGTGGCTTATGGTCACATCCCTGCAAGCAGGGCTTTCTTTGGACACACCTAGTGATGTCAGTTGCTTATTTGTGGTTATATGCCTTCAGGCTACCTTTTTTGTGTAAATAATACATACCATATGGATCATGAATCAGAAATGCAAGGTTATAATTGGAATCAGACACTATACAAGCTCAGAAAAATTGTGTCCCGACCCAAAAATCTTGCATCTAGTCCTGCTTCATGTAATGTTTATCTACTTCGTCATTGGTGAACAGCAATCCAAAGCATACTGAACGCTAACAGCCCCCAGACCGCCCGTCCGCCCAGTCCGGCTCAGTCTGCATACTGACGCTGACAGCCCCCAGACCGCCCGCCCGCCCAGTCCGGCTCAATCTGCATACTGACGCTGACAGCCCCCAGACCGCCCGCCCAGCCCGGCTCAGTCTGCATACTGACACTGACAGCCCCCAGACCGCCCGCCCGCCCAGCCCGGCTCAGTCTTCATACTGACGCTGACAGCCCCCAGACCGCCCGCCCAGCTCAGCTCAAGTTTGCACACTGATGCTGACAGCCCCCAGACCGCCCGCCCACCCAGCCCGGCTCAGTCTGCATACTGACGCTGACAGCCCCCAGACCGCCTGCCCAACCCGGCTCAGTATGCAGACTGACGCTGGCAGCCCCCAGACCGCCCGCCCGCCCAGCACAGCTCAGTCTGCATACTGACGCTGGCAGCCCCCAGACCGCCCGCCCGCCCAGCCCGGCTCAGTCTGCATACTGACGCTGACAGCCCCCAGACCGCCCGCCCAGCCCGGCTCAGTCTGCATACTGAAGCTGACAGCCTCCAGACCGCCCGCCCAGCCCGGCTCAGTCTGCACACTGATGCTGACAGCCCCCAGACCGCCCGCCCAGCCCGGCTCAGTCTGCATACTGACGCTGGCAGCCCCCAGACTGCCCGCCCGCCCAGCCCGGCTCAGTCTTCATACTGACGCTGACAGCCCCCAGACCGCCCGCCCAGCTCAGCTCAAGTTTGCACACTGATGCTGACAGCCCCCAGATGGCCCGCCCGCCCAGCCCGGCTCAGTCTGCATACTGACGCTGACACCCCCCAGACCGCCTGCCCAACCCGGCTCAGTATGCAGACTGACGCTGGCAGCCCCCAGACCGCCCGCCCGCCCGCCCGCCCAGCCCGGCTCAGTCTGCATACTGACGCTGGCAGCCCCCAGACCGCCAACCCGCCCAGCCCGGCTCAGTCTGCATACTGACGCTGACAGCCCCCAGACCGCCCACCCGCCCAGCCCGGCTCAGTCTGCATACTGACGCTGACAGCCCCCAGACCGCCCGCCCAGCCCAGCTCAGTCTGCAAACTGACGCTGACAGCCCCCAGACCGCCCACCCAGCGCGGCTCAGTCTGCACACTGACGCTGACAGCCCCCAGACCGCCCGCCCGCCCAGTCCGGCTCAGTCTGCACACTGACGCTGACAGCCCCCAGACCGCCCGCCCAGCCCGGTTCAGTCTGCATACTGATGCTGTCAGCCCCCAGACCGCCCGCCCAGCCCGGCTCAGTCTGCAGACTGACGCTGGCAGCCCCCAGACCGCCCGCCCGCCCAGCCCGGCTCAGTCTGCATACTGACGCTGGCAGCCCCCAGACTGCCCGCCCGCCCAGCCTGGCTCAGTCTGCATACTGACGCTGACAGCCCCCAGACCGCCCGCCCAGCCCGGCTCAGTCTGCATACTGACACTGACAGCCCCCAGACCGCCCGCCCGCCCAGCCCGGCTCAGTCTTCATACTGACGCTGACAGCCCCCAGACCGCCCGCCCAGCTCAGCTCAAGTTTGCACACTGATGCTGACAGCCCCCAGACCGCCCGCCCAGCCCGGCTCAGTCTGCATACTGACGCTGGCAGCCCCCAGACTGCCCGCCCGCCCAGCCCGGCTCAGTCTGCATACTGACGCTGACAGCCCCCAGACTGCCCGCCCAGCCCGGCTCAGTCTGCATACTGACGCTGACAGCCCCCAGACCGCCCGCCCGCCCAGCCCGGCTCAGTCTGCATACTGACGCTGACAGCCCCCAGACCACCCGCCCAGCCCGGCTCAGTCTGCATACTGATGCTGTCAGCCCCCAGACCGCCTGCCCAGCCCGGCTCAGTCTGCATACTGACGCTGACAGCCCCCAGACCGCCCGCCCAGCCCGGCTCAGTCAGATTTCAACCAAACTGGGGGGTATTCCATGAAAGTAGCTAAATAAAGCCAGACTTACGCGAAAAAGTGAGACTCAAATTAGCTCCATCTCTAAACTTAGCCTCATGTCGTTCCACGAACGCAGTTCAGCTTTAACTAATCGAGGCTTATTCAAGGCAGACTTGCATAGTCTCACTTAGTGCGCACACCCGTGATATTTAAGAAGCCCAAATGAATGTATGAACGATAGATTGACCAAATGAGTCGGAAAGTGTTTAAAACAAGATCGGTGTTTCTTTCCGCCACAGAACAAACGCTGCTGATGGAGCTGTATGAAAAACACAAAGATGTAATCGTTAAAAAAGGCAATACTGTGGCCATAAACACAGCCAGAGAGTTGGCTTGGCAATGCATTACAGACAGATTAAATGCACAAGTTACGTAAATGTTGCAAGTGCTTGGCACAGTGGTACAGTGGTTTATGCTGTCGCCTTATAACGCGAAAGTTGCTGGTTCGATTCCCATAGCCAACTGGGAACCAGCTGGGTTGAGTTCCCGTGTCATTGTTATTGTATAATATTATTTGATCTCCGTAAAATACTTTCAGTCACATCCGTGTGAAATGTTCTGCACAAATAACCGTATCTTGTCTTTGCTTTTCACTTATAAACTTTCAAAGTAGACTGTGACTAAACAAAATACAAAAATATCTTCCTGTTCATATTATTTTAACAGATTTTCTTTCAATTTCAGTCATTGCATTTCATGTTTGACCTTTGTAAAAGCGTACGCTTTTATTTTACAGTAAAATACCGTTATAACGGACTTCAAGGGACCTGGCAAAACAGTCCATTATATCCAGACTTGCTGTATGCCCAGAACACAACTACAGGACACCATTTACTCATGCCACACCCCAGCAGACATGCTTGTGGTATAGATTATTATATTGTACATGTAGTAATCCAACTTTACCTAATCAGATACGTGACTATTAATAATCCCGACTACGTACGTATCTGCGCTGCATATCACCGGCACACCACACGCCTTGTAGGCGGAACTGCATGTCCGTTATAGCTGAACAGAACCACATCTAAAAGCGGCCCTGGAGACGAAATTGTTTGTCCATTATAAGCGAAATTCCATTATATGCGAGTCCGCTATATCCGATGCTTTTTCTGCATGTTCGTAAAGGCGCACGGTCGGGACCAGCGAACCTTGTCAGTTACAGATGATATTCCGTTATAAGCGAGTCCACTATAATGGGATTTTACTGTAATTATTTTGGAATTAATTGGAATGCTAAGACGTGATTTTATAGGCTTTATTATATTGATTATGTAGCAATCTCAGCTCCGTTCTCCATAATATGAAAGTATCACGCAGAGCTTTACTTCAGAAAAGATGGTTTTTATTCTCTGCTTTCTCGTCTTGCTTTTACTCACAGCACTGACTACAAGCTTCCATTTTTTAATATACGTATATTCACTCACCTAAAGGATTATTAGGAACACCTGTTCAATTTCTCATTAATGCAATTATCTAATCAACCAATCACATGGCAGTTGCTTCAATGCATTTAGAGGTGTGGTCCTGGTCAAGACAATCTCCTGAACTCCAAACTGAATGTCAGAATGGGAAAGAAAGGTGATTTAAGCAATTTTGAGCGTGGCATGGTTGTTGGTGCCAGACGGGCCGGTCTGAGTATTTCACAATCTGCTCAGTTACTGGGATTTTCACGCACAACCATTTCTAGGGTTTACAAAGAATGGTGTGCAAAGGGAAAAACATCCAGTATGCGGCAGTCCTGTGGGCGAAAATGCCTTGTTGATGCTAGAGGTCAGAGGAGAATGGGCCGACTGATTCAAGCTGATAGAAGAGCAACTTTGACTGAAATAACCACTCGTCACAACCGAGGTATGCAGCAAAGCATTTGTGAAGCCACAACACGCACAACCTTGAGGCGGATGGGCTACAATAGCAGAAGACCCCACCGGGTACCACTCATCTCCACCACAAATAGGAAAAAGAGGCTACAATTTGCACGAGCTCACCAAAATTGGTCAGTTGAAGACTGGAAAAATGTTGCCTGGTCTGATGAGTCTCGATTTCTGTTGAGACATTCAAATGGTAGAGTCAGAATTTGGTGTAAACAGAATGAGAACATGGATCCATCATGCCTTGTTACCACTGCGCAGGCTGGTGGTGGTGGTGTAATGGTGTGGGGGATGTTTTCTTGGCACACTTTGGGCCCCTTAGTGCCAATTGGGCATCGTTTAAATGCCACGGCCTACCTGAGCATTGTTTCTGACCATGTCCATCCCTTTATGACCACCATGTACCCATCCTCTGATGGCTACTTCCAGCAGGATAATGCACCATGTCACAAAGCTTGAATCATTTCAAATTGGTTTCTTGAACATGACAATGAGTTCACTGTACTAAAATGGCCCCCACAGTCATCAGATCTCAACCCAATAGAGCATCTTTGGGATGTGGTGGAACGGGAGCTTTGTGCCCTGGATGTGCATCGCACAAATCTCCATAAACTGCAAGATGCTATCCTATCAATATGGGCCAACATTTCTAAAGAATGCTTTCAGCACCTTGTTGAATCAATGCCACATAGAATTAAGGCAGTTCTGAAGGCGAAAGGGGGTCAAACACCGTATTAGTATGGTGTTCCTAATAATCCTTTAGGTGAGTGTACAAGACTCATTATCCCGCTAACTCAAACAAAATCATGTCATTTTGGTACACCTTACAAATTAACAAAAAAATCAATCAGATAATGTAAAATATAATGTCAGATGACATATAATTCAACAGATTACATGACATGAATAGTAAAATCGTGGAATGTCGTCCGACGGAATGATCTTTTGGGAATCTGTTCCCACACGACAGACGTTCTTTGAGACAACGCTAAACTAAGCGAGACAGTTAGCCTGGTCCCGAGGCCCGAGCAGACTTGTTCGGAGGTGCAAGTTGCATCTGATTTCCACCAAAGTGATCGCAATCGTATTTGCTGCGTTTGTGCTGGTTTGTGCCATTAAAATGGTCCTTTGTGCTGTTTTAGTTTCTGGGATATTAATGTTTGTAAAGGTTGCCCCCCCCCCCATTTGTGTCTGATTTCGACAAAATCGATTGCAATTGTTTGTGCGGCATTTGTGCCGGTTTCTGCCGTTAAAACTGTCCTTTGTGCTGCTTCCGTGCAGAGATATTGCTTATTTACATGGTCACGTGACTTCGCCACTAAATTAGCACCCCATTTGCCTCCGAACTGGTCTCAATAGTTTGTGCTGTTTAAAAATTGTCTGTACTGTTATTTTTTCTGAGTTATGCCTCTTAGTTTATGCCTTTACATGATCGCCGTATAGTGCTCAGGCTTGTGTTTCTCGCATTAACAGAAGGTGGAGTGTTTGATGACTCCGCGTCAAAGCTGTACGTAGACTTACTCAGCCTCGCTTCTAAGATGGCTCCTATCTCTTGCTAAATCGATTTGTACAATCAATCACACATCTCTTTCCTGTTTTTTGTGGCATTCAAGCTGAATGCTAATGCTGACCCAGTTTTTTGCCACTCTGTGGGTGTGAGTGCAGTGACTTCCTCTGGCTGTGACGTCACATGCATATTCTTTGTATGAGGAGCTTAAGAATATCAGATAAGAGGGTGAAGATCTGGGCCGGTATGCATAAAACTTCCTAAGAATTAGATTAGATTAGTCTGACTTTATTAATCCCACAAAGGGGAAATTCCTTAGAAACAGCAGCAATAATAAAAAAGACAGTATAACAGGATCCATCGCAAAAAGTAGGACATAAGAGCATTGTATAAAGATGCTAAAAGTAACTTTCAGCAAAGTCTAAGCCCAATTCCTAAGTGCTGACGGAGCCAGCATTTAAGTGTCATGAAATGAGGACTACAAATAAAATCCCGCCCCAAATACTGAGTTCAACCAATAGAGGAGCTGCACGGTGAATATATTAATGACATTAAACCGTTAATGTAGAGCTTTATACAACATACCTTTCTGTGATGATACCTTTAATTGGTTGTACGAAAACTACCTAGCACATCACCAATCAATTTCCACTAATAGATGCACATGATGTATAAATGATGTAAAACTCATAGCAAGACATTGGATTCTAAAAGAAAATCAAACTGGATGACAAACAAAACGGTTCTTTTGGCACAGTTGGTGCTTAAATGGAAGGAGGTAGTGCGAGGAAACTTTGGTCCAGCTGTTACAAGCACGGACAAAAAAGCTTTGGAGGCTATTGCAAGCTCCGTAAATGCTGCGTCACCTCGGACAAGGTGTTCAGCAGAGGAATGTGAAAAAAGGTGGTATAATGTTTTATCGACCTCGCGAAAGGAAATCACAGTTTATAAAGCAAGCATGCAAGCTACAGGTTTGTGTCATTACTTATATTGCTCTTATGACCCTCGCTATAATAGATCATGATGATAATAATTATTACTATTATTATTAATAATAATATATTATAAGATACTGAACTAGCGGCTCAGCAGCTACAGCAGGAATTTAATTAGTGACTGGGCTGACACCTGGCAGATGAAATTTAACATAGACAAATGTAAGGTACTCCATGTAGGGAGCAGAAATATAAAGTACAGGTATTTTATGGGACCTACTGAAATAAAGGTAGCTGATTATGAGAAAGACCTTGGTGTGTATGTTGATGCTTCCATGTCTCATTCTCGCCAGTGCAGGGAAGCAATAAAAAAGGCCAATAGGATGTTGGGGTATATCTCCAGGTGTGTGGAGTTTAAGTCAAGGGAGGTAATGCTAAGATTATACAATTCCTTGGTGAGACCTCACCTAGAATATTGTGTGCAGGTTTGGTCACCATATCTTAAAAAGGACATAGCGGCCTTAGAAAAGGTGCAGCGTAGGGCCACAAGAATGATTCCTGGTCTTAGAGGAATGTCATACGAGGAAAGGTTATTTGAGCTAAATCTGTTCGGCCTCAAGCAAAGGAGACTGAGGGGGGACATGATCCAGGTCTATAAGATTCTAACAGGTTTGGATGCTGTTCAACCAAATAGTTACTTCAGCATTAGTTCAAATACAAGAACTCGTGGCCATAGGTGGAAATTAGCGGGAGAACATTTCAAACTGGATTTAAGGAAGCACTTCTTTACACAGCATGTAGTCAGAGTATGGAATAGTCTTCCTGATAACGTAATGCAAGCTGAATCTTTGGGTTCCTTTAAATCAGAGCTAGATAAGATTTTAACAACTCTGAGCTATTAGTTAAGTTCTCCTCAAGCGAGCTCGATGGGCCGAATGGCCTCCTCTCGTTTGTATAGTTCATATGTTCTTATGTTCTTATTTTTCCAGTTGCCAAAAACGTAGCATCATTATCACCTTCAGTTCAACTGTAGGTGCATTTTTAGATGACGTAAGAGATTGTATCCGGTTCCTAATTAGGTTGGTAACAAAAAGGATGCCCTCATGATCGAGCCTGTACCTTTTTATCAATTCATTATTGTCGTACGTCTGCAGGACGTCCTTTCTTTGACGGAAAGTGCGCGGTCTCCGTCTGGGTGCGCGTAGTGCAGCTGCCATCATTCAACTCCTAACTGGTTTAGGGGTCCTCTCCAGCTCTCTTAAATAATTTAGGAGCTGAGACCAAGTCTTAACACTTAAGAATGTTTATGCATGCCACTTATTCCTAAGTCTGCGAGTAGGAACAAAATCAAGTCACTCTTAGAAATGTGACGCATTTAAGAGTGAAATTTTACTCTGAGAAGTTTTATGCATACCAGCCCTGAAAGTTTTTTATACTTTTAACAGCAGTTAAAAGCACAGCAATTTGCAATTTTTGTAAAAACAAAGTTTTGAGAGGTGGAAGCAGTGTTTAGTGGAAAATCCCACTAAACAGAGCGCATGCAATTGAGCAAGAAAATTTGGGTAATATGGAACAAGAAATGCCTGCCTCAAAAACGCTTAAAACAAGATGCATAAATGAGGTGGAACAGTGCATAAATGTGGTGGAACAGTGCGTAAATGAGGTGGAACAGTGCGTAAATGAGGTGGAACAGTGCGTAAATGATTGACAGTTTGTTATGTATGTTTCTAGTGGGCTAATAAAAAATGTTGGGTTACGTTTACATAAGAACATAAGAACATAAGAACTATACAAACGAGAGGAGGCCATTCGGCCCATCGAGCTCGCTTGGGGAGAACTTAACTAATAGCTCAGAGTTGTTAAAATCTTATCTAGCTCTGATTTAAAGGAACCCAAGGATTCAGCTTGCACTACGTTATCAGGAAGACTATTCCATACTCTGACTACACGCTGTGTAAAGAAGTGCTTCCTTAAATCCAGTTTGAAATGTTCTCCCGCTAATTTCCACCTATGGCCACGAGTTCTTGTATTTGAACTAATGCTGAAGTAACTATTCGGTTGAACAGCATCCAAACCTGTTAGAATCTTATAGACCTGGATCATGTCCCCCCTCAGTCTCCTTTGCTTGAGGCTGAACAGATTTAGCTCAAATAACCTTTCCTCGTATGACATTCCTCTAAGACCAGGAATCATTCTTGTGGCCCTACGCTGCACCTTTTCTAAGGCCGCTATGTCCTTTTTAAGATATGGTGACCAAACCTGTACACAATATTCTAGGTGAGGTCTCACCAAGGAATTGTATAATCTTAGCATTACCTCCCTTGACTTAAATTCCACACACCTGGAGATGTACCCCAACATCCTATTGGCCTTTTTTATTGCTTCCCCACACTGGCGAGAATGAGACATGGAAGCATCAACATACACACCAAGGTCTTTCTCATAATCAGCTACCTTTATTTCAGTAGGTCCCATAAAATACCTGTACTTTATATTTCTGCTCCCTACATGGAGTACCTTACATTTGTCTATGTTAAATTTCATCTGCCAGGTGTCAGCCCAGTCACTAATTAAATTAAGATCCCGCTGTAGCTGCTGAGCCGCTAGTTCAGTATCTGCTACACCACCCACCTTGGTGTCATCTGCAAATTTCACCAGTTTACTGTATATATTGGTGTCTATATCATTTATGTAAATTAGGAACAAAAGTGGTCCTAAAATTGAACCCTGCGGTACCCCACTATGAACGCAGGCCCACTGTGACATCGAGCCTCTTATAACTACTCGCTGCTTCCTATCCGTTAACCAGTTATCAATCCAAGTCGCTACAGTTCCTAAAATACCTGTCGCTTTGAGTTTAAGTGAGAGCCTCTTGTGGGGAACAACATCAAAAGCCTTTTGGAAATCTAAATAGATGACATCATAGGCCTTCTTATCATCAACTTCCTGAGTAGCTTCCTCAAAAAACTCCAACAGATTTGTTAAACAGGATCTACCTCTCCTAAATCCATGCTGGCTATCCCTCAAAATGTTATTTGAGTCCAGGTAATCTACCATTTTCTCTTTGATTATAGCCTCCATAACTTTACCAGTTATACAAGTTAGACTGATTGGCCTATAGTTTGACAAATTACTTCTATCCCCTTTTTTGAAAATGGGCGTTATGTTGGCATGCTTCCAATCAGAAGGTACCACACCTTCAGATAAGGATTTTTGAAACAGTAATGTTAAGGGTCGGCAAATAATATCCCTCATCTCTTTTAACACTATAGGTAAGATGCCATCAGGGCCCTGTGATTTATTTATTTTGAGCTTAGCTAGGCTTTGCAAAACATCAGCTTCAGTTATATATATATTAGTTATAGACGATGTTGAATTAGTAATAAGAACTGGTAAGTTACTAGTGTCCTCGACAGTGAATACCCGTGCAAAACTATCATTGAACTCATTTACTATGTCAATGTCGTTTTCAATTATAAGACCCTTACTATCCTGCAGATTAGTAATTTCAGCTTTTAGAGCTCTTTTAGAGTTAAAACGCTGGAAGAAACTTTTAACGTCATCCTTAGCCTCCAATGCGATCTTCCTTTCGACATTCCTTTTAGCTCGTCTAATGTCATTTTTTAATTCAGCCTGTAGATTTAGATACTCTTGCTTTATTATGTCATCATCAGTTATTTTCCATCTCTGGAACAAAGCCCTTTTCCTCCTTACTTTATACTTTATGTCCCTATTAAACCACCTAGGTTGCAATTTCCTAGATTTATTCTTGCTAGAAACAGGTATGAAGTCCTCTTGTACTTGCAATAATGTGCTTTTAAAAAATTCCCATGCCTCTTCAACAGTTTTGTTATTTAACTCCATCCAGTTCACGGTTTCTAGTTTTAATCTCATACAATTGAAGTTAGCCTTCCTAACATTATATATTTTTTCTTTCATTTGTATTTTGTAATTTAAAAATAATAATATATTACGTGTATAAATATATATTATATGTTTACTATATATTAAAATATTAAAATAAGAAGAGGTCTAGTATCGGAATCTGTATGGGTATCAACAGTTGTGTACTGGAATTGGATCAGAACTGGAAAAATGTGGATCAGCCCATCCCTATTTATATAGGATATTTACATTTTTTGACATTCCAATGTCAGAATATTCTTAAGAATTAAAAGTTTGTTGCTCTTCCATTAATATGCTATTATTATATCAGTGGCATAAATAGTCTTAAAATGACTGAATATCATCATTGACTGCAATTATTTCTGACGGTTTATTGTCCAACACAAACAGTTATCCTGACAGGCCTAGTCAGGCCTGCATAAGACAATGGCAACCTTAAGAAAAATCTGCTTGGTAACCAAAGCTGTGGCTATGCAGTGATGCAGAACCTAAACAAGGAGGAAGGGGGCTCCACTTGCTAGCAATTATCTACCATAAAACAGAGCTGATTTGCTTGGACTCTAATGTGGTTACAAAGCAGAACAATATACACTATGGACAAAGGTACTGGACACCTGGACATTACACCCACAGGAACGTTTATGACGTCCCATTTTAAATCCATAGGTATCAATGTGGAGTTGGTCCCCCTCTTTGCAGCTATAACAGCTGCCACTCTTCTAGGAAGGCTCTCCACAAGATTTTGAAGTGTGTTTAATTCATCCAGAAGTACATCCAGAAGTACATTTATGAGGTCAGGCATCGATGCTGGATGTGTAGGTCTGGCTCATAATCTCCATTCTAGCTCATCCCAAAGGTGTTTGATGGGGTTGAGGTCAGGGCTCTGTGCAGACCACTCCACACAGCAAAAACAAATAGGTAAGTATCAGACGTGGATTGGTCACATATGACCGACAATAAAAAGGAAAAAAAGGCACAAGCCTTATTGTGTTGGAAACAGCTTCCTTCAAAATGTCCCTGGGTTTTTAGGTATGCATAAGGTGAGCAGGACTCTGGGCAAGGTGTGTCTCACCTGCTATACTTTGACCTTTGAGCCGCCACTAAACAGGCAAACACTGGAAACATTCATTATGCCAGCCATCCCCGCTGAGCTGTTACCTGGCGATCAGAAGTATCTGTCAAAACTACATTAAACAGCCGCATAGTGAACACAAAAACCGTGCATCCAATGTGTGAGCCTGACACATCCCCTCTCCTAAACAAACATGGCAAACCGTGCATCCAATGTGTGAGCCTGACACATCCCCTCTCCTAAACAAACATGGCAAACCGTGCATCCAATGTGTGAGCCTGACACATCCCCTCTCCTAAACAAACATGGCAAACCGTGCATCCAATGTGTGAGCCTGACACATCCCCTCTCCTAAACAAACATGGAAAACCGTGCATCCAATGTGTGAGCCTGACACATCCCCTCTCCTAAACAAACATGGCATCATACCCTCCACACCATTTATTCTACACATTGTCTTGTGTAGAGAGATACAGAAAATGGCACTTCACAAAAAAAATTACATTCTTCATTTGGGTTAGTCTGTGTTTCACATTAACGAACATATTTCCTGCCTTCCTCTGTAATATAAAAAAGACAAAGTGGAGTCTGCCCAGACTGTACTGCCATATTTTACGTCTACGGCCAATTCATATTTCACCTTTCCACATGCAATTTTGGTCATGCACTGGGTCACTACGGGGTCGGGTCAACGCTGGGGCAAGAGGGGGCAACGCCCCCTTAAACAAACGTCCTGCCCCTTAAATCAAACTTTTAGAAGTTGAGGAAGAAAATAATAGATTACCCACAAACTGAATATAGACAAGATTTACTACAGTAGCTGAAAAATCCACCGAAAAAGGCACAAACGAGATGATAAGTTTCACTTCTTGTTCGCTCTTTCCCTCCGCGTTCTGTTTGTGCACGGGCTCACACGGCACTCGGCAGAGATCCCCCACTCACCCTCCCCCCAGCTAAACATCGAATCACTGTTAGTATGCAAATGAGCCAGTTTCTCAGTAGGCAGGGCAGAGCGAAATGAGCTGCGCGATTGCGGGAGGTTTAGAGGAAGCAGCAATCTCTCTCGTCAAAATCATAGCGACTCGTGAGATCATGGTTCGAATTACGGGGGGTACAGTACCAAAACTAGCAGTTTGGGGGGGGGGGGGTGTCTTAACATGTTTCTTTTGTTTTTTTTTTTTAAAAAAAGAAAGATAACTTCACCTTTTAGGAAAATTTTATGTAAAACGATTTCAGATACCTCTAGTGTGGACCATACCATTTTAACCACCTCGGCGCCAGAAGCAGCTTAGCCAGTCGGTTGCGTCATTCATTCTCATTGAGCGATTTCTTCGTTGTGATTTCAAGATTGTTTATTCGTCACATACATAGTTATAACAAGTACAACATGTAGTGACATGAACCCTGACCAATCCTATTTTTCAGTTTTATATTTCAAGACTTGGTGAATTGATTTTTTCTTTTTCATAACTTAGCCTACCCTTTTTAGTTTTGTTAATATCGGCAATAGTGAAAAGTGTTTTATTGGGTTCAAATATGTTTGATATAGGCCATCCAATTAAGGTAAATGTCATGTTTTTACTTGTTTTAATCTGATGAGGAATATATATATTTTTTTTTTGTTTTATTTTTCAGTTTTCTCCCTGAGGGATTGCCACCTTACCGTGGTCAGGGGGTTTGCGTGCCTCAGTGACCCTAAGAGCTACACCAGCAGAAGCTTAGCCTTCAGGTGGGACCCCCAAGTTGGACAGGTCTTAGGGTAGAGGCCTGACAAAGTGCAATCCAATTACATGACAAAAACAGTTATCCAGAGCACCCCCACCACCACCACCCCACCCCTTTCCCACCTCCGTCGCCACCATGTGCCCTCTTCACATTTCTGTCTGCCCCCTCATATATGCATGTCTAAAACCGGCCCCGGGTCACTAGATGGCTGCGGAAGATGCACGTGTAACCCAGATTTTTTTGGTCCAGCGGAGATCATGTGCTACGACTGCGCATGTCCAAAATAATTGATGAGGTGTTTCCAGCAGGTGGCAGTAGTGACTTTGACAGAGCAGAGGTCAACCAAGAAAGAATAGAAGAATTATTCTTAGAGGAGATGAGGAGGTATCCGCATATCTAATTTTTACATGTTTACTGTTGGGACAATATATCGCGGTACATGATGATACATTGTCAAAAGCAATACTATTCCGGCAATTTTAAATCTTGCCGATAAAATTTGCCAGGGAAGATGCTGAGCGTGTCACGTTTTACTTCTCCAGCTGTACTATCTTTCAACAAAATCAAGCGACAGCCATTGTTTTTCAAAATTTCTGTATGGGCGAATTTCAATTAATATTTCAGTGTTTGGTGCACTTCACGTTCAATAGGCCAGCGGTCTTGTTTACGTTCACTGTAGCTGTAATTAGACACAGCGCAGTTATTAAGCGTTAGTTGCTGCAAGCCCTGTATTTCTACATAGAGTTCACCTTTGATAATGACCATCAATAACAGAATGTTTTGAAGTTAGAAGAGACGGTAAAGTTGACTAGTTTCAACCAGTAAACAGTCACGTTATTTTCAGTTTTATATTTAGTTTAGACAAAAGTTAAGAAGCGTGTGGTCAATTGTAGTAGTGATAATAAATAATAATAATAATAATAATAATAATAATAATAATAATGTTATTATGAATAACATACAGCAATCTCTGTATTTTTTTATTTTTCTGTATCATCGTTCAGAGCGAGAGCGCACCTGAAAACTACCCTGCTTCACCTAATCTTCTGTTTACTTATCTACGTAATTATAGCCTACACTGGGTTTACTGCTCTGACAATATAGTCCATGTTCCTCCACTTTCTCATTTAATAGCATGCAATTGGGAAAATGGTTCAAATAATTAATATTTATTGTCTATGGTATGTAGCCTAGACACAAACAGTAGTGAAAGGTGTCAGTTACGTTATTTTGCTGGTATGTCATTGTGACTATCGACACATTTTTAGCCGCGTATTTTTGCTGAGAACTGTTTACCGCACGCGTGAAAAATAAGCGTCACTCCGACCTTCCAGGCGGTGTGGCTGCTCCAATCTGTTAACGCGGGCGCCGAAATTAAAAACTTAAAAAATGTAAACTTTCCGCACCCGCCACGCATCCGGTGTATTCCAGGCTTAGTTCGGCCGGGGCTTACTTTGCTCTCTTTCCCGGACTTCACTGGGCTGTCACTGACCACGTCCCCTCCCTTCCTGGCTCTCCGTTGCAATCCATACGCCGCTTCCGTGCCCTGGAACTGCCTTCAGATCACTGCGGGAAACTTTGTGGCCAAGCGCCCGAGCCGCGGCCCCGCCCCCGAGCACGCTGATTGGCCGGATGTATCTTCTGCTTTAAGGAAGTCAGTAAAGCACGATTTATTCAGAAAAGTGGATTAATATTATACAGAGCCCTTTAGGTGTCACGGTAGAAAAAAATATTATTTCGTTCCCTCGAATTAGTAAATTGTACCCTTGAATTACAACTTCGTGCGTTCGATTTAGTAAATCATACCCTCGAATTAGTAATTCGTGCCCGCGAATGTATTGCTACCCTATTGATCATTCATGGACACAGGGTCATGGAGCGTTTCGATTTAATACAGTTTTATTTTGATACTGGACTGAAATATACTGACATTCTTTGGGTTTTGGCTGTTAAGCACAACATTGTGATGTCGTTGGCAACGCTCAAACGCATTTTACGGAAAAACGAACAGTTCAGCGCAAAAACTTTGACACTGCAGATGTCATACAGTTCATAAAAAGCGAGGTACAGGGTTCTGGAGCTCTTCGTGGTTACCGGTGGATGCACAGTAAATGCAAAGAAAATGGACTTCGTGCTCAGAAGGAAGATGTGCGCCTGATTCTCCTAACATTGGACCCAGAAGGGACAGAGAGACGGAGATCGAGACGCCTTAACCGCACCTAGGGCATATTCATCAAAGGTTCCCAACTTTGTATGGCATTTAGACTCCTATGATAAACTGAAACCTTTCGGAATTTGTATAAATGGATCAATCGACGGATATTCTCGACAAATACTGTGGCTAAATGCGTACAACAGGGACACTTGTGTAGCATGTCCACACATAGCTCCTGTCCTCATTTATTAAAGGGGCAATGTGTGGTTCAGTGGGCTAAGTCTGTGTTCCAATAATCACAAGGTCGCTGGTTTAAACCCAGCTTCAGCAGGTCCTTGAGCAAGGCCCTTAACCCCCAGCTCCTCGCAAGAGAGTCCGGCTGCAGACATCGCAGACATCCACTGCGGCTCACGTCCACTGACACGCAGGAAGTGACATCACAGATCCACTGAGACGCAGGCATAGATATATTCTATCATACATCCTAATTTTAGTTCATTTAAAAATGGTTCGTGGTTATCACTTGTTTGTATGCATATACAGTCGTCCCTCGCCACTTCACACTTCGACCTTCGCGGCTTCACTCTATTGCGGTTTTTTGTCTATTGATTAAAAAATTGATCGAAACAATGAAAATGATACATCGCTACGCATCGGAAGCATCTTTGCTCTTCGTAATTAAATGTATAATAATAACAATATGATATTTATAACGTCTAATATTTATTTTCTAAAAAAAAAATCTAATATTTTGGGTAATATGAGTGTAATTGTCATGACCTGCCTGTCCGATCCTCTTGTGTGCCACGCCCCCTTATTAACCACATATGCAACCCCGATTGTGACTAGCTGTTTTCTGTCAATTTGATTCAGTTTGAAGTCCACGTTAGTGTCTATAACCCCAGGTCTGTCATTGACGTTTTGATGTTACATGTTCCTGTGTCTTGCATTTTGAGTGATTCCAAATAAACCCTTCAATCCTGATTCCTCGTCTCCCCGTTCCTGCTTCCGTGTCCAGCAGTCATAAAGTAATGGTGACTAAAGGGTGTTATTTCATGTCTAGAGGGCTCTAATAATGTTAAAAACCTTATTTATAAGGTTGTAAACAGGTTTCCAATGCTCTAACTACGAAAATATTCGGTTTTTAAATAAAGAATCCTACTTCGCGGATTTCGCCTATTGCGGGTTATTTTTAGAACGTAACTCCCGCGATTAACGAGGGACCACTGTATTACTAAATTATAAAGATTATTTTATTTAAAAATAGTTTGTGCTTATCACACTTGAATTATACATTCATAAAAGTAGTTTGTACTTATCAAATTACAAGTAATGCAATTCTTAATTATAAATAAATTTAATGAAATTGTGTACTTAGCTGTAGTCCTGATTGTGACTGTCAAAAGTGTATTATCAGAGTATTATATTGAAGCCTTAAAGGCTGCAAAATTATGCTTCTCTCAGAGCTTTTCTACACATACATTATCTTAGAGTAACAGAAGTATTTCCTACATAAATAAATCACTATACATAATTTGGCAAACATTTTATTTGTAGGTTCCATTTCCAGGCTCTCAATGGACTTCCTGCGTGTCAGTGGACGTGAGCCTCAGTGGATGTCTGCAGCCAGACCCTTCTCGCTCCTTGGGTGCTGCTACAGTTGGCTGCCCTTCGCGGACAGCTTACTCTACAAAGAGCAGGCTGAGGGAGGCATAAAGACAATTTCCCCACAGGGATTAGTGGAGTATATTTATTATTACTATTAAATGCCTGCTTTGTCTCATTATCACACAGGGATCAAACAAAGGGAAAAAAACGTTTTCACAAATAAACACATATGCATATACACTCACCTAAAGAATTATTAGGAACACCTGTTCAATTTCTCATTAATGCAATTATCTAATCAACCAATGACATGGCAGTTGCTTCAATGCATTTAGGGGTGTGGTCCTGGTCAAGACAATCTCCTGAACTCCAAACTGAATGTCAGAATGGGAAAGAAAGATGATTTAAGCAATTTTGAGCGTGGCATGGTTGTTGGTGCCAGACGGGCCGGTCTGAGTATTTCACAATCTGCTCAGTTACTGGGATTTTCACGCACAACCATTTCTAGGGTTTACAAAGAATGGTGTGCAAAGGGAAAAACATCCAGTATGCGGCAGTCCTGTGGGCGAAAATGCCTTGTTGATGCTAGAGGTCAGAGGAGAATGGGCCGACTGATTCAAGCTGATAGAAGAGCAACTTTGACTGGAATAACCACTCGTTACAACCGAGGTATGCAGCAAAGCATTTGTGAAGCCACAACACGCACAACCTTGAGGCGGATGGGCTACAACAGCAGAAGACCCCACCGGGTACCACTCATCTCCACTACAAATAGGAAAAAGAGGCTACAATTTGCACGAGCTCACCAAAATTGGACAGTTGAAGACTGGAAAAATGTTGCCTGGTCTGATGAGTCTCGATTTCTGTTGAGACATTCAAATGGTAGAGTCAGAATTTGGCGTAAACAGAATGAGAACATGGATCCATCATGCCTTGTTACCACTGTACAGGCTGGTGGTGGTGATGTAATGGTGTGGGGGATGTTTTCTTGGCACACTTTAGGCCCCTTAGTGCCAATTGGGCATCGTTTAAATGCCACGGCCTACCTGAGCATTGTTTCTGACCATGTCCATCCCTTTATGACCACCATGTACCCATCCTCTGATGGCTACTTCCAACAGGATAATGCACCATGTCACAAAGCTCGAATCATTTCAAATTGCTTTCTTGAACATGACAATGAGTTCACTGTACTAAAATGGCCCCCACAGTCACCAGATCTCAACCCAATAGAGCATCTTTGGGATGTGGTGGAACGGGAGCTTCGTGCCCTGGATGTGCATCCCACAAATCTCCATCAACTGCAAGATGCTATCCTATCAATATGGGCCAACATTTCTAAAGAATGCTTTCAGTACCTTGTTGAATCAATGCCACGTAGAATTAAGGCAGTTCTGAAGGCGAAAGGGGGTCAAACACCGTATTAGTATGGTGTTCCTAATAATCCTTTAGGTGAGTGTGTATATATATATATATATATATATATATATATATATATATATAAACCAATTGCATTTTTTGATTGACCACTGTCTGAAGCATAAAGGTGTTGCTTTACTTTTTTGCAATCGGTGGTTTGACTCTATTTCACCTAAATTATGCTTGCTGTATAATATCACAGTTTGTTAGATGGGAAGCCTGTTAAAACCAGGATATATTGTTAAATTTGTTATTTCTTGGGACACCGGGATACATTACATCGAAACGCTCTATGACTCTGTGTCCATGAATGATCAATAGTATAGCAATACATAATTCGCGGGCACGAATTACTAATTCGTGGGTACGAAATAATATTTTTTTTCTACCGCGACACCTAAGGGGCTCCGTAATATTAAGATCATAATTTAAGATTAATATTAACTTTACTGATCTCGGGAAATTCTGGGTGCAAACTTCAGCGAAAGTGTAGTGCATAGATCGACATATATGTTGATTTATGCAAAACTGGGCAAACTGGGCCTCAGCACCTCCCTCTGCAACTGGCTGCTAGACTTTCTCAGCCAAAGGTCAAATGTCACAAGCAGTACGTGTCGGCAACAACACCTCGAGCACAATCATCTTGTAAAGTTTGCGGATGACACAACTCTGGTGGGGCTCATCACCAAGAGTGATGAGACTCACTACAGGAAAGAGGTTGACCTTCTGACCATGTGGTGCAAGAACAACAACCTCCTGCTGAATGTCAGCAAGACTAAGGAGATAGTTGTCAACTTCCAGAGTGATCACACCCAACATCTGCCACTGACCATCGACGGTGCTGCTGTGGAGAGAGTGAGGAGCACCAAATTCCTGGGGGTGCACATCAGTGAAGACCTCTCCTGGACCACCAACACTGCAACACTGGCAAAGAAAGCCCAGCAGCGCCTCTACTTCCTGCGCAAACTCAAGCAGGCAAGAGCTCCACCACCCATCATGACCATCTTCTACAGAGGAACCATTGAGAGCGTCCTTTCCAGCTGCATCACTGTGTGGGGAGGGAGCTGCACTGAATACAGCAGGAAAGCCCTACAGCGCATTGTGAGCACAGCTGAGAGGATCATTGGTGCACCACTTCCCTCCCTGAAGGATATATACACCACCTGCCTCACCCGCAAAGCCATCACAATTGTGAGCGATGCAAGCCACCCCGCACACAATCTGTTCAGCCTCCTGCCCTCTGGAAGGAGGTATAGGAGCCTCCGCTCCTGCACCACCAGACTCAGCAACAGCGTCATCCACCAGGCTGTGAGACTACTAAACTCTCCCCCCACCACACTCAGCACCAGCCAACAGAGCCACCAGACTGGCAAGTGACCAGGAATCTGCTCCCCCCCCCCCCCCTCCCAAAAGAAAACACTCTGGACTCTGACCCACAGGAACAACTACCTCTGCACTATGCAAATTGCACACATCTGTTACCATTATTATTATTACTATTACAGCTGCTATTATTGAATGTCACAGCACATAAACACTTTATAATACTGGAAACACTTATTATTACACTCTAATTTCTAAGAGTATATGCCTTAAGCTACCTACACTTTATATACTGTTACTCAGTAGTTAGTATGTGTTTTTTGTTGTGCCTTTGCACTTTACTGTTTGTCCTGTACGGTCATGTCTTGTGTCTTGTCTGCATGGGACAGTGAGCAACGTCATTTCGATTTCTTTGTATGTCTAGTACATGTGAAGAAATGACAATAAAGCTGACTTTGACTTTGATGTGTCATGACCTGCTCGTCCGATCCTTCTGTGTGTCACGCCCCCCTCGTTACCTCGCGTTACTTCCCGATTGTAATCACCTGTTGCCTGTTATGCTCAGCCTGTCCTGTGTATTTATCGTTCATTCCATTTGCGCTCGGAACTCGTATTTCAAGTCGGATTCCGAGTTTCGAAGCCGGAAGTGATGACATGAGCGGTCCCGTTCAACAACGGTAGCATTCGACCGGTGATTTTTTTTCTCTAAATTTAACTTTAAATTGGTTACTTAAGCTAAGACTGACTGTCTACTGAAAAAGAAAAAATATTTATAAAATTATAAATAAATTTATAAATATTTCTCTTGTGCGCACAAGTTATATTATTTGGAAGGAATAGATTAGCTGCGTATAGCTGTCATGTTATAAGAGGTTTATTTCAGGACGCCGTACTACGTTTGCTAGACCTGGCATTAGGGTACAGTAAGATACAACAGCCTTGTAATTAATATTACTGGAAGGAGTAAATATAACGCTGCCGCGTACTACTTTGACATTAAGGCTGAGGTATATGAACAATATTTTTTTCTTTCATTATCGGTAGTCAATAATAAAACAGGTATAAACAGGTAAAATAAATACAATAAATAGGTGTCAGTAATGACAAGAAATGTTATGGGAACAAATCAACAAACCGAGTAAAGTGGTAAACATAGTAGGCTATGTCTTGACGCAACTGAACCAAACATCGGTGTCAACAATATTAAAGATGCACAAAATATAGCCTGCGTGCAGTAAATTGTGACCAAGTTATATAAGTTATTATGTAGTACTTTTGATTATTTGAATATGATTCGCAAATTGACGGAATATGCCTACTAATATTGACACTGACGTTTTGTTCGGTCTACTTTGATTGTTTTGCTGATTTGTTCACCTCACCGAGTTCAAGTAACATTTTTTTATATTACTGACACCTATTTATTGTATTTAATGTACCTGTTTATCATAGTGTATTATTATGATTAACGATAATGACCGAAGGAAAAAATATTGTCATGTCGCATGAATTCATGTCGCTTCACCTCTGTCGCGACCATAAACACGGACTGTATAATTCACCCTTAATGCCAAAGAAACAGTTTGGAGCATAAAAAAATGGAAAATGAGTTCATGGTGTTACTTTTTGACTGTAAATAAATGTCTCTCCAGTTTGATTTGTTTAGACGTCGAGACATAGTTTTGGTAGACATAGGCTAGTTGTCATATTACTCTCGGCCTCAAACACAGAGTAAATTATCTTGTGGGCACAGCTTGTGAGCACAAGAAAATAACTTGTGCCACACGATTAAAAAAAAATCACCCTATGGGACTTCGGGGGCTCCGTATTAAAGTGAGAATTTCACACGTACCGAAATAATAAAAATAACACATGCTATTAACATCCCTTCTTGTAGAATTAAAATACATAATTAACGTCCGTTTCCAATGTTAATAATATAATTTAAATCGATCACCAAAATAATAAGTATATACCTTAAAAGACTCGATTTCTGTTCGGTGGAGTTAAAGTCCGGGCTGTGTGTGACGATTATGTGATATCTGGTACCACCTCCATGCATGTTTGCATAACGTCATGTTCGGATTCGCTTGTGGAGTTCACGTGTTTCCGTCCCTCTAGTGGAGATCCTCCTGGTGGAGATCTGCAGCCAGAGCTGCCAGACCCTTCTCACTTCTGTGGCAAATGGAACATATCCGACTCGGTTTTCCCGAGTTTTTAGCGGATGTGACGTAATACTGGAATCCGAAAATCGGATGCAATCCGGAATGCAAATGGAATGCAGCATAGTCCGCGTCTGAGTTAGTTTCCCCAGATCCGTCATTGATGTTGTGTTGCTGTGTTTCGTCTTGCCTGAATAAACCCTGTTTTCTGCCCGTATACTCACGGCTCGGTCGCCTGCTTGTTCGCCCGTCAACACCCGGACGTGACAACATGTTTGATTTTACTTATATAAATTAAAAAACTGTAAAACTGTATTATAACATGAATAAGGTGCTAACAATTGTTATAACGTGGGTTTTAACTCACAAAACCCATAATAAACAAAATAAAACGCAGACATCTCCTGAGTCCGTGCTTTTCCACGTATACGCCAAAATGTTATAGTCATCTACTTTGGAATGATGAACCACTAAGCATACAACAGTGCATTTTTGAGTAGGTCTGCTATCAAGGGAAATATAAGTGTGAATAGAAATAGGATTAAACTTTCTAGTTCTAACTGGAGGTTACGCACAGCAGTGAGCGAGAAACGGCATTTCGGTTCTCATGTATGCCTTGCACATAAAATGTGAATTGACAATAAAATATCTTTGAATCTTAAATCTTTTTTTGAAATAATGTTTCACGTGTGAAAACATAATTTCTTCCCATTGCAAATAAACAGGTCTCTACTCTCTAAGAGAACTGGTTACTCACCACACAACAAAGCCATCTGGTGCATCTCTGTTTGGCCTCAAGTCATACAACTTACTCGGGACACCGTGTGCTTCAGCAGGTTAGGCTGTTGTCCCTGTGATCAGAAGGTTTTTGGTTCAAACCTCAAGGTTGGCAGTGTGATTTTTCACTGGGGGCCCCTGAAGAAGCCCCCCCAATTGCTCCAGGGACTGGCTGACTCTGCTTTCTAAAAAATAGATGTTGCTTTGGATGAAAAAAAAACTCCTAAATAATAAAATGTGAAGTACAACTAGAAAAGCAAATTATATAGTTAGTTCTAGATCTTTAAAATGTACATACAGGTGAAAACAGAAGTGCAATCTGACAAGGTTACCTTTCGTAGCTGTAATTTCGCAGTACATGTTCTTGTACTTCTTCATCACACAATTTCCACAGGAAGTTTTGTGGTTTGTAGGCAACTTTGTTCAATGTCTAACATAAGATGCATGAACTTCTAAACACTGTATTTTAGATTTTTCAAGAACATGATTTTGATCACAAACATCCATCCTATGTATGTGTTAAAAATGCTAGATTTGCAGATTTTTCAGTGTGTGGCAGATAAGCAGGTTCCAGTTTGGGGAGAACTGAAAATTGTTGGTTTGAGAGTTTCTGAATGCATTTGCAAGATGTTGTGTGTATGTGCCTGCAAAAGAGCATGCATCATCTTCTGTAAATATGTTCATGAGTGTATTCACAAACATGAAACATAATACATTATGGGTATGTTCCTGTATTTATCTATATAGCAGATTGTTTTTGTGATGTATAAGTGATGCAGATAATACATATTAAGCTCGTGTGAGAAATTAGTATTTTGGTTACAGGAAGGGGAAACTGGCAGCCACTATTGCTGGCACAGCTATTGAGCACCTAATGTAGCTGTAGAGGAAAGCAGAATATTATATGATGATATCAGGATTATGAGTAATTAAAATGATGTGGTGGTTATGGGTGATTTTAATTTACCGGGGATACAGTGGGACACAGTCTCTGGCTCTTCTGTAAATGAACTTGAGATGGTGGAATTAGTACAGGATTGTTTTTTTACTCAGTTTGTTAATACTCCTACCAGGGGAGAAGCCCTTCTTGATCTGGTTTTCTATAATAACCAGGATAGGATTGGAAAATTAGAGGTTTTAGACCCATTGTACGGTAGTGATCATAACATGGTTAAATTCGAGGTTAATTTTAGTGTCCGAAGAGCAAAGTCTAAATTAAAAGTATACAATGTTAGGAAGGCTAACTTTAATGGTATGAGACGGAAATTAGAAACTGTAAACTGGACAGAGTTAAATAGCAAAACAGTTGAAGAGGCATGGGAATTTTTCAAAAGCACATTGTTGCAAGTGCAAGAGGACTTCATACCTGTTTCCAGCAAAACTAAATCTAGGAAACGACAACCAAGGTGGTTTACTAAGGAAATTAAGAATAAAGTCAGGAGGAAAAGGGCTCTGTTCCACAAATGGAAAATAACTAATGATTTCAAAATTAAGCAGGAGTATCTAAGTCTACAGGCAGAGTTAAAAAATGACATTAGGCTATCCAAGAGGGATGTAGAAAGAAAAATTGCATTGGAGGCTAAGCATGACAGTAAAGGTTTCTTCCAATATTTTAACTCCAAGAGAGCACTAAAAGCTGAAATCACTAATTTGCAGGATAGTAAGGGACTTATAATTGATAATGAAATTGATATGGTAAATGAGTTTAATGATTATTTTTCAAGGGTGTTCACAATAGAGAACACAAGTAACTTACCACCAATTAATACGAATACAGCATCGTCTATGACCAATATATGTATAACTGAGGTTGATAATAAAATGTGAAGTACAACTAGAAAAGCAAATTATATAGTTAGTTCTAGATCTTTAAAATGTACATACAGGTGAAAACAGAAGTGCAATCTGACAAGGTTACCTTTCGTAGCTGTAATTTCGCAGTACATGTTCTTGTACTTCTTCACCACACAATTTCCACAGGAAGTTTTGTGGTTTGTAGGCAACTTTGTTCAATGTCTAACATAAGATGCATTAACTTCTAAACACTGTATTTTAGATTTTTCAAGAACATGATTTTGATCACAAACATCCATCCTGTGTATGTGTTAAAAATGCTAGATTTGCAGATTTTTCAGTGTGTGGCAGATAAGCAGGTTCCAGTTTGGGGAGAACTGAAAATTGTTGGTTTGAGAGTTTCTGAATGCATTTGCAAGATGTTGTGTGTATGTGCCTGCAAAAGAGCATGCATCATCTTCTGTAAATATGTTCATGAGTGTATTCACAAACATGAAACATAATACATTATGGGTATGTTCCTGTATTTATCTATATAGCAGATTGTTTTTGTGATGTATAAGTGATGCAGATAGTACATATTAAGCTCGTGTGAGAAATTAGTATTTTGGTTACAGGAAGGGGAAACTGGCAGCCACTATTGCTGGCACAACTAAAGACCACAGAGAGGAGGAGGAGGAGGAGGAGGAGGAGGAGGAATCACACTGTGAGGGCCTTGGCAGAGAAGTTCATTATAGGGTCAGGCAGAAGCTGGAAAGAGGAAACAGCAGTAGAAGTCATGAGTGTGGGTGGGGTGATTGTGTGTAAGCATGTCACCCACCATTGAAGTTTTTGGCTGAAATAACATGGTGAGGAAATTAACACAAGAACAGCCACCTGACTTTGCTGCCTGCGGGAAGTACCATGTTCCCCGTTCCCGCACAGGCCTTCCAGCGTAAGCTTCTAGTTGTACATTGTCCTCTGAATATCCACCATCGGTTACTGTGCTCCGTAATTGTACCCATTTTCATATTTTCAATGTCAGTTCTTGCCCTGTTTCTGCACAGGCTCTATCGGTTGCCTCACAACATCCCAAGCCATGCTAGCCAGGTAAACTGATGACTAAATCAAGTGTAGGACAACATGTGTACATTTGCTGTGATGTTTTGGTTTTTATATGTCTACTTTATGAATTATAATGTACTTTCTATAGATAAGGCTTTGAACTTGATTAGCTGTTCATGAGGGTCTGTTTTTCATTTATAGGAATGGCATCTATGAGGTCCCCGGTTACATATCACTGAACATTCCTGTATTACTGTGTCACATGACCTGTTATTATGTCAATCTTTGATGTCATTCTTCTGAAATCACTTTTATGCACTTTGGGCCAACTGCTGGGAAAGGTACTACATGCAAGCAATGGAATTAAATGATTTCCTATGTAAAAGCCTGTTTGCTTGTAATTAAGGCACATTTTCCAGCATCATATGGACCATGTGTATTTGCCATGAATTAAAAGAAGGGAACAGCCCTTAAGTTTCAATAATCACTTCCCGTGAGGCCCACAAATGAGAGTCTGATGGCAGCTATCTGAGTGTGTGTGTGTGTGTGTGTGTGTGTGTGTGTGTGTGTGTGTGTGTGAGGGAGAGAGAGAGAGACAGGCTGGCTGCGAGTAATGTTGAGTTTGTGTGGATGCTGTAAGTTTGTTGGAGAAAACATCATGGTGGCAGAATATGTGCTGTTTACATGTGAGAGAAGCTACAGAAGATATGTAGCTGAGAAGCACCACTGTGCTGCAGTCCCTGTAACACCGAACTGCTTCCAGGATTCCTGGTATGAGCAGTGATACAGTGTCTGGCTATGACTCTGCAGCTGAGGCCTCACCGTCTGCTTCAGCTACAACAGCTGGTGTAGAGAATCAGCTCCTAGCAGTCAGGCTGCATGCATTCTGCTTGTGCCTCAGTATGCCTGGTATGAAACAGCAGATGATCAGCCACCGCCTTGCTCACCTCCTGCACCTCACAGTTGGGGAGCCCCACCCAAGCCCCTTGTGCTTCCTAGGACACAGAAGCCTGTAATGCCATCCAGAGGCCAGGTTGCCCAATGCTGTAATCACAGTGCTGTGACTGAGCAGAGTAGCTCAGTCAAACGGTTCATAGAAGGGAAATGTCGAGCATGCTGCTGTCACCGAGAAACCACAAAGTGCTGGAGCCATGGCCAGCTCAGAAACCTCTCTGCCTCCTCCTCCTCCTCCTCCTCCTCCAGTGAGCTCAACAAATAAATCTAATGCAGGTTATTGTCATTTTGGGGATTTTTGCTCTAAATGCTTGAACAGTATGTTGTGTGTCAAAGGAAAGATAGAATTCCAAGTTGCAAATGTTAAATCCTCACTCAACAGCCCCCTCTACTGGATACAGATAGAGATTAGCCCAACAAAAGCTCAACAAGTTTACATACAATACCAGTGTTCCCCCGATTTGGGGAGAAAAGTTGTGTATTTCTCCTTTGGTTAGTTTAATACTGCCAAAAAATGATTCAATGTGCTATGTGTCTGTAGTTTGCTCTATCATTCAGTGCACAAACTAGGTCTGTCACGATAATTACGTTATCACCTTACCGATCCTTGATTTTTTTTCTGATCTCAATGTCGGCAAATTGTGTTTACTTAAGAATAAATGCCACCAACCTTTTAGCAAGTCGCTTCTGCCCTCTCGCCTGCTGTCTGTGCCGCAGGTGCAGTCAAGGCTGCTTCTTGCTTTGCGCAGATGTTTGAGCGTCAGGCCAATTCATTTATTAATTCACAAAATCAATTAATGTCGTTGGGCTATTCTTGCCAGCAGTTGTATTTCTTAGTTTATATTCCACAGTGCCTTTACATTTACTGGTGGAGATTAAGCTTTGGTTAAACAGGTGACGTGACTAACTTAATGATATCATCAAATCATGACCTTCCTATATCTAATTACTGCTTGGGCACCAAGCTCTCCTGCTTTGCTTCCTTTCATCTCAATAAGAACCTCTGGGGCTCTCAGCTTATTGCCTTATATTTGTCTGACTCACACAGGGCTAAAATACATTATTGAGGTTTAACTTAAGACACCAGTATGCAGGAGAATCACAAAGCAATCTCTTTTGGAGAGTTAGAGTTTTGAAGAGTAAGATGTTACACCAACATGGCCACAAGGGGGCACCATCATAGCATGAAATAAAGGACATAAAGAAATAAAAGTCTGGGTCCCAATTTCATGTCAGAGCATCAGAAAACCGCTGGCTTGGATCATTATGAGATTGCTCAGATATTAGCATGGGAGAGATCATTCAGGGATTACTGTCAGTAAATGATGAGAGGTTCTGTAGAGAAGGGGTTAGTGAGGTGAGTGAGTGGTCACCACTAGGATGCTTCACCCCTGGGACCAGCACTGACTGAACATGTGGAAGTAAAATTGGACATTAGTAGGCCTGGGAGGGGAGGCATATTGGGTCTGTTATGTTTTAGGCTTTAGTCAAGAAGAGATTGTTTTGAATACTGTGTGACCTCGCTTTGTGATAGCTGCCTGCAGTTGGCTCCGCAGAAGCTCGGACCTTGGAGAGGCAGACAGTGGAGCAAAGGGGGGGAGAAACCACTTGCAGGAAGAGACTCGAAGCCGTCCCAACTGGTGCACAACAAGTTATAGCTTAATAGAATAGTAGTAGTCAATATATAATATGTTATATGCAATTGATCGCATCATGCTAATCATACTTATGTTAATCATACTAATCATATGTTAACCATGTATTTTCAGTGATTCAGGGACAATACGTCAATGTGTTAATCATTAATCAAACATTAACAGTGATTCAATGTCATATAATTAATATCTATATACATATCTCATGTAGAGTCTAGAAGCCGAGGCTGTCTCCAGTAAGTTGCGCACAATGGGTGGACTTTACCTTGCTACCAAGGTGAACCAATGGAGCAGGAGAATTGTGTTTGTTATACGTTTCAGCTTAGTTTGTTGATGTTTCATGACCAATCAGGCCTTAGAAGTCCTGGGAGTTATGGTTTATCTACTGGTTGCTCTGTGTGCGGGGGGTGACTTGGTACCAAGTGCCAGAGTGTGATGGGAGCGCTTTGCTGAACTTGCTGGAATAAAAGAGATTTTCTTTACTCACCAAACTAAGAGGTCCATACTTTTATTCTAAGTGCTTGATTTATAATTTTTCTACCACAGTTTGGTGCCCAATGTGGGGCAGCTGAGTTCTTTGTTTATTCCAGACGATGGGGTCCTGCGATAGAAGTAGGTAAGGCGTAGAGCCTGATGGGACCAGATCCAGATGAGATTAAGGATTGGCCCAGTCCCTCGTCGAGGAACAATGGAGACCATGCTGTCCCAGACCCGAACATTCCTGAGACTGATTTTGCCAGACCTGTTTTGGTGAGATATAGGCTTCTCTGTTTATTCATTCTTGCTGCTGCTTTGCTTGTTGCTGAAGGTTATGTGTTTGGTAGTGTTTGAGTGTGTTACAGTATGTGAAAGTCCGCCGTGACTGAGGGGATCCAAGCACGGGGAAGCGCTGACCACGGTTAGGAAGGCCGGTGGGAGAGCGCTCATCCACCTGTGATAGGGAAAGGGTGCTGTCCAAGTGGAGACCTGAGTGACCTACGTGGAAGAGGTGTGAAAGGGGGGCACTGTTGTTATACATCCTGATTGTGTTTCACTAGCGTGCCAGGGTGGGTCAGGCAGCCAGTCAACCTCTGACCCTCAGAAGTTTTTTTTGGTTGCTCTCCTCTATTATCTTCTGGCTGATTTTTCTTTCTTTCTTTCTTTCTTTCTTTCTTTCTTTCTTTGTCCTCCCTTTACCTTTTTCTGTATTATGTCTTAATGATGTTGTAATGTACCACAACACACAACACAGAACTCACAGCTCCCTTCCTCCTGATCCCTTTATATCTCAGCCATTATAACTCTCTCCTTTTCTCTGTATTCCTTTATAAGTCAGCCTTTTGCCCTCTTGTCTCCACGTAAGTCTCTATAGTCTGTCTCTCTCAATACAGATGCCTGTTTACAGCAGCTTTTTCTTTCTAGGTGATCGAGACATATCTCCATTTTACCGTCTTGTTTATCAGGAATTTGCATCGCACTGTCTGTTTGCATGAGAGAGGATGAGTCAATGAAGTGTCAGCAAGACAACACTAAGATTTCAATTAATACTTAGACAAAACACAGCTATAATACCATTTGCGCACACAGTTGAGCCTTCAGGTGTCTTTCACTGGCGATAAACGGAATAGGGACACTGCTTTTACTATGTGCATGAACCCCCATCTCAGACCATTGCAGAAAAAAAGTAAAACTTTAATTACAATTACTCTGCAGCTTTCTACTGGAAAAGCTGCAGAGTGATGTTTTTAGTTAAGTAATAGTAAAATAACTTTTTTAGTTCATAAAGTGTAAATGTGTCATTTAGGTACAGATATGCATGTCTGCACTGACCTGCAACTGCATTTTATAATACCGGTATGTACTTCAAACTAAGACACTTCAATAAATTCCAATTCATTTCATTGTGGTGTATTCTATCCAGGGGTGAATCCAAGTGTATTTAATTGTCACACATTGAACTCTATCTTTTTGTATTGTAGCTCTGTACATATCACACCTCCTGACAGGGAGAGATTCCCACCCCGTCTGGCTGTGGTGACGTCATCAAGGTGCCGAGCTGGAACCAGATCCGCTCCCACATGTAACATATCAGCCAATATAGCTCCTCATGGGTAATGATCTCACAGATACGGTAACTCTAAGGCGGCCTTGCTTTCCATCTGACACATTCATTTTATTTAAAGTTTTTAAAGCATTTGTACAATATGCAGACCCGAGGTATTACTCAGTTCAATCCAATTCACTTTTAATTGTATAGTGCATTTTCACAACATTACATTGTCTCAAAACACTTTACATTATCACTGCCCAAAACCCCCAGAGAGCAAGCCAACAAGGTAACAGTGGCAAGGAAAAAGCCCCTACCAATGTGACACTTACTAGATATTATTTTTGATATTAGCTATTCGTATATCAGCAGGAGCTGTCTTCCTCCTCTTCCTCCTCATTGTCATTTTGTTCTTCTTCCTCCTCATCGTCATCCTCTTCTCTACTCTCCGTTTTCTTCTTTTTCTTGTCCACTTTGTACTTGAGTCTACGCAGTGGATCTGTCATGCTTCTCATCTTGGTGTCATCAAACTCCTCAGCCATCATGAAGTTCCTGTCAATGAGCTCCGCCCCTTCCTTCCAGTTCTGGAAGCAGTCTGGGCCGCGGTTGCAGATCTCTGGCACAGCATTGGGTGAGAGGACTGAACCATCTGGCCGTAGTACCACCACAGTTGGAATTTCCTCCACGTTGAACTTGGACTTCAACTCCCTGGACACATACATAATTGTGAAACTCACTTTGAGACACCCATATACAGACCGATACAGACTCAAATATTAGCTACATGAAAATATAACATCAAAATAAGCACACCTTTGATTCACATGTCACGCCATGCTTACGCCCCCTGCTCTCCCCATGACTTTTTTGTCTTACCTCTTGTTTCAGCCCTGTGTGACTCACTCCAGCTGCTTCTCGTCTGCTCCCTTGTCAGTGTATAATATGCCTCCCTGTCTTGAGCTCCCCAGCCCAGCCATTGACGTTGCGACCTGCTTGTAGCAACATCAACCAGGATTATGTCCCATGCTTACCGCCCTCTCCAGTTCTTGTCTCCCCCTTTTGTGTCCACCCAATGCTTGCCCTCACCTCCTTCTGTGCCCCAATGTAACAGAATGACTGGACTCTATAAGCTGCCTAACAGCTAATCCAGAGGGACAGATGCCTTCTCTATCTCTGCATGTTCTTCTCGCCTCGGGCCTCTACCCGATCTTACCCTAGGTGGTTCACAGAGAACCCTCTTCTCGACCCCCTGAGCAACAGCAAACTATAGGAACCCAAAGACAGATTCTGAGCAGGTTGTTAGTATGTGGATCACCCCTCCCATACGGACGCTGTACTGGGCTTCCTTAGGCAGCAAGGAAGACCTGCCTGTACTGCTTCCCCTAGAAACCTAGAGCTCCAAAAGGGGCTAACCAGTGGGGGATTCACCAGCCAGTTCCTCGCTACCCCATACCAGCTCCTGATGTGGGAAGCAGCGACAGAAGAAGAAGGTGGAACCCACAGCAGAGCCTATACTCGCTGCTGTGCCTGATCTATCTCGGGTGAAGCCCCCAATGTCAGTGATCCTGGGGAGGCCCTCAACTTCCTGCTGGATGGTCCTGAGGAGCCGGAGTCAGAACCTGCTGGAAGATGTGAGAAGCAGCAGAGACCCGGAGCTGGTAAATGGCCTTGTCCAGACAGACGATTGGCTGCTGACACTTGCCCTGGGAGTCGAGGCATGGGAGAGGGAGCAGAGAGAGCAATGCCTGCACACCGCTGAGGACCTGGTGAGAGTCTCGCCTGCAGTTGAGACTCCTGACCCAGAGAAGCCCCCTCAGCCCGTGACCACAGCATCCGCCACCAGCGAGGTTACCATCGCTCTGCCGCAGCTACTCACCTACTCCCAAACGGTTTCTGTCAGCGCCCGCCGTAGGACACAAAGGCTGCAGAAACAGTCTGAACTTGCACCTGACCCCATCCCAACTCCAAGCTCATTCTCTCCGCTGCTGTGGCCACCTCCTCGTCTGATCCAAATGAGATCCCTGCCGAACCCATCCTGGTTCTGGTTGTGTCTCCCAGGCTCAACGGCAGTGCTGTGGAGGTCCAGACGCCCCTGCACAGAGAGGGACGCCACTGTGCCCATAGAGCCCTGCACTGCTGAGAATGCTGCCATGCCCACTTTGCCATCATATGGCCCAAGGGAGACTTCTGCTGCTCTGTGAGTGTCCGACTCAGAGAAGGCCTTCGTCACTCACAGCTGCAAAAGAGCCAACCGGCTCAGGCTCCTGACCCAGAGAGGGTCTTATTGCTGTGCCCATCTCTGAAAGCCCTGCTTCAGTTTTGCCTGACTCCGAAGGCCCCAGTTCCGATCCACCTGCCTCCAGATGCACCCGGGGAGCTCCGCCTGCCTTCCGGGGTGCCCTGCCTGTCTCCAGAATCTGTCACTGTGCTCTGTTCTCCACCAGAGGGCCCTGTTATGCTCTGCTTGCCACCAGAAGTCCCTGCTGTGCTCTGTCCACCTCCAGGTGCCCCGGCCCAGCCTCGCTTGCCGCCAGGTGCCTCGACCCAGACTCACTTGTTGCCAGGTGCCATGTCAGCTCCTGCTCAGCAGTCACCAGCTTCTACCTGCTCGCACATGGACATTGCTGCCTCGCCTGCTCCTGCTTGCTTGCCTGTGTCCTGCTCGCCGACACATGTTTTGACCCCAACTCATCACCAGTCCTGAACCTGACTACCACCAACCCCGAGAGGGTGAACCCAGAGGAGGACCCTCTAGAAGATCTGCAGTGGGACTCCCTAGGTCTGGCCTTGAGTCTCACACCATGGACTCTGGTTCCCTTATCGAACTTGGACCACCACAGTTCCCTATCCTAGGGTGCCCTCTTCCATCGACGGGGGTCCAAGAGAGGGGTTCACCATATCTCCATCTACCGGAGTGGAGGATGGGGGCACACCATCCATGGTCACCATGCCAATTCCAGGTTCTGCCAAACCAGCCCCTCAGGGCCCTCCTGTGCAGCAGGCCCCACGGGGCTCTCCTGTCCCTGTTTCACCTCCCTTCTATGCTCTAGCCCTTTTGGTTCCACTTCACCCTCAAATCCCAGCCATTGAGGTCCCAGTAGCACCCCATTTCCCTGCAGTCCCAGTGGTGCCCCCTGCCCTGTAGTTTCCGAGGCCGACTCGGCTAGCGACCTGCATCCTGGGACCCTCAAGAACCCCCAGCCTGACATGGTTCCCCCATGCTCTGCCTCAGTTTGCACCCCAATTTGAGACTAGAATTAGAGAATTTGAATTTAGTGATCATTGTCAACACACCACAGCACACAGTGCGCAACAACGAAATGTGTCCTCTGCATTTGACCCATATGTGACTTTCGTGACATAGCAGGGGGCAGCTAATTCAGCGCCCGGGGAGCAGTGCTTGGGGACGGTACCTTGCTCAGGGTATCTCAGTGGTGACTTGCTGGTGGGGGATTTGAACCTGCAATCTTTCAATTACAAGTGCGCTACCCTAACCATCAAGCCACCACTGCCCATATTTGTGCTTTATTGCCCTGTCCTACCTTTGATCTTCCCTAGCCTATGCCCCATGTTGCCCTTGCCCATGTCTGTACCCCTGCTCTGGTTGTCCCTGTACCTGTCCGACCTTTCTTTTGTTTGACTAGCTGTTCCTTCTGATGTTTGTGCAGTTCCTAGTGCGGCCCACATTTGTATGATTCACACAGTTGTGTCTCGTGTCTGGTCCGAGGCCATGTTTGCTCCCGCCTTGTCAGTCTGGCCTTGTCTTTGTCGATATTGTCCTCAAGTGTGTGTGTATCTGCTTCGAGTTCCCTAATGGTGTCCCATGGTCCTATGTCCAGTTTTCAGGCCTGTCTAATTTCTTACCCTGCTCTGTTGGTGTCCGTCCTGCCTTGATCCGGTCTAGAACTATGTTCCGTCTGTCTCCTATCAGCCCTGTGTTGTTCCCTGTCTATCCAGTTGGTCCCCTGGTGCAGTCCTGCTTATTCGTTACCCCTGTCTGTGTCAGGGTCTGCGCCTGTCTAGCCCCGCCCCCATTATGGTGGCTTAGCATACAGCCTGGAGGCGAGCCTGTTTCTGTCTTTGCTTTTGTTCTTGTTTGGTTTGCCCCACTTCTTACTTGTTTTATTGTATTCAGCTTGTATGTCGTCATCAGTGCTGTATAACATGCCTCCCTGTCTTGAGCTCCCCAGTCCATTCATTGATGTTGCTCCGTGCCCAATCCTCTCCTTCCCGTTTTAACCTCTCATGGTTTGCCTTGTTTCTGTTTTGAGTTTTTGCACACACTGAAGATTTACGAAAAATACACTCGATATTCTTTGCTAGCAAATAAATTTACAGTATGTTAACCACTTGAGTACCTTTATCAGCAAGAAAATGTCACATCTTTGATTCATCAAAGTAACCTGTTGTAGCAGACATTCTTTCTAAAGGGAAATTAAATATTGCTTTGTTTGATGGGGTGAATCGGTTAACTAGTGTTTTCGAAATTAAAGGACAGCATAGAATTTGACTACGCCATCACCATACAACCAATTAATAGGATGTCAGACATGCACTGTTACGTACTTTTCCATGTTATAAAGGAAACTTCTTTTATTGACTTATATTTTCATTTATAGTTGTTCACTCAACTATCCAGTGCTTAACAAGAATAAAAAAAATCTCAAGTTTTTGAAATTAATGGAAAAATGGTAAAAAAAAAACCTCTGGTGTGCAAAAACTTTTGGTTAATAATGTATGTGATGAATGGAATGGACAGCTCACAAAGGGTTGTACTGCAGTGCCCTTAGTAGGGAGAAATCTAGCATCATCATGATGACCAAGTCTGTCATTTTATATAAAAATGTTTCTGTGTGTTGGTACTCAAAGCTGTCTGCTGTGGATTAGAAGCTACGAAGATTCTGCTGTAGGTGGAAAATAAGATTAACCTCCCTTAGAACCAAATATACAGTGTGCATATGTACATGTTCACTGCATACATACATAATACCTCCGGCAAACCCTAACCTCCCTCAAACCCAAATATACACTGTACATATGTACATGTTCACTGCATACATACATAATACCTCCGGCAAACCCTAACCTCCCTCAAACCCAAATATACACTGTGCATATGTACATGTTCACTGCATACATACATAATACCTCCGGCAAACCCTAACCTCCCTCAAACCCAAATATACACTCTGCATATGTACATGTTCACTGCATAAATACATAATACCTCCGGCAAACCCTAACCTCCCTCAAACCCAAATATACACTGTACATATGTACATGTTCACTGCATACATACATAATACCTCCGGCAAACCCTAACCTCCCTCAAACCCAAATATACACTGTACATATGTACATGTTCACTGCATACATACATAATACCTCCGGCAAACCCTAACCTCCCTCAAACCCAAATATACACTGTGCATATGTACATGTTCACTGCATAAATACATAATACCTCCGGCAAACCCTAACCTCCCTCAAACCCAAATATACACGGTGCATATGTACATGTTCACTGCATAAATACATAATACCTCCGGCAAACCGTAACCTCCCTCAAACCCAAATATACACTGTACATATGTTCACTGCATACATACATAATATACCCAGCCAGGGGTGTTGCTAAAGATTTTGGGCCCCATGAAGGCATATCATATTGGGTCCCCCCAGTCCAGACCAATTCAGTTATTTTCCATTTTTTTAGGGACCCTGTCACTCAGGGACCCTTGGAATTGTCTTAACTTCCCTCCCCCCCCCCTCCTTACAGCAACCCTGACCCCAGCAAATCCTAACCTGCCATCAAAACCAAGAACACCCTGTGCTTATGTATGTTCACTGCCTACATGTTTCCTGGGCTAATTCTGCAGAAGCAGGTTAGTGACAGAGATAAGCATACATGCGGTAGCTGTCCTTGAAGGGAATGAAGAGGCAGCCCTTAGGCATGTCTTTGAGAAACTTGAGCTGCTTCTTCTCGGAGGAGTCCAGAGAGATGTACAGCAGAACCAGCTGGGCAGCTCGCTCAACGTAGAACTCATCTGTGAGGCGTTTGAAGAAATCCTTCAGCTTCGGCACGAACTCCTTGCAGCGCTCACACTCACCCGACCCAAAAAACAGCATCATGACCCGGTTCTGGAGCCGGAGCACCATCTCCCTCTCTGTGTCCAGCTCATCCTTGTCTTTATTATTTTTAACTAAGACCTTGTCCAAGAAGAGGTCGGCCATGCTGCCTGAGGCGAGGAGAACCTGCTGAACAGAGCTTATGCACTGTAATGGCAGCTTTACCGTGGTCCTGTTAAATGCTGAGTTCTGATTTGCTGAGGGAATTTGCAAATTGATTCATCCTGCAGAAAAATCAATAGATACAGTTCAATGTGGGCACAACAGAAGCCGTAGTGTTACCACAAGATATAAGGGGTAGGAATTGACTGGAAGAGTGTCAGCAGAGTCATAAGCCCTAAATACCGTAATCTCATTTATCTCCGTGTGTGTCAGCATGTGTCTTTGAGGAACAGGGAGGCAGGCAAGGGGCTCTGTGTGCCTGCGGATTGTCAAAATCTTTCTTGGTTTGGGGGGGCGTTGGTGCTGATGCTCGCCTAGCGCTACACAGAGCTAGGACTGATATTGCATATGACTAGAAAACATGCCTGGAAGTGTTGGTATATCAGGAACAGATAGGGATTGAGGCGTGTCTGCATGCGCATTGGTGCCACCGGGCCATGGGAGTAAGCTTAACAGAAAGCTTGGTTGAAAATAGCAGTGGCTTCAGGGATCTGAGGGGGTGAAGGCAGGCAGAAAGAGAGAATGGACCAAACAGAAAGATGACAAACACAGTGCAGGAGGGAGCTTGAGGGTGGATGAAAAAAAATGAAAATGCAGGTGAGGAGACAGACGTTGTGAAAAGACAGGGGCCTACAGTCACTGCACAGGCAGCCTTCTGTGTGCAGAGGCTTCAAACAGCACTGCATGAAACACACTGCAGGTGGTGTTTGGTGGGTTGGGACTCATAAAATCAAGGGGAAAAACATATAGTGTAAGCAAAGAAACTTTTTAAGAGACTGAAAGGGACACAAACATGTTTGGGTTTCAACCACATTAAATTTGACATTCTGCCCATTCATGCAGTTGCTCATTAACTTAAAAAACAACTTCTGGGTATTCAAGTAAAACCCCTAATTTAATTTAATTGACTAGAGCGGTATAGCACGCATGTACTAACAAAGGATAGGGTAACCCTTCAAAATGCAGTGAAAACTGATGAATTTCATTATCAAACACTGCGAGATTAACTAACTTTATTTCCCATACATACCTATGATGTTGCCACATGTGTTCTCTAAGAACAAAAATGAAATTTAGTAATGTCCATTGGTTTTTAGAATAGTTTATTCTTTGGTATAAGGCACAATTGCAGAAAAACGAGAATTTCTCAGAAGCACTTCAAAGAATCAGAACAGCAGCTGATCCTCTCAGCTTGACGGTAAACACCATCACCAGCAGGTTATTGCTACAGTCTCAGAAACATTTTAACTGCATTTCAATCCTGCACTGTAACACACTTTTTAGGATAAAAATCATTTTTTTCAAGCAATAATAAAAAAAAATGATATCCACAGAGGCAGAATGAAAGTGAGGTTAATTCCACTCTTTCATAGTGTGGATGGCTCCCTCTGGCCAGTGCTATTAGCCAGTGCTACTAGCCAGTGCTATTAGTATTAATATTGTTAGCATTTAGCCCTTAAGATCATGTGCAACTGTCAGCAAAAGGGGGAAAGGGGGCAGAGTTTCAAATAAGTGTCATGATAGCTTTGAAATGTTCGATAAATTAAAAACATTAACTGTACAGATCTCCACTCACAATGTAAGCTGAGCTTGATGAAAAAACAGAACCTACAACATAAATGACACTTTTGGAAGTCCATTTCACGTGTTCATGAGGACAAACATTCCTGCTACGCTCCTTAATCTGACATTGTAACACTAGTTCAGCACTCCCAAAAGACAAAGAAAATCAGCTGAAATCCTACTTAGAATGCTGAGATCAGAGACAAGAAAAATTTGAACTAAGTGGGGAGCAACACAGGTGCCTTCACAGCCCCCTCTGCCCTCCACTCTGCATCCACCTCAGCAGCGCCACTGTAGATGACTTCTGCCGGGGGGGGGGGGGAGTTTTACTGCAGTCCCCCTGGTTCTGATTGCCTCCCAGATCTGTCTGAGATATGATGACCTTCGCCCACCTGTTCTGACCCACACTCGGCCCAAAGCCCCACTCTCAGAGCTCGTCATGCGCGGTGCTGTCCAGTGGAGACTGGACGACGTTGGAGTTCTGGGCCTCCTGGCTGAGCTCCTGTTGTTCACTGGTCTTGCCTGAAGGAGAGCGGTCCCAGTCAGTGGGAACGCCCTCGTTGTCCCAAAGCGTGGAGGTCTCCGTATCGCTGACATAGCCCTGGTCACCCGTGTAATGCGTGGGAAAGACAAGGAGCGGCTCAGCTGAGAACGCCTTCAGATCCCGGGTTTGGAAATGCTCCATGTAGCGTGAGCTGCAGGTGATGGAGAGACAGAGGCCAGTCAAAAGAAAAACGTGACAAAAAATAGACTGGACTTTACAGAAGATTCCAAAACAACAAACACATTTCAGAGAATTCCTATCCAAAAATGATTTAAGATGCATGGATGCAACCCCCTAATTCCCATTTCCCCCCTAATTCTATCCTCTTATCCCCTTATCCTCAATCCCCACCTCCTTCCTATCACCTTCCAATTCCCTTCCACTTTTTATGCCCTCTCCAATCAATCGGCTTTCAATCCCCCATTCCCTCCGCTTTTATCCCCTAATCTCCTTTCTATCCCATCCACTTACATGGGATGCTTGTCGTACATCACAGGAAGAAACTCGTCCACTGGCAGCATCCTGCTGAGGGGATCTGCCTTCAGCAGCTTCCTTGCACCCCGCAGTGAAATCATATATCCCAACGTCCAATAAGAATAGTCAGCCTCTACCAGACTATGAATTTTGGGCACAGATTTCTCTGGATGGTCCACCTGCATCCTCTTCCGTCCAACATATCTTAAAGACGAATGAGAGAGGAAGATCACTATGGTGAACATCTATGTTGGTCCTCTTAGAAGTAGATGTTCCTGAAGGGCTGTGACTCACATGAGATCCCAGTCTAAGCCATGGCTCTCTACCTCGTTCATCAGGTTCTGCAGACGCCGCTTGAAGAAGACCTCAAAACGCAAGTCATCCTCAATCACAAGGGAGGTCTTTAGCTTGTGCTCTGCAATCTGCATGATCAGATCCGGGCAGGTTCATTAGCATACACATCCTTGCACCATGGACCACAGTGGTCAGAGCCAAAAAGCCACATCTTAACTACGCTACTCACCTCCTTCCAGACGTTGTAGTGAGAGAGGAAGCAGCCCAGTTCTCCCTTGGTGAGGGGCCGTCCGTTGTACGGGTCACTGTATCCAGGCAGCATCTGGATCCCCATGGACTGGATCTGACTGGCATTCAGTGCGCTGGCATTCAGGAAACATTACGCAAGTTTTCACAATTTAACAGCAACTGAAGTACCCTCAGGCTAATATGGCTAGCTCAGCACCATCAGCTACACAGATGGCTCAGCTGCCATCTGTGTATCCAACACTCAGCCTTGCTCAGACTTATTACATAGACCAGTGAACTCCTGAGATTGCCCCAACTATACTCCTGATCATTACTCCACACTATGCACTCATCCTAGAGACATTTTGTGTGGCTAAGTTGACATACTTGCCATCCACAGCATTGATGAGCTTGCAGGTGATCTCCTGCTCGTGGAGAGACTGCAGCATTCGCTGGCGCCGGTCCGACCGCCGCTGCAGGTTGATCATGAAGACCTGTGATACAGACAGCCACTTCAGCACACTGTGCAGGACCGAATCCTCCAAACTGCATTCCAACACCCAGTTCACTGCTCACAGACAGACCTTTTCAACATCCTCCCATCTAACAGAAACCTTCTGTAAGCATCTGTAGCTACAGGTTATACTGAGCAATCAAACTACAGCTGACCTGTCCTTAAAACATCTGTAAACGTTTAGTGAAGAGCAGCATGTGCTGATTTGTGCTCTCGTCCAGCAATCAGTCCACCCAACTTACCTCATTGAAGCCCATCTTATCTGGGGATTTTGGGGGAACGGAGATGAAGCTGGAGGGCTCCACAGGGGGGTGATGCACTGAGAGAGAGACAAGAGGATCACATGATGGTCAGGCAGACATCGGACAGCAAGAGGACGATAAGAGAAACAGAAAAGGTGGCCAGAAAGGAGCAGAACACAGAAAAAAATCAGGTGTCCAGCAGCTACAAGGTCCTTCCCTGTTAAAGATGATTTTGCTGACTAAGGACTGTAAGTCAATTTGAGTCCATCAACTATAGAATCAAAACACCAATAATGACATATTTTGAAATGCACCTTTTGACACTGCACAAACACTCACCCATGACCTCCAGCAGGGAATGCACGAAACTGTCAGCCTCGTCCCTCAGGGAATTGTGGGAACGTACAGGAATGGGAAGATACCCATAATTCTCTCTGTTACACAGGAACATTTGTACACCTACAAGATAGTTTTTCCATTTCATTCAATTTGTCCAGAAAGAACATGAATTTTCACCCCAAAGCACCAATGCTTTTCATCACCAACTATCTTTGGGGAGTAATGTATTGTTTTGTTTTGCAACTCCAGTTGTCCTGAAACCTAAGTTCACTCCTCAAGATACAATCATTTCCCACCTGCCATGCGAGCAGAGAAGGAGAAGATGATGATGTCATCAAAGGCCCAGCTATAGTCAGGGTGGGGGGGGTAGAAGGCCAGCTGGCGGGATGCCTCCTTGCGCAGGTCCACCAGGAAGGTGGAGTGCACCATGGGAACAGCGAAGCAGCCCCTGCGCTCCCACCGGCGGATGGGAATGTAGGTAGGGGTCCGCTTGTAGTAGCCCTAGGGATACAAGCACAGAGATACACTGCATGAAGGCTTGGTTTGTTTACACTAAGTCCAAAGAACTTACTAACCATGCACTCTGGGTCCATTAACAGTAACCCCAGGGGCATAAACATACAGAATAAGGATGTATTTACTCACAGCCCATCACTGAGCCCCAGTGCCGAATCCATAAAGGGCTAGTGACTGACACAGGCAGGCACATGCAGCCAGGCAGGCATGGGAGGCTGTACCTGTGAGCTCATGCCACACCAGAAGTTGGAGTATGCCGCACGTGACTCCAGCATCGGGGCCACGATAGTCTTGTTCTCACTGATGAGCTTCCATAGCACATCTGGGTTGGTCAGGAGGTTGTCGCAGTCCACTGACTGATCAGTGTGGGAGAGATAAAGACTTACAGGGCTGCACACCCCAACACCAAAGAAACTGTGTCACATGCATCACAGAGAGAACTGGCACAGGATCTTCCCTTGCCCTCTCCGTCTTACCCTCAAATGCACATAAGGCAAAGAAACAGCCTAAGGCGACATTTTCTGTTATGAGGCTGCTAGTCAATGGTTGCAATTTAGAGGACAGGAAAGTAAAAACATGACAATATTGATTTCATGGCCTTTGAGTAAATTCATACTACAGCAAACAGGAGAAATAATAGGGCTGATTACAACATTGCTATACCATGTGTAACCACTTGGTGGTAGTGTACAGGAAGAGCTGACCAGTGCTGGACAGCATAGCTGCTGACTGTATGAGTCCAGTGTCTACTGTGGCTTGGCTCTTCCTGAAGATTATAGCCTCCGGGCTTTCAAAGAAAAGATGAAATGGTACAGTGAAATACAGCTGAAAGTCAAAGCTGTACCAAAGCACAGCACAACCGTTACTTTACATACTTTTTTTTACACACTTTCAGATTTCTTTATTTAAGCTCTTAGAATAACTCTGAGGTTTTCTATGCTTGGTGTATTGCACATAGACTGTGGTGTATTTTCAGGATCTGACAGAGGCCATGGACCGTTTCTACATGCCTCTCAGGACCTTTCTCTCTGCAGAACGCATGCAGTTTCGTATCACTGAAATGTGTGTGCATGTGTGTCTGTGTGTATGAGATTGGGGGGGACGCACCAAATAGTAATCGGCCCACTTGTCACGCGCTGCCTCCAGTGCAGCGTGACGCAGCTGCATGACGTGCTCGTAGCGCAGCTTTGTCCACTGTTTGGGACCAGCCTCGTCTTCGTAACTCCTGCAGGACACACGGATTCAAATTTTTTTTTAAATCACAAATGTTACTCCCGAACAGTATCTTACTGACTACAGGTCAAGGTTCAAAGTACAGATATTATTTTAATGATTTTAGTAATGATGTTTTATCATAACAGCAAAATAAGTCAGTGTTTTTAAGGATAATGGTCTTTATGAACCTGTAATAATGCTGAAAGGTCAATAAACTAATGAAGACTCACTGGGGGCCTTCCTGTGGTCTCCACTCCACATTGTGATAATGACTCTGAACATTAACAAGCCATTCCTGCAGGATGGCTGTGCTGTTGTCCATGTTGTGGTCTGTCGCCACCCTGTGGACACAAGTGAAACAATCCCAGTCAGACATCACAGGCATCTGCTCAGCACTTGATAAATGGTGTTTATCAAATTATAAAGCAGTAGAATGTAATCCTCTTCACCTCTGCAGTTCCTGCACAATGTGTTCACATTCAACAACTGTAGATGCAGAGTCTGCTGGTAAAGCAGTTTGCATGGAGAGGGAACAGACCTTGGTCACACTGACTTAAATAAATTGCAAGCTTCAAAAGTCACAGCAGCCAGCACAAAACAAAAAAGGAACTCAGCAGACAGTCAAGGGAAGTGAAAACGTGTCACAGCCAGACCCAACTTGGAGCTTGTGGACATGTGCGTTCCAGCTGCAGGAACTGTGAGGTGGCATAGGTGCTCCTACCTAACATACCTGAGATTCATAGGAGTCAAAGGTTTTATCTTCATTGTGTAACACACAGTGAGATCACACTGGTGACATCCAAAGCTGATCCAATACAAATATGAAGTACATAATATATGAAAGACATAACAATACATAAAAGAAGTAAACTGCATATAAAGGTAAGCATACTGAGGTGGTAAAACTATTCAAGAAATAAATTACAAAGAGACACACTATGCAACAATAACACACACCAAGTGCAGGAGTGACAAAAGTGTCCATTACCACTGGTGATGCCACGGATTTGGTAAGTACTATATTTTTATTGGTCCAGAGATGTCACATGGGTGTTGAACAGGTAGTTCTGGCAACCTAATAACAGTCCTGTATTAATGGGTTTTAATGTTTTATTAAATGTTGATATTTAAAAATGTGACTTTTTACTCATAAATAAGCAGTCATTATCACCATAATTTTCCTTCCAAGCACAAGTGCCTGTCTGTTGATGGTTTCTATGGTAACTTAAGGGATTTGCTGCTCCCAGTGAATAGACTGACCAGACGTTCTATCCTTATAAAGACTACATTTTTAACAGCATATCGAAACATTATTAAATGCTAATAATTTTCTTCTGAAAAATTAATAATAACTAGCTTATTCTATAATTTTTTTTGTTTGTTAGCCATGGGAAAAGCGGATAAGCCACTTGGAGGTGTGCGGATATATGAAAATATTAAAATAAAATGTTGATTCTTTTCATATAACCGCACGACTCGCTAAGGTTCATCCCTTACTTATTGAGTATATGCCTGATGCAAAACGAATAGTCGTTTCTGTGAAACTGCAAAGATCTGTTTTGCACTATACTTCTAACTCTACAAAATAAGCACCAAAATCACTCCTTTCCTTCAACCTTTAGAATGTTAAAGACTCAGAGATCATCAAGTGGGCAGCAGATGTGAATGTGGAATGGAGCCCTGAGGGTCAGATAGAGCCCTGCGGCTTAGATGGAGCCCCGAGGGTCAGATGGAGCCCTGAGGGTCAGATGGAGCCCTGAGGGTCAGATAGAGCCCTGCGGCTTAGATGGAGCCCTGAGGGTCAGATAGAGCCCTGCGGCTTAGATGGAGCCCCGAGGGTCAGATGGAGCCTTGAGGGTCAGGTGGAGCCCTGAGGGTCAGGTGGAGCCCTGCAGGCCAGATAGAGCCCTGAGGGTCAGGTGGAGCCCTGAGGGTCAGATGGAGCCCTGCAGGCCAGATGGAGCCCTGCAGGCCAGATGGAGCCCTGAGGGTCAGATGGAGCCCTGAGGGTCAGGTGGAGCCCTGAGGGTCAGATGGAGCCCTGCAGGCCAGATGGAGCCCTGAGGGTCAGATGGAGCCCTGAGAGTCAGATGGAGCCCTGCAGGCCAGATGGAGCCCTGAGGGTCAGATGGAGCCCTGAGAGTCAGATGGAGCCCTGAGGGTCAGATGGAGCCCTGAGAGTCAGATGGAGCCCTGAGGGTCAGGTGGAGCCCTGAGGGTCAGATGGAGCCCTGCAGGCCAGATGGAGCCCTGAGGGTCAGATGGAGCCCTGAGGGTCAGGTGGAGCCCTGAGGGTCAGATGGAGCCCTGAGGGTCAGATGGAGCCCTGCAGGCCAGATGGAGCCCTGAGGGTCAGATGGAGCCCTGAGAGTCAGATGGAGCCCTGAAGATCAGATGGAGCCCTGAGGGTCAGATGGAGCCCTGAGAGTCAGATGGAGCCCTGAGGGTCAGATGGAGTCCTGCAGGCTACACAAGGTTTCTGGGCCTTGGCTGCATCAGCAAAGATCACAGCTGTGTGTAAAAATACAGCTAAACACACACATGTCTAATAAACTCATCTGCAGTGACACTGTGTGAAAAGCAAAAACCAGCCTCAACACAACAGGAAGCTGATGCATCGCGCAGATGAGTATTTATGGAATGATTAGGGGAGTATGTCAAATACTCTATTTGATATACACAAGTATTGGAAAATATTGTTTTTACAAAAGAATTCTGCTGATACTCATGACAAGTGTAAATTTGTCCAAAATCATCCTGTTCCCATCTGTCAGTCGAATGCCATGGCAGCTAACCTGCAAATTTCAGCTTGCCAGTGGTGAGTTCAAATGAACCAGCAAATGTTCACCATGCTCACCAGGAATGCCTCTGGAGTCAGAGAGATAGTATCTAAGCCTAAGAATACCCCAAGAGCACCTGGAGATGGGATATCATACAATACCGGCTTTGCTGGGTAGATGGCATTGCAGACTGTTTGCATTCCTGACATTCTCCGAATAGAACACAAAGTGAAGATCCAGCATCAGAGCTGAGTGAAGCTAACAAGAGACACACGGCTGAGCGGGAACAAGCTGAGCCTCGACACGCATTCCTGGCTGAGAGGGCCCCCCAGGGAAGCCTAAACTCACCCCACCCCATGCAACACCATTCAAACAGAAACTCACCTAGAGGAATGGAGAGAGACTAACAGACCTTTTTGTGCTCCGTTAGTGCAAGATAAAAACACGACTCAGAGGCAAGTGCTCTCACCATAGACTGGATGAATCTAATAAAAAAAATCAATGTCTGCAGGGGCAACCAATGAAGAAATGTTATAGGCACAAAAAATCCTGTGGTTACACTGCCGACTCACATCAGCAATGGTGATAGATATTGCAGGATGCTTCCATCTATGTAAACAGCCCCCATGCTGAACTCCACAGCCCAGCTAATTTGGTTCTGGTTTCACTCAGTGACACCATACACATTTATTCTCAACATAAAGCACCTCTGCTCACTGTGTCCTATCACTGTACCCTCCTACTCTCTGTGTCCCATCAGTGTCGCCCCCTCATTCACTGTGTCCCATCACTGTACCCTCCTACTCTGTGTCCCATCAGTGTCGCCCCCTCGTTCACTGTGTCCCATCACTAAACCCTCCTACTCTCTGTGTCCCATCAGTCGCCCCCTCATTCACTGTGTCCCATCACTGTACCCTCCTACTCTCTGTGTCCCATCAGTGTCGCCTCCTCGTTCACTGTGTCCCATCACTAAACCCTCCTACTCTCTGCGTCCCATCAGTGTCCCCCCGCTCACTGTGTCCCATCAGTATCGCCCCCTCGTTCACTATGTCCCATCGCTGTCCCCCCCCACAGTGTGTTATATCAGTGCACCCCCCCGCTAACTGTGTCGCATCACTGTCCTCCCTGCTCAGTGTGTCCCATCAGTGTCCCATCTTCCTCATTGTATCTCATCACTGTCCCCTCCTGGTCTCTGTGTTCATTAGTGTCCCATCCTAGGTCAGGGTATCTCCTTCTGCAAATGTTTTACCGGTAAAGCATCGGGCAAATTTAAACCCTACGAACAAGCGCACATCGGCACCCCGGTACCATACCACAGAGCAATGCGGTCCTTTGGGTAGCGCAGGCGGTCCAAGGTGCCGAGGAAGTAAGGCAGAGAGTGCTCCGCGTTGCGGCAGATGAACGCTATGAGCACCCGGGGTGCGAGCAGGGGGGACTCTGGGGTCCAGCGCTCCTCCGGGAAGTAACTCCCAACCTCCGGGACGAACAGAGAAATTAAGCCGAGCAACAGCGTGTGAAAACGGCACATGGCAATCAAAAGCTCTAATTAAAATAGGCACAGAACCGAGAACGAAAGCAAGAAATCAGCATCAAGCACCGGCGATGTGCGGATCGCCGACACAAATAGGGAATTGAAAGGGCGCTTAAAGGGGAAGTCCTTGGCGTTAAAGGGAGAGGTGTTCACCGGCGGTCGCTGTAAATGTTCATAAGTGAATAAATCTTCTGGGATGAAACATATTAAAATGTAAATATGTCTTCTGCTGTACAGCGAATATTCATCTAGTGTTTGATTGGTTTTTGTTTTGTTTTTTGGTCAAACGCACAGTTACTACCTTGAACGTTAGCATAGGCTACTGTATATCCCAGATAGCACCATTTAATTGTCTCAACGTTGAATTATAGTTAAATGCGTTGAATGGTCAGTGTCAAATTATCAACGTTGAAATTCAATTTATTTTTGGTCAGATTTTCAATATTGAAAAACCGATGGTGGCAAAACCTTAATTCAATGTTGAATACAAGTGAAACATTGAAGATCAGCATTGTTTCAACCTTTTTGTCTTATATGGAATCAATATCATATCAACATTCATTGAATTCCACCCCCTGAATATCATTAATGTCGCATTGTCTGCCAATTTCAATATAATTTTCTTACCATGTTTGCTTTGATTGGAAGATACCGTGTAGCTCTTGCCCCAATGCTGCTTACACTTAACTGGGAATTCACTAGGGAAGCCCAGCTTTGACGGCCGTATGTGTTGTATTATTTTTCTCACTTGTATGTCGCTTTGGTCAAAATCGTATGCCTAAAAATACATGTAAATATAAAGGAATGTGTTTTGTATATTGTACTCGATTAATGGTCTCCAGGCCACTTAAGATAATATGCAATTGAACTGAAAATCTGTTGAACCGGAGAATATTGAGAAGAATGCAAATATGCGGATGATTTTATAAGTCAGCGACTTTTTCTACATTTCAGCATGTTCTCTACTTCCAGTTCCCTTTTTAAGAGCTGCAATACGCCCTGTTTTTCTAAGTTTCATTGTTCATTTACCACATTCGTCTGCGACGCTACATTGGCATTTTCGAAAGTTAATTTATTTCGAAGGACCACATCTTAGTCATTTTCCAATGTCAGATAAGTTAATAATACTGTTTTAAATTATCTTCTTAACAAAAGTAATGAAATTAAAGTTAATTAATTAAAGTTTTAGATACATTAGCGGAAATCTCTTCACACAGTACGAATGTCCAGAATGTCTGGGGGGGGGGGAGGACGATTCCAAGGGCTCCTGAGTGACAGGGGACCTAAATAAAATTGGAAAACAACTGGATTGCTCTGTACTGGGGGGCCCAAAATGACATGCCTTCACAGGGCCTAAAATCTATAGCAATGCCCTTGAGTACAACATATTTTAATAACCAGCAGACCTCGGCATGGCGGCGACAAGAACGAGAGAGCCAAGAAGGGTTTAAAGCCAACATTCTTTTTAAAAATCTTTTCCTTACAGCTCGAGAACGGGATCACCTCTGGCTGGAACCAGACCAGTGTCCCTCTTGTCCTCATTCTGGCAGAAAAACGATTAATTTCCATAAATTATCAATAATAAAACACAATAGTTCTTAAAATCATGATAATAAATCTCAAGGAATTCATAAAAACAAAAACAAATGCACAAAATTTCAATATAGCAATGATTAAAATGTCACCTCAAATGCATGCAATAAAAAAAAATTAAATCTTCCAAAAGATGAATGGACCCAGAGAGCTACCGCTGCACAAGGGTCAGTCTAGAACAGGGGTGGCCAATCTTATCCACAAAGGGCCGGTGTGTATGCGAGTTTTCGCTGCAACTCCATAATTAGATTACTAATTAGAGGACTGATTGGATGAAGAGTCCTCACACCAGGGTTTAAACAGCTGACCGGCCCTTTGCGGATAAGATTGGCCACCCCTGGTCTAGAACAAGGACACACACATTTGTAAAACATAAAATCGGTGACTTCAGGAATAAAACAAGGTTAATCACACACAATGCAAAACACACATTGTAACATTATATTGTTAATAAATTAGGGTTAAAACTGTGCTACCAGTGATCAACCAAAACAGAGTGATCAATAAAATTTGTGTAATTAATTAGTTTAAACCATGAAAACACCAGGAGACTGGGAGGTTGGTGGATGCTGGCATTCATTTATTTTGAAATAAAAGGTCGTCTACGAATACTTATCGTCAAAATTTTCATTGACAAAATTAACCCTGGGTTCCATGTGTTTCAAGAAATATATTAATTTGTTTCACTGTGCTTTCCAAACTGAAAACAATGTAATGAAACCATGCATGATGAAGATGTGTACCATTACAGTCAGTGGTAGATGAAAGCATGCTGATTACGTTACGCTGAAGTCAGCCCTCTGCCAGGTCGCTGATTCTACACAGTAATCCAGAATGAGGTGCATGCTGATGTCTGCCTGGGCTGCAGCATTGAAGCAGAGCAGAAGGGCTTCCACATTCTGTAAGATCCCTGTAGCACCACGATTTACAGCTTCCCACTCAGTTCCCATCTTACATGGCTTGTTGGGAATCTGCTGCCCCTCCTGCTCCCTGGTAAAGTATCAAAGGGATTGGAGTGGGCAACTACCTGGTCGATGCCTTGTGACCCTCTTTACGCTTTAGCATTGGGCACCCAGATATGATGTGCCCCAACTCGTGGCAATAATAACATTCCCTAGATTCAAGGGCCCCAGTAGAGGGCGAAACACCCCCCAGAAGGTTGCCCTGGTTTGACGGAGAACTTTTAGGAATAAAACAGAAGCAGATGAGCAAACCCAAGGAGCTGGGGCTTACGTATAACCCAGAAATGACAACGTCCGACCAGAACGTAACAGATGTAAATTGCGCAATACGTAATAAATGCAAACCCTTGCAGTATGAATCCAAAAACATACGCCACGTAACAGTCACCGATATTAAATGGATTTTTGGAGCAGGGAGCCAGAACAGAGGCCTGCTCCTTCTGCTCCACACATTCACCGACGATTGCAGTGCCTTTCAGAATCATGCGTGTCCACCAAAGGGTGCTGTGTGACTCATGGGTTAACCCTCTGTGCTTGTGGATAGAGGGTCACTGATTCAAGCCTCAGTAGAATTGAGCCGGGCTCTTTACCCCCAGAAATGCTCCGGGGGCACCGGATAAATAAATACAGTGGTACCTCAGTTCTCGAACTCATTATAACTCAAATTTCTTAAAAGTCGAACCAACCAGTTTGAAAAAAAATTTACCTAGAACTCGATCTGAATCTCAGAAGTCAAACTGTAAATGCCGACCTAAGACAACTTATTTGCGCGAGGAAATGAGTCACGCAGCACGTCTCTCAGTGGAAACAAAGGGTAATGCTTCAGTCTTCACCTCGCATTCGCTGTGATAGCATCGTGCATGTTTACACTAGCTGAATACATATATTTAGACAGTAAAAATACATTTAGACAATGATAGACAGTAACAGTAATTATTATTATATAATAAAATACATTTAAAAATAAAGATTTCTTATTAATTATTTTAATATTATTAATAAACCATTAATACATTTAATTATAATAATATTGTCGTGCCCAGCGGGGACTGAACGGAGACAAAGGTGCAGACGTCAACGTATCGGGGAATACGGGGTTTAATTACAGGTAAGGCAGGCAAAACGCAGATGGACAATACAATGACCGGACTGGGGTAACAAACTGAAACGCGGACTAAATACAGAGGACTAATGACAACAACCAGAAACAGCTGATCACACGGGGATTCCACACGGGGTTAAGGAGGGGACGTGGTACACGGAAGGAGCGGATGATCGGGGCAGGACACATTGTTTGGATACATTTTTTTTCTTACTTTAAAAATTACTGTTTTGATAAATGTTTTTAGATGTGTTTAGTACAGTATATGCTCTTGTTTTATCCGGTTCATTTTGTGTTTAAATGCTAAAAAAAAACATATTTCGGTGTAATTTTTTGGGGCCAGGAACCAGTTAGTTGGTTTTCCATTATTTCTTAAGGGGAAAATTCGATCAGATCTCGAACTTTTTAGGATTCGATCTGGAGTTCTGAACGGATTAAGTTTGAGTTCTGAGGTACCACTGTAAATGACTGATCCTGTGCTCAGACCCGAAGTCTTGCTCTTGCCTGTATATGCGTGTGTATCTCTGAAAGAAAAGAACAATAGGATATGTGAAAAGAAGCATTCCAATGTACTTGTGCAAATGGAAATTAAAGGACCATTTCATCACACTATGCTTCCTTTTCTCTCCTGTAGAGGTCAGAATTGGAGCATGATTAGAATGGTCTGTAGAACTCCCTGATTCTATACAAAAACGTTTCTTAGCCTAATGGGGTTTTCACATACTGTATGATCTCTCTGTAAAAAGTATAACAGTGTATTGATAAAGACATATACATAGACTGAGACTAAACATCAGCCCTGGACTTTGGGGTCTCACATAGCCATCAGCTCGGTATACCACATGGCCAGTATGGTCCTGATTTCTGAACAGGACCCATCTGAACCTGTGTTCGGTTAGCAACAGTCATGGTCCTCTTACTGTCAGACAAAAAGATTTATTAGAAATCAATAAGTGGGACTGAACTGAACTTCCACACACTGCCAAGACCTTCTCTCCTTTTAGCTGCCAGATTGTTCATAATAAAAAGAGTTTATTAAATAAGATTAACAAAGAAGTGGCATCTTGAGAATGGGGCTGTATTTATATAATGCAGCTCACAAAACCTTGTATATTCTGGTCTATGCCTGTACAGTCTTAATCTTTTTAAATATGAGTTTTGGTGCTTTGTTACAAAAACAGCTACTTGCAGTACTTCATAGGACAAACTAATAAGACTTCATTCTTGTTAGGACACTATTATGACTATACTGTATGCCTGCACTAAGTATTGCTTTGTCCTTCCAAAAACAGTGGGAATGATTCAACGTCTTTGTCAGTTTTAAACGACCACAACTGAGCTCCATGTTGCAGTGTAGCTTGTTTGGATATTGCATTGGAGTTTAATTGCAAGGATCCTCTACCAGTATAGACAGGGCACTAGCAGGCACTGGGATGCTGTGGAGCAGGTGCCAGTCCATGGCAGGATGCAGACTCTCCCAGGCAACAACACACGATGGATGATCCTGAGACGCCATTCTCAAGGAAACCACGTGTTCAAGGAAACCACGGTACACATGGGAAGTACTTCTTGTATCCAACAGAGAGAAAAATTCCCGTTCACCAAATATGCAGTGCAGAGATTTTTCTAGAATTGTGCAGTGATGTGCATAGATGGAGGTGCAGGTGGATGGACAGGTGCTCAAATAGGGGGGAGTGGCCAACAGGTACTTTTTGCCAGGTGGGGGGCAATGTACCCCCTTGGTAAGTTTTTTGCAATATCGGGGGGTTTGTGTCACCATTGCTTATCAGAAAAGGGCACTTCGAACATCAAAGGCAGGCACTATCATTCCTTCAGATGAAAGGGCCAACAGATACACCCCCATCCCCCCACAACATGCCTAGAATTGTGCAAAAATGTCAGACCAGGGCGATTAGAACACCTGTGTTCCGCGTTCATGCATATTTTGTAAGCTTTTATTATGTATGTGTTTGTTTTATTATGACTTTGGTCTATACGGTATGGAAGCCCATTTCAGCCACTGTGATGAAGAAAATAGATCATTAATCATTATAATGAGATATTTTCTGAAAATAATGACTTAACATCTCAAAATATTGACTTGCTATCTCAAAATACCTGTAACATATTATTATTTCGAAAGAATGACTTAGTATCTCAAAATAACGTATTATTATTTCGAAAGAATGACTTAGTATCTCAAAATAACGTATTATTATTTTGAAAGAATGACTTAGTATCCCGAAATAATGAATTAGTACCTCGAAATATTGAGAAACCTTCTGGGAATAATGATTTATTTAGGGATATTATTTGGGGGAGTGGGGGCGGGTACAGACTCCACAACCCTTAACAGTGCAGGGTGTTTTTGATGCACCAGACCCATATAAAAAAGGGGGGGGGGCGTATCGTGGTGAGTGGTTGAGTCATTGTAATAAGGGAGATGACAGTTCTTTTAAAATGAAAGTTACTCTCTTTTTTAACAGCCACTATCGCTTTAATACTAGCAGCAGCACAGATGCGGAAGTCGCCAATTTACACAGCCCTCGTGACTACACCTTAACGCAACACATGTATTCCATGGCAAACATTACACAATTACAACATTTTCAATTAACATCAATACACATATTGCTAAAACAACATCTATCATCTATCCCATCGACTACACTTGGAATTTGCGGCCACTTTTAGCCAGAAGGTGGATAATTTAACTATCTGCTGTTGTATGTGTATAATGACATAATGAAAAAACAAGTTTTTAATTGTGTCTGCTGCATTAAAAATATTCTGCACTCTCTAGGGTCTTGGTATTTATAATATTGATTATCCATCCCCTGTCCCCCTCTAAATAATACATTTGTTGATTGGAATGCTTGCTGTTTAATACACTTATTATAATGTGATTGCCTGTGGTTGCTTTTTAACATTGATATTAAACTCCTTTTAACTCCTTATATGTCGCTGTAAAATAAAAGTATTTTTTTTCTTTATAAAATTTAGTTTAGAAAAATAGTTGATGAAAGATTGTGTGTATGTGTGTGTGTGTGTGTGTGTCGAGGTTGTTGTTCAAGAGTTTCTTGTTATTTTCACATACAAAGTCATTATTTTGAGATACTATGTGATTATTTCAAGAAAGTTTCTCATTATAATGACTTTTTCATCAATTTGCGGAAATGGGCTTCCAGAATGTGGTGTAACTGGCAGATTAAGCTTGACTGCAGTGGGAGGAAATGGCAGTGTGAAGCTATGCTGCTTTACATCCTGTCTCACACAGTATATGTACAGAGCTCAGAACAGACCTGAATAATCCTCCAAACATCCTCAACATTTTCCACTCCCCAATCAGAATTCTGAGTGAGTTCATTTTTCTACAGGTTTTCTCTTAAGTTGTGTTTGCATTAAAAATAATGATGCAGCTGCATCCATTGCTGTTAGAGAAGTGTCTGAATGTAGTAGAATTGTAGGTATAGTGTGTTGCACCGTACAAAGGCACTATGTAAGTTAAACTAAAGGAATGTTTTATATGTGACTGTAGAAACCAATATGATGTTATTGCACACTGTCTGATGGAACCTACATTATGCTGTTGAGGGCTTCTGCAGGTTTCAACAAGTAAAATTTAAGACTTTTAAAGAGTATTTTAAGACCATTTTGAATGCAATTGAAGACCTATTTCACACCCACGCTGGCAAAAAAAAAATGTACTTATGTAAATGTTTATGTAAATATAATAAAAAATAAAACATATTGCATCATGTTCCTGTACAGAACTTGTAAAAGAAAAAAATTGTTTAAAAACACCTTACCCTATTGTGGGTACTTACAGCCCATACTCATGTGGCACATGATTTTAAAACTTAGGAACCATTCTGTAATTTTTTGGCTTTTTATTTGGAACGTGGTAAACTGCAGAAAACTGAAACCACGGATTCAACTGTAACATAATCCAGTCAATTTTTAAGGATGGTCAAAATCATGTCTAAGACATTTTATGGCCTAAAATTTAGAATATTTTTAGATTAAGACTTTTTCAGGACACGCAGAAACCCTGTTATTTCAGACTGTCTGCAGAAGCCGCCATGATGTTATTGTAGACAGTCTGTAGGAGCCAATGTGATGTTATTGCAGACTGTCTGTAGGCAGTGATATGATGCTATTGCAGACAGTCTGTAGGCCCTGATATGATGCTATTGTAGGTTGTTTGGAGGCACCAACATTGATTATTTTTGAGAACTTGAGTTTTTTCCTGTCTCTCCCAGGAGTGTAATTTTTAAGATGAAAAAAACAGATTTCTCTGATGGAGGATTCCAGATCAAATTCTTGCCCCCTGTTTTTGGACTGGAGTTCTGCACTGGCTTGCTTGGGAATGCTTTTGCCCTGTGGATGATGGTGACGCGAGAGCGTCGGGACTGGCACTCAGGCGTGGTCTTCTCCTGCAACCTGGCCATCAGTGACCTGCTCTACATCTTCACACTGCCCATGCTGCTTATCTACTACATGACGAACAAGGACTGGACTTTTGGCACAGCTGCCTGTAAGACTGAGCGCTTTCTCTTCATCTGTAACCTGTACGGAAGCATCTTCTTCATCACCTGCATCAGCCTCAACCGTTACCTGGCCATCGTTCACCCCTTTTTTGCCCACCGCCACGTGCGACCCCACCACGCCAAAGTCACCAGTCTGCTGGCGTGGGTAGTGGTGGCACTCATGTCCTCTCCTGTCCTCCGCTTTGCTCACACATGCAAAAAGTTCAACACCACAGAATGTGTCTCCTACTGCTTTGTGGAGGACCAGAGAGCTCATTTCACATACAGCATCTTCCTGGCCGTATTTGGAGGATTGCTGCCCTTTGTAGTCACCCTGGTGTCTTATGGCGCCATCATGTGGGTGGTGTGGAGAAATCAGAATATTACAGCGCTCGAGAAGAGGAAGGTGGCGTTATTGGTGGTCTCGGTGCTGCTCCTCTATGCCGTGTCTGTAATACCCTACCACATCTTCCGCAACTGGCACCTCCACCAGAGGATGCACGATATAAACGTGACCAAAGTTTGGGTCTATAAGGCTTACCAAGTGACCAAGGGGCTGGTGACCCTCAGCATGTGCATTCACCCCATCCTTTACATGGCCGTGTTCGACAGCATCCGCACTGCCTGCTGTGGGAGCACTGAAGTGAGTCAGGTCAACCAGAATGAGACTGAGAATGAGATGGGAGTGGTTGCTGATCAAGGCAAATGACAGAATTACACATGGTAGTCAAGTTTGAGAAAAGCTGTATAATCTGATAATGCTTTGCAGTCCATTTATCTCTGTAACTGTCTCAGTTGATAAATAAAAATATCAGCATGGTGACACCAAGCTGAAAATCAGCAGCAGTGTCTGCCTCTGAGAACAAACTGGTTGGTAGCATGCAAACTTTTACACTATAGATATCACCAAAATAATAAATAGAATAAAGTCTTCGTAAGGAAAAATCTCCACAAAGTTAAATAATCTTCCACTAATCTCTAAACTCTGACACTGACATATTAACCACTTTCGATAAGCATTGACAATCTCCGCTTGAAATCAAAAGGCCATCATCATGTCTTCTACAGCTGTGTTCTGTAGCTCCTGTGGCATATACGTCGTGGACTGTCCTTCTGACACTCCCGATAGTATGGTGCGCCAGAGGTGTTTAGTTATTGTAGAGTTGGAGGACAGGATTCGCGCATTGGAGGAGCGCATTAGTACGTTAGTGGAGATTAAACATATTGAGGGATTTATAGGTACAGCTCAATCAGAGCACAGAGCCAGATTACATCTGGCAGTTGTTCCTCCTACCTTGACTGTCTCCAGTCCGGCACCAGCAGCCAGCACACACCAGCCCTGGGTCACAGTCAGATGTCGTCGTAGGAGCTCTAAGCCAAGAGCTCCTGCATGCCAGTCGGATAGTTTTCCATCGGGCTTCCGACCGGGACACAGCGCTAAAACTGCCTTGACTGAAGTTATAAATGATGTAATAATGGCAATTGATGCTGATAGTGTGACTGTGGATTCTTTTAGAAGCTTAGTGGGGATTGGCTCCAGTGGACAAGTGGTTGGTTTGATCTTAGCTATAAGTTTTGTTTTTAACTGTTGATGTAACACACCGTAACTATGGCTACTGGTGCTGCTGTACATGCCACTTTATACCCACTATGCTTGTCCATTAATGTGTCAATGCATGTTCCTGCCATCCATGCTCTCTGCCTTCCCACATGGCCAGGTGGGCACCATCTGAACTAGAGTCCTGGTTTAGTCCCATGGAGGGGTGACATGGCAAATGGGACCTACCAACTGCATCATCATGGGTGCAGCCTTCGGTGCCACCCTACACAGGCCAGCGTGGAAAACAGACTGATTGATGGACTTTGGCCACCCTACACAGGCCAGTGTGGATAATGAACTCATTGATGGACTTTGCCTTGATCCTTAATCACAGCCTACACCTTGCTTTTAGCAAGCTAGTCCACTCTTTACTGTTTTCAGTCATGTTATCATGCCCGGGGGGGTCGGGCAGCCAGTTCACCTTGGACCCCCAGAGGTTTTTTTTCTCCTTACTTGGGAGTTTTTGGTTCCTCTCCTCTGTTGTCATCTTACTTTCTTTATTTAATTTCTTTCCTTCCTTTTCCCAGTTTTATATTACTGTCTCTAATGATACTGTGATGTATCACAACATATCCATGTAAAGTGCCTTGGGACAACTCTGTCATGAAAGGCGCTATATGAATTGGTGAATGTAAATTGCATATAGTGTGTGCGTGTGTCGTGCAAAGGACTAGTATCCTGTCCAGGGCATCCACTGTATCATTCATGGAGACACACACCAGACTCATCACGAGGCAACAGATTAAGAACTTTGGAAAATGACTAATCCACCAAATTGCATTTTAGGGAATATGAAAGAGGAAGTTTGCCAGTATGAGCACTCACACAACTACAACAGCTGTACCCACAACTGCTGCTTTATGTCACCACACCTGCATCCTGAAAATGAGAGATACTCACAAATACTCACTTATGCACTGTTTGATATGGCTGTGCCCTGCCCCCACAGCCATGCACAGCCTCACTAAGGTGCACCGAATAGGCAGAGTGCACCTTAGCACTGGGAGGGTCATCCTGCTGCCACTATCAGTGATCAATGGTGCACAAATAAGTGCTAACAGCAAGGTCTTGTGAGCAGGATAAACCAAACTAAGGTCAGCCTCTTTTCCTGGTCAGTGTCATGCGGAGCTGGAGCATTGTGTGAATGTTACTGTGTGAGAAGATACTCTGTTGTTAATAATTTTGTGTTAATAACTGTGTGTTGTATTCTGTCTTTTGCTTTGTCCTGTTCCCGTGGTTGTCTGGTTCCGTTAGCAGGTGTATGTATGGTGCTGTTAGTTATTTTGCCCTGTTTAGTTCTGACCCCTCGTGGCCCTCGCAGTATAGCCTTCTGCCAGCAGAACTAGGATTAAACCAGGTTTTAAAAATGCAGATTTTTAAAAATATATAGTGGTCTCTTAATTTTTTCCAGAGCTCTATGTAAAAATACATTGAAAATGGTGTTGTGGAAACAGGGTTCTAACTGAAGCCTGTTTCCGCTCCAGCGAGAAGTGGAAGTGAAACTATCAAAGTGTGAAAATTCACAACCAAAACACTGAAATTACAGGTAAAGGATATTCCTGTAACCTCATGTCAAATTTACTTTCATTTAGATTTATTTATTATAATATAAGCTGAAGAATTTTTAATAAAGACACTTTCTCAGCTGTTGACACTCATAACACTTTGCACCTTTTCAATTAAACTGAGTGTTTATAGCAGAAAGACATTAAGCCATTAGTGCAGTGACTGATGTTCATCATTCTCTGCCACACTGCCTCCAGAATGCACTCCTGAGCAACACAATATGGAACAGTGAAGGGACACTGAACCCACCTCGAGTCCCAGGGCCACTTCCCTGACATTACATTCATCCTCAGTACCCAGCCTGGAGTGTAATTACCACTTCCATGACATTACATTCATCCTCAGCTTCCAGCCTAGGGATAAACAGGAGTTAAAACACTAATAACTAAGGGCATACTCACACTTGGCTTGATTGCCTTGTACTGTGCCCAAGCACAAATGACCCCCTTACCCACTCTCCTGCATTTTTCTTAATGTTCTGGGCCCAGGCACACTTCCGTTATCATCGTGTGACGTAAATTGCATTGAAGAAAACATAGGAAGAATAGCACCATGGTACTGTATAATCCAATGGAATTCATGATTAATTTTCATATTTTGCGGCTTTTCTGGAGTACTCCTTTTCCCCTTTTGGGCAGTAGGTATGGCTGGTCATCCTGTTCTCTACCTGTCTCCTGTCCTTCAGCCCCAGTGTGCTCTCCCTATTCCCTGGCCTGCTGCATAGCTGAACAGGTTGAGTGTGTGGCTTAGGGACTGCATTGCCCCAGTCATGGGTTAGGGGCTTGCTAATGATCAGCCTTATTTCTTTATTTGTACTTCAGTTTCTGTTCTGCAGTGTTTTACGTTTCCTTTTCCTTTTGAGTATCCTGTTCTATATTTGCCCTCTTTGTGTTCTGTTCTGGTTTTATGCTATAATTTCCCTAAATGGTCATTGCCCATGTTACTGTGTGATGTCTCTCTGCTTTGTTTTTCTAGTTCCTGTTTTGTTGCCTGGTTTCCCTAGCATGTTGATTTATTTTGCCCATTTAGTTCTGACCCTTTACTTTATTTTTGTGGTTTTCCTTTTGTTGTTTCTGATAATTTAATAACTCCCTTGTCTCGTGAGCTGCCAAGTGGGTCATCACGTTCTTTTTCCTGCTCATGCCATGCCATAACAACTCTTGTCAGCAAAATTTCAAGGGAGCACTGCACCTCTGCCATAAACCAAATTCATTCCTTTGCTGCAATGTCTGTTAAATATTTGTTGCTACCTGATCTGTGCAGCGTACCCAATTCATTCCTTCCAGGTACAGTTCACGTGTACCTTACATGTGCGCATGTGTGTGCCTATCATTGATGTCATGTCTGTGTTCCATGCCCAGTCATAGTTAGCAATCATTCTATGCATACCATCCACAAGTCCAACTGAACCATGTTCCAGCCCACCTTCTCAAGCGGGGCTAGGCATAGTACAGAGAGATCACATTAATCAAACAAACTGGACTTGGGGATCAAACATGATTGAGCATGGTGCGAATCATCTAGTGTGAGTACACCCTAAAACAAAACTTACCACTTGTCTACTGGACCAAAACTACACTCAACCTGGAAGTTCTGGTTAGACCTATAACTGCTACAATGAATGCTCCCTCTGTTCAAGCGATGTGCCTGACCAATTTAAAGTAGCAGTAATCAGACTACTACTGAAGAAACCAAGTTTGGATCCAGAACTCAGCAGTTACAGATCTGTCTCTAATGTACCATTTTTGTCCAAAGTTCTGGAGCTGGTAGTTGCAGCTCAGCTTCAGTCACAGCTGGATACACATAAAATACTCAAGATTCCAGGTGGGCTTCCTTTAAGGACACAGCACTGAAACTACTTTAATTAGAGTCGTAAATGACATTATAATGACAACTAATGCTGGCAATACAATAGTGCTTATGCTCCTGGAACTTAGTGAAGCCTTTGAAACAGCTGACCATTCTACTATATTACATGGACTTGAATTTGATGTTGGTTTGTGTGCAATTGCACTGATGTGGTTTAAATCCTACTTGACTAATCATTATCAATATGTTCAATTATCTGATAACTACACTCTGTCATCATTACCCACTAAATTTGGTGTACCACAGGGATCAGTGCTTGGTCCTATATTGTTCAGTCTGTACTTGTTACAAATGTATGTTAATTATCACTGCTATGCTGACAACACCAAAAATATACATTTCAACTTCATCCTTTGCAATAGGAGGATCGTACAAAACACCAGAGTGATGATAACAAATCCGACTTAGATGCTTGCAAAGCAAACTAACACACAAACATGTCTGCAATCTGGAAGTACAGTCAACTCCAGAAATGTTGGCACCCCTCAAGAAAGTGAGCAAAAACATGAACCTTACATATATAATACACACAATGATGCTAATTTTCCTCAAATGTTTGGAGAACAAACTATTCGTTTAATTAAAATTATTTCTGCAAAAGTGTTGTTTTATCTTCGGAATAGTTTATTCTGTCAAAAACACATGAGGGAAAATGATTGCCGCCCTTGAAAAATCAGGTCCTCCTTCTGCGAAAATTGGCAACCTCGGCAACCTTCAGGGTCTTATCAAGGAAGGTCTCCCACATCACATTAGAGTCAGCAGTCACACCCAAGTCTGCAAGTTCCTCACACAAACTGCGTGCAAACTCATCAGAAACAGCTCGATCTTGGAGTCTGGTTATGTCCAGCTTCATTCTTCTAGTAGGTGGTAGCCTACTGGATCTAAGCTGGATCTTCAAAGTAGCAACAACAAGTCTGTGATCAGAATTCACAAACTGTGCACTTCTGTAGACCCTGCAGTTCTGCAGGAGCCGCCAGCATCTGCCCACAAGGATGTGATCGATCTCCTTCACTGCACCACCAGTATTGAAGTACCAAGTCCAACAATGCGACTCAGGGCGTTGGAACCAGGATCCAGTGATCCGCAGGCCCTGACCTTTTGCAAAGTTATGGAGCATGGAGCCACTTTCAGCCCGGTCTCCAGACCCTCATAGCCAGCCCTGTCAGTGCCAGTGTTCATGAACTTGCGAGTAAAATGTCTCCCTCAACAAGACGTCACTCACTGCAGTTGGAGCATACACTGAGACAACAGACACCGATCCGATCCACTACAGCAACAGCTACTCCTTGAGTATGGCAGCGATCAGACTGACCAGAGCAAAAGTAGGTATACCCACCTACAGAGATCTGGTCACTCTGGTCTGCATACCTCAGAGAGTACTACAGTACCACCGAAACGTGGAGTGTACAAAGCTCCCGGAGACAAGACGTTCCACGCGCCTAACTGGATGGGACGCTTCAAACTGGGACCCAAGTGCCGCCATGCAACAGGTGACACCTCAGAATCACACCAACCCTGATCCCCAACAGGCCTGATCCTATTAGCTCTCCGACGGTTTCAAATAATAATAATAATAATAATAATCAATACTTTATTAACCCCGTGGGGAAATTGTCTTTACACCTCCCACAACTTGCTCTTATGTGGAGTAAGTTGTCCGTGAAGGGCAGCCACTTGTAGTAGCACCCAGGGTGCTGGCAGTTAAGGGCCTTGCTCAAGGACCAGCGGACGTGCTGAGGCTGGGTTTGAACCAGCGCCCTTGTGAGCCACACGCTGCCCCCTCATCCAGGGATGGGGCTCCTGTAGACTTTCCCCAATCCCCTTCATGGTGCGTGCAGCCTTCCTATGGGCAGCTACAGCAGAGCTACTCCCCTGGAGAGCAGAAGGGTGTCAGGCCTGTTTATATTGAGCAGTTACGGTTTACGGTGGCTGGAGTGCCAATCTCCCTACTAACTCCCAAGAATTGTTTCCCTGCAAGTTGGAGGACCGCTTGCAGGGCCGGATGCAGTTCAATGTCATACCCAGGACAATAGTATTGAAGAATACTATAAATACTACAAATAAAACCAAAGGAATTTGTGTCTTTAGAGAAAAAATGTTTCTTGGTATTACTTTTAGTGTTTAGGAACATTGTTATATATGTCCATTTCCTCTGGGGAATAAATATGAGGTAACACACAGGCAAAATCCTCATCCATCAACATGAGTAATACCAAAGAGCTCTCAACTTAAATGAGGGGGAAAAAAGTGGTTGAGCCGCATAAATTGGGGAATGGCTACAAGAAATAGGTATTCAGTCGAAATTACCAGTAAGCACAAACAGAGCCATAGTAAAGAAGTTTGAAAAGCAAGGAACTGTTTGCCAGGAAGGGGACACATCCACATACTGCCTCTATGCACTGTGGGGAGGATGCTGCGAGAGGCAAAGTGGAGACCAAAGATCACAGTTTCACAACAGCAGTGTTTAATTGAATCTTGGGGTTTCACTGTTTAAAGGTCAACAGTGAGACAACACTGACATGACCAGAAAAGGAAGAGTTCTATGTATGAAAGAAGCCCTTCCTGAGACAAAGACACAACTCCCAGTGTCTGAACTGTGCCTAGAAACAATAGAGTTACAACTGGAATTTTGTGTTGTGATAAGATGACATCAAAACTGAGCTTTTTGGCAACATGTCTTCATCACGCTTGGCGAAAAAAAATTAACTGCATACAAAGAATTGCCTCTGCCAGAAGGCTGAAACTGGGCCAGAAAGACAATGACCCAAAGCACACATTAAAACTGACAAAGATATGGTTGCAGCAACACAAAGTCAAGGTTTTCTAATGGCCCTCTCAGTCTCCAGACTTGAACCCAAATGAAAATCTGTGGTCGCAATTTTAGAGAACAGTTCACAAGAGAAAACCCAAGAATCTGAATGAGTTGAAAATGTTCTGCATGGAAGAGTGGTCCAAGATGTGTTCTCCAACCTTGTTAAACACTGGAGAAAGAGGTAGAGTACTGACATTCTCGCCATGGGAGGCTCCACAAAATACTGAAATTTGGGGTGCCAATATTTTTAGAATCTGCATTTTTAATAAAAATTTGCGTTAATAAAGGAAAACTTTATTTTGTTCCAAATATCTGTTTGAAAATTAAAGCATGAACCCATTTCTTTAACCCCAACAAATCACCTACAGCATGTGTAGTTCTTTTGATACATTAATTTGAGCTCATTTTTATAAAGAGTTGACTGTATAGACTAATATTTATAGTTTAATAAAGAAAAATATGGATCACTACATATGTATCTCTATCACATTTTGACCAGACAATCCATTTCTAATCTGTTATGAATTTGGAATGTATAACATTGATTTTATTTGGACCCAAGTGTTACGGCGTGTGTAGCACGGAAACACAGAGCACGCAAAACAACACAACATCACAACGTCAATGACCGGACTGGGGATACAAACGGAAACGCGGACTAAATACACTAAACTAATGACAACAATCCGAAACAGCTGTAAGACACTGGGATTCCACATGAGGTTAACGAGGGGGCGTGGCACACATTAGGATCGGACGGAGCAGGGCACGACACCAAGTGGATTAAGGCTCAGATCCACTGTAGATCTGTAATCCGTATCCAATCTGGTTTTGGATTGATGTGTAAATCCTTTTTGCAGATCCGGACCAAAGGTATTGCTACCTCTGAAACGTATTCGAGCAAGTGTCACTTTGTTATCTGAGACATTAATTTATTAATTAGTTACATTAACATTTGCTTCTTGGCTAGTTTCAACCATTTCAGCTAGCTCAATTAATTTGAGAATTTACATTGTTTTACATCACTTCATTTAAATTTCATTTTTGGCCAGAATTTGATATTGAACCAGAGGTTAAAGGCTAATTAAGAGTTTTTGTTGTGCAGATATATATCATAATTTTGCATCTCTCTCACTTTCTCTCTCTCTCAAATATTTTCTGAGTTGCAATATTTATGATTTCAGTATCCAATAATTAGTGTAAAATATGATACAAAGGACCATATTTATGCCAAGCCATAAGGAATTGTTTACTGTCACACTAACAAAAGAAAATGATAAATTAAAACTTAAGAACCATGCTGCCAGTATTTCAGTATTGTAGTATATGTCTTATATCTACAGACACATATGCTAAACACAGGGCAAACTGCATTCCATTTGGTTGAATATATTGGACTTATTTTTTGGGCTTGATTTCTCCGCATTACTTTGCACAGTAGACACATTTTGGGCTTGTTCTCCGGGATGAGGTTGCTTGTTTGTCTTGTGAGACTTGACAACACTGATCCAGCACTGTCCTCTAGTGGAGGAAAAGAGAAGTGCGGGCATATGGTGGAAGGACGGAATTGAGGCCAAGATGGTGCTTTCCCATGATGATACACTAAGAATTGCTATCGTTCTCTACTTTGTATTTTTGTTGATTTTAGATATTTTCCACATGTACTGTAACTTGCTGTTATATTGTCTAACACCACCACACTCTGCTGATCATTAGACCAAATCTTCTGGAAAAACTTTCACATTCCGGATTTTCACAAAAAAATTGTTTGAAACGCTACAACTGAACCAACCAATAATGACCATCGTCAGATGTTCGGAAGAGGGGGCAGCAAAGTGTTTTGCTAATCAGGCTGACACCATTTATCCTGGCCACCCAGCACCACTATCCCCCTGTCTGATGTCCCCTCTCTGGAGAACAAGCTGGACACATTAGACTGCTACATCAGCTCTCAAAGAGCGTAATGAGTTCTGTTTTACCACAAACTTGCAGACAGTGCCATGCAGCCTTGGAGCTTCACTGTGTACCACTTGGACCGCATGACAGAAAGCACCAGCAAGACAAAGGAAGGTGGTGTATGCTTCTTTATAAACACTAATTTAAACACCAACATGGAAGCAGTTTCCAAGACCTGCTCACCAATGCTGGAGCTCCTAATGATCTAGTGCCAGCAATTCCAGCTGCTGAGAGTGTTTTGTTCAATGCTGCTCGCTGTTGTTTACATCCTGCCTGAGGCTACATCTCTGGCTTCACTGGCTGAATTATATACCACAATTTGTAAACAAGAGAGCCAGCACCCGGAACTCATTTCTGTAATTGCCAGGAATCCACTAGGTGAAATCTTTGCTTGTGGCTGGTTTCTTGCTAATTGGAGAATGGAAGTTTGGTAAATTGAAACTACACTAATGAACAAAAGTATAGGGACACACCTCTTAATCAGTAAATTCAGGTCTTTCATTCAGACCCATTGCCACAGGAGTATAAAATCAAGCATGTAGTCATGCAGTCAGGTTTACAAACATTTGTGAAAGAATGGGTTGTTCTGAAAAGTTCAGTGAATTCAAGCATGGTACCATCATCGGATGCCACCTTTGCAATACGTCAGTTTGTGAAATTTCTTCCCTGCTACATATTCCACAGATATTCAACTGTAGGCGGCATTATTGCAAAATGGAAGTTTTCAGGAACAACAAACTCAGCCATGAAGTGACAGACTACATATAGTAACAGAACGGGTCACCAAGTGCTGAGGCGCATAGTGCGTAAACGTCGTCAATGCTCTGTTGACTCAATAACTGCAGAATTCCAAACTTCCTCTGGCATTAACTACAGTTCTAGTGAAGGGAACACTTGATGCTTCCGCATACCAAGAAATTCTGGACAATTCAATACTTCCAACTTTGTTGGAACACTGTGAGGAAGGTCCTTTTCTGTTCCAGCATGACTGTGCCCCAGTGCACAAAGCAAAGTCCATACAGATATGGTTGGATGAGTTGTGTGGAAATACATGTGGAAACAGGTGTGGAAAAACATGACTGGCTTGCACGGAGCCCTAACCTCAACCCCATCAAAGACCTTTGGGATGAACCACAATGGAGATTGTGAGCCAGGTCTTCACGCCCAACATCAGTGTCTGACTTCACAAATGGTCTTCTTGGAAAATCCCCACAGACACACTCCAAAATCTTGTGGAAAACCTTCCCAGAAGAGTGGCAGCTACTGTAGCTGCCAAGGGTGAAATAACTCCCTGTTGATGCCTATGGATTTAGAATGGGTGTCATAAAAGTTCCTGTGGGTGTAATGGCCAGGTGTCCCAGTACTTATCGATGTATAACATATACAGAGGAGGACGAATCTCTTTTCATGAACAGTTCTTGTACACTTTTCTCCTCTTCAATTATTTTTGTTTAAGTTCTCACAAATGTGCCACGAGATCTATGAGTGAGTCAAACCCCAGATAGTATATCATGTTATTGTCTCAACATTGAATTACAGTTAAATGCGTTGAATTATGACCAGTGTCAAATAATCACCGTTGAAACTGAATTGATTTTTGGTCAGATTATCAATATTGAAAAACTGATGGTGGCAAAACCTTGATTGAATGTTGATATTAAGTGAAACATTGAAGATCAGCGTTGTTTCAACCTTTTTGTCTGATATGCAATCAATGTCATTTCAACATATGTGTGCTATCTGGGACAGCAAGGACAAGAATGTTTGATTGTCTCGGAGAATGCATCCAGAGCTGATGTATAATCTTTAGGGTGTTAATTTTTTAAATTGAAAAGTTTGGTTTCTGCGTATATGTATGTTGTGAATATGTTTTAGGCTACTGTAACTGATGGTTTGAACGCAGTAGGCTATGTAGACGATTCTTACCATGTCAATATTAACGTCGCACATCGTGAAAACCTGTCAGGGCGGGTGGTACAGCGGCGCAGTGGGTAGCGCTGTCGCCGTTCACAGCCGGTTTGTGTGTGTGGAGTTTGCATGGTCACCCTGTGCAAGTGGCTTTTCGGCCGATCCTACGGTTTCCTTCCACAGTGCAAAAACACGCAACTTAAGTGAAAAGGAGTGCTAAATTGACTAAATATGCACATGTTGCAGTGTATATTATATCCTATATATAATATTTTTAACGAATTCTGGATACATCGTCAGATTAATCGGTAGATTACGTGATTATTGATATAATCGATAGTCACAGCCCTAGTTACTTCCTTTGATCCTAATCAACGAAATGGACATACAACCCTAGCCCCCAAACTGGATCACACTACAAACACCAAAAATACTGACCAAAGAAAAAGTAAAACAAATTTTTCTTTGTATCTGTAAAAGCCGCATTCGCAATGGCTTCATGCACCCTGGACCACAACGAAAGCTCAGTGATTAAGGGAGTCCGCGAAAAACCGTCCTGGATCGAGCCTGGCTTGGAGTTCCTCTCACTCCGCCCCGCTGACTCCGCGTCTTCCGCCTGAAGCAGGTGCTGACCGGCTCGGTACCCGGCGTTACACCTGCAGTCTGGCCGCTGTAAGACGGTGGAAATGAAACGTGTTATAGAAAATACGGCTCCGGGACCCAGGAGCGCATGTCAAGCCAACGCCGTGCAGCTGTTTCTTCGGAATTTCAGTTCTTATCTCATGGATGCCTCGAATAGAAAAACATCAAAGAAGATGGTTTTGTGTTTTTAAGGTGGCCACTGTCTACGCCCATGTGCCCGGCTCCAGCGTGTGTCGATAGGAAGCAAACAGCTATTTAAAACATTTCCTGTGTCTTTTTTACACCTCCTCTACTCCTTGACGCCTCCCATATTTCCCTCTGCCCTCCTTGTTCCCGTTCCGGCTATGGTGGACTCAGGTGCGATGAGGAAGACGTTCACGGTCCCGGAGATCAAACCTCTGGACCAGTACGATTTCAAGCGAGCCAAGATCTGCGCCAGCCTGGCGTGGCTGCTGTCGAAGTGCTACGGCGGCGGAGGTAGGTGCCGGCGAGGAGACGCGCTGCATTGCTGATGTATAGAAGGATGGTGCACAGCATCAGAAACAGAATCACTTTATTATTTTGCCAAGGGCATTTGCGTATCCGAAATATTTGGTCTGGTGCATGGTCACACACTTCACACACAACACGTAACTGAGTAAAAAATAGATATAATAAAAAAAAGATAATTATAATAATATAAAATATCAGAATACACATAAAATACCAGGCCGGTAACAAAGATAACAGACGTTTAAAAGTGTGAAAATTATATGAAGAGTGCATACATGTATAATAATAATGATAATGATGATTATTATGTCCGAACCGATTGTTGTGCGGAGAAGCCCATCGTCAGCCCTTCATTTCAGCTTTATCAGTACGTGTCTCCACCCTCGTATGATGTTTAAATACTGACAGGAAAACACAGCATGTGAAACAATATGTGTGTAAGGAAGCCTGTTTTTCTTTTTACGGCTCGAAACCGCTTCTGGGGCGTTGATGCGGATTTTTTTGTTCGTCCGTTCTGATTCACCACACTGATGCGTCCGGGGAAGGATGCTGATGCCAAGGGAGGCATTGTATTTAATCTATCTTAATTTCGTTTCGTTTCGTTTCGTGTAATTTTAAGTTAATGATTTACGCGTTTCCTCTGAAATGCCAAACCCCTTAGAAGAAGCGGTTAGATTAAAACAGCTCGCCGGTGTCCCTGCGGTGGGCACACCCACCCTGTCAGCCGGGGTCCCTTTGTTTGGGGCAAATCCATTGTGCAAATAAGCGCTTCTTTTAGTGCACTTCATATGGAGCTTCTTAGCGCTGAAAATGCTTAAGTTACATGTTTTGCCACAGATGAGCTCACTGATCATTCGATCTCCTTAGAAGTCCACCAGACGCGCGCGCCAAACGCCTGCTAATATTAAATATTTCATTGTTTTAATAGACTTTTCTTTTTTCTTTTTTTCTTTTCCTTTTTACGAGAATAAAATTTCGCATATGTTTTCTGGATTAATGTTTTGTCAGATTATGGTTTAAATGTGAACATTTTGTAAAAACTTTCGTTTGAAGGTTTGATCACTAAAAGTTTCCCAAAAGGGGGTGTTTTAAATGTAAAAAGGCATATTTTTGAGAGCCTTGGCCGCTGAATTTCTCGTTCCTGTCTCTGAAATTGAGTCGCAATAAAGAGGAATCCTGCTTGCCCCTGCTCTGTCCAAATCAGATTGGGTAGTATCTACATATAGCTACAGTGGTTTAGCAATCTTGTTCCTGTTTGACCTAAACACATCTACGAGCTACCAAGATTTAAATGAAGTTAACACTGAGCCAGTCACAGTTGCATTTCTTTATTTAAGTGTAATAAAAGCACATAAGAAAGTGCACAGCTGAATCAGGAGCCAAATGTGATGCTGGATGTTCTGTCAGGTGGAAGGAGTTCCGACTCACTAGTGTAAGCTCTGTGTAAGATGGATTGTAAAACATGTGATGCATGAAAAACATGTTTTATGGATAAGAATTGTCAGAATTCTTCCAGAGAGTTTGTTTATTTGTGTTTATGTGGAATGGAATATTTGGTTGATATATTTGCTTGTGTAGCTCAGCAAATCACAAAGGGGGTGTGACACAGGTACTATTTTGTTATTTCATGATGTATCTTTATTTATTATGAAATTTAAACAGATAAAATGACTCATATGCTTATTTGTTGACTGTCTTTTGATAGGTATCAATCTTGATGAATAAGTGTCATGACCTCTTGTGGTGTGATTGTGATATGACTACCATTCAACGGTAATCTAAACCATGTATTACCAATAATTGTTACTAATTGTCTGAATCCTAATTTAAATTAATTACCATTTACTGTGTACGATAGTAAATCCATAGAAACGGGAAACACACATACAATCCTGGAGACCTGCTTTTGGGGTTAGGGTTAGACTAGCTACAGGTGGTTCATGCGAGCTGGTGTCACTTTGCAGGGGATGTGCCTGCAGTGTTTTAGTAGAGTAACCACATATGTCTCAGAGAGTGGAGCCGTGCTTTCTGTCGCTCAGCATGCAGGTGATAAAATGGCAGCACCTACAGTGTTGTCCTTCCCGGACATTGTGATTCTTTAGATTTTGTAAGCTTTTCTTTCTCTTCCATCTGCTGTCCATAGTTCCTGAGGAGTTGTGTGTAAGTGGGGGTCAGAGACCTCTGTCCTCTCATGTGCTTTTGTCCAGCTGCTATGGCAATCACTTTCCCTTGAGCAGGGGATTTGGGGAGTGGGGGAGGGACCAGAATGCAGGTAATGGTTTTTAGAAGAGGTTCAATAAATGGCAATATGAGCAAGGGCATAAATAAATGGCTGAAAACTAAGAGGCCTTCCACGATCTGTACCATGGCAGTGATGTTTTGCAGTGATTTAATTGAATCGGCTGCTGATGTATTATTTAAAAATAATCAGCATGCTCTACACTTTTTTGTTTGCTCACTAAAAGGTAAAACTGAGCCTCCCATACAGCAACTGAGTATTACATTATAAGACAGAAATCCATAACCACCTTCTTGCTGTTCTGTTTGTCCCTCCTGTTTCCCTGTAGAGAGCATAGTGAGGTCGATGCTCTGTTTGTTCATGTGCAGGATGATGTTCTGTTTGTCCCTCCCGTTTCCCTGTAGAGAACATAGTGAGGTCGATGCTCTGTTTGTTCATGTGCAGGATGATGTTCTGTTTGTCCCTCCCGTTTCCCTGTAGAGAACATAGTGAGGTCGATGCTCTGTTTGTTCATGTGCAGGATGATGTTCTGTTTGTCCCTCCCGTTTCCCTGTAGAGAACATAGTGAGGTCGATGCTCTGTTTGTTCATGTGCAGGATGATGTTCTGTTTGTCCCTCCCGTTTCCCTGTAGAGAACATAGTGAGGTCGATGCTCTGTTTGTTCATGTGCAGGATGATGTTCTGTTTGTCCCTCCCGTTTCCCTGTAGAGAACATAGTGAGGTCGATGCTCTGTTTGTTCATGTGCAGGATGATGTTCTGTTTGTCCCTCCCGTTTCCCTGTAGAGAACATAGTGAGGTCGATGCTCTGTTTGTTCATGTGCAGGATGATGTTCTGTTTGTCCCTCCCGTTTCCCTGTAGAGAACATAGTGAGGTCGATGCTCTGTTTGTTCATGTGCAGGATGATGTTCTGTTTGTCCCACCCGTTTCCCTGTAGAGAACATAGTGAGGTCGATGCTCTGTTTGTTCATGTGCAGGATGATGTTCTGTTTGTCCCTCCCGTTTCCCTGTAGAGAACATAGTGAGGTCGATGCTCTGTTTGTTCATGTGCAGGATGATGTTCTGTTTGTCCCTCCCGTTTCCCTGTAGAGAACATAGTGAGGCCGATGCTCTGTTTGTTCATGTGCAGGATGATGTTCTGTTTGTCCCTCCCGTTTCCCTGTAGAGAACATAGTGAGGTCGATGCTCTGTTTGTTCATGTGCAGGATGATGTTCTGTTTGTCCCTCCCGTTTCCCTGTAGAGAACATAGTGAGGCCGATGCTCTGTTTGTTCATGTGCAGGATGATGTTCTGTTTGTCCCTCCCGTTTCCCTGTAGAGAACATAGTGAGGTCGATGCCCTGTTTGTTCATGTGCAGGATGATGTTCTGTTTGTCCCTCCCGTTTCCCTGTAGAGAACATAGTGAGGTCGATGCCTTGTTTGTTCATGTGCAGGATGATGTTCTGTTTGTCCCTCCCGTTTCCCTGTAGAGAACATAGTGAGGTTGATGCTCTGTTTGTTCATGTGCAGGATGATGTTCTGTTTGTTCATGTGCAGGATGATGTTCTGTTTGTTTCTTCTAACCCTATTTAGAGAATGTTCCGGCTGAATTACGAGACCCCTTCTATCTGGACCAGTATGAACAAGAGCATGTCAAGCCACCTGTCACGGGCCTGCTGCTGTCCACAGAGCTCTACTGCCGTGCCTATGGCCTGTTACTCAGGGTGTCACCTCCTAAAGATTGTACCACCGTCCTCCAGCTTATGGCTCAGAACGGGGTCGTCCCAAGAGACGAGGATGCTGCACTGACTGAGTCTCAGCTCCGGCTGGCCCCCATCCGAATGGTGAGGAGCTGGAATGTTACCGTGAGCTTGCAAATGTCAGCCATGCTGTAAGGTGTACAGAGTACTGACAAGAGAAGGGGACTCGGATACGAAGTCTTTGAAAATGGCAGCCATAAATCAACTTGAATAAAATGTTTTCATATCTGGTACTTATTTGTCTTTTTTTGTGTCGACTTTGCATTTTTGACATTTCTGTCTTCACAGATTTTTTTTCTGCATTGGGCTTCTCTATTTGCTATGAGAAATGTTTCCTTTGTGAGAAAAGCAAGCAACCTATGCATAACAATGCAGCAGTCAGTCATTTGCCTTTAATAATGATACAGCGGGAGTGTTTCATCCACCTGAATGTTCCGGTGTTTGCTCTTCCAGTGTGAGTGCCACTTCTGGGGTTTGAGGAACCAGCATGCAAACCCTCATGGTTGGGTGAGGATACTTAAGCAGGGACTCCATGACATGGTTGCTTATTCCTTGTACAGAAGGGCAAATATCGAAGCATTATTTAAAGAGATTATGTGGAGCTAGAGCTGCAGGACATGTGTGTGACTGTAGAAGATGCTGAGGTGGACCATTGTAATGAACGTGGCTTCGTTGGTGTGGTTGGAGGCTATGGTGACCATAACGAACAGAGAAATGTGTCACATTTAGGTCAGTCATGCGTAAGTATGCCCTGCTATACCCCAGGCATTTAAGCAGTTTAGTAACTAAAAAGGCACACTATATACTGGTGTATGTGTATGTAATGGATCAGTACATTCTGCAAAGGTGAACAGTGTGATTTAACATGGCTCATTGTATACACCATTTGGACAGTCACATTTCACCTGAAGGCTTTACAAAGTGCTGTTCCAAGTGCATTATTTGTTCTGATTGTAATTTTTATATGCATTCTAAGATTTTTTTATGTTAATTTATTTTAATATGATGCATGAACTTTGCAGCCTTTGTCGATTTTCGTAAAGCATTCAACTCTGTTGATTGAGCAGTTCTCTGGGACATCCTGAGACTTTGTGGGATCCCAAAGTTGCTGGATGTCTTGGCCAGCCTGCACACTGATGCTGTGAATGATGTGCACATTGGAGGCAGAACCTCTGCGTTCTTCCCAGTGGATTCTGGGGTTCGCCAGGGGTGTGTTCTTGCTCCTACTGTGTTCAATGCTTGCATGGACTGGGTGCTGGGCAGGCTTGTGGGGCACTTGCTTACTGAGTCTTTGTGAAATAAAAAGCTACCTGAGGATTTACAGCCTGTTCAGCCAATGGGACAGGCTGGTGGGTGTGGCCAGTGGCTGGCACTTCTTGCTGTAACTGTTGTTGTTACTGGTAATTATGGACTAGAAGAGAAGGATGTTGGGGGAAGAGGGTGGGAATTTGGGAAGAAGCTAATGCAGAGAATCCAGGGGGAAAATTTAATCAAATTTTTATTTTCTTTCTGCCCAAAAATGTAGCACTGTACGTGCATAAGCTACAAACAGCTCCCTGAAATTCACACTTTCCTCATCCTGCCATCTTCTACACTGACTATCGTATATGGCTGTAGTGCATCATCAGCCCAGGAGGCAGAGGATACTCTGGACGGCATGCTGGGCGTTGTAGTGGGTCGTCAGCCCAGGAGGCAGAGGATACTCTGGACGGCATGCTGGGCGTTGTAGTGGGTTGTCAGCCCCGGAGGCAGAGGATACTCTGGACGGCATGCTGGGCGTTGTAGTGGGTCGTCAGCCCCGGAGGCAGAGGATACTCTGGACGGCATGCTGGGCGTTGTAGTGGGTCGTCAGCCCAGGAGGCAGAGGATACTCTGGACGGCATGCTGGACGTTGTAGTGGGTCGTCAGCCCAGGTGGCAGTGGATACTCCGGACGGCATGCTGGGCGTTGTAGTGGGTCGTCGGCCCAGGAGGCAGAGAATACTCTGGCCAGTATGCTGGGCGGTGTAGTGGGTCGTCAGCCCAGGACGCAGTTGTTAAACTGGACAATGTGCTTGGCGTTGTAGTGGGTCGTCGGCCCAGGAGGCAGAGGATACTCTGGACAATATGCTGGGCGTTGTAGTGGGTCGTCGGCCCAGGAGGCAGAGGATACTCTGGACAGTATGCTAGGCTATTGCTATTGTGTTACTGTGTTTGATTGTGCATGTGTGTGTGTGAATGTATGTGTGTGCATTATGTTTACTCTACATTGTGGGGACCAAAGGTTCCTGATAATTTGATAAAAACCTGTAATTTTCATGTTGTGATGTTTTGATTTTTTTCAGGTCTCCAAAAAGATCTGTGAATGCAATCGAAAAACTAAAAATTCCAAAAGTCTCGTATTTTGTTTGGTTACTTATGGTCAAGCTTAGGGCTGGGTAGAGGTTAAGGTTGTCAGGTTGGGATTACAGTTTTCCCCATAACATGAATGGAGAGTCCCCACAAAATATAATTACAAACCTGTGTGTATGTGTGTGTGTGTGTGTGTGTGTGTGTGTAAATGAGTGACTGTGTGTGTGTGTCCTTTTGTCGGTTGGCATTGCTCTGCTCTGCACTTGCTTTTCCTCAGATACGCTCCACACATGCCAGCAGCCTGCAGTGGATGGCTAATGGTACAGTGGAGACACCTTGTGGACACTGCTGGGTGTGACGAAGATACTGTTAGTGGTGCCTCCTGGTGGTGCAGTGCAGACTGCTAGTGATGGTGATGCTTGTTGTTGTTCCAACGTTAGTTGCCTGAAGGAGATGCAGTTTCTATTGATGTTAAAATCCAAAATTTTTTATTTGTGTGTGGATTTCTGATTCGTTCAGTTCCATTAACCAAATAAAGTACAAACATATTCAATATATAGAACTCTTTTTCAGATATGAAACGCTGAATTTTTATTTTCAAAAGGAGTACTTTGTAGAGAGACCTTTCACTCACAGCATTTAAGGCAAAAGTCCTGGATTTGTATGCATAGTCTTTGGAGAAGTGTATGCATAGTCTTTGGAGATGTGTAAGCATTGTCTTTGGGGATGCATATCCATTGTCTTTGGAGATGTGTAAGCATTGTCTTTGGGGATGCATATCCATAGTCTTTGGAGATGCATATGCATTTTTTTGACAAGTTGGAAAGAACATCAGTGGGTTATTTTCATACTACAGACTTTCAAGTCTGGGCTTTGCTTGGTCCATTCCAGATGAAATAAGCCAGTTGAAAGTGGGCTCTTACTTACCTCAGTGAGTCAACTCAACCAGTTGCAGAATTAGGTAGAATGCCTTGAACTTGGGGCCAGAAACGATGTGCTACAATTTTTACCATTTTGAAACAATGAATTATGTGATCCTGTGAAGCTTTGCCAATCTTTTTTTTATAGCCTTTTTCTATATTTTCCCTCCAGTGCTCATATTACTCTTGAATGTTTCTGACTTCCCCTCTCCTGTGACTGTTGTAGAGTGCTCATCTGGCATTGATCGATGCACTCATGTCGGTGGATGCCATAGCAACAGTCAGCAAAGTGAAGATGCCAGCTGTAGTGGAGCAGTTGTGGGGCAGAGCTAGTTGGGAGAACGGTGTACTCTACTGGATCAACAGGGTGGGTATGACTAACTGAACCAGGCTCGGTATTGGGTGTGTAGGATGAACTGACCCAGGCTTAGTATTGAATCAGTATCAGACTGATCATGCTCAGTATTGGGTATGTAGGATGGACTGACCCAGGCTTAGTACTGAATCAGTATCAGACTGACCATGCTCAGTATTGGGTATGTATGATGGACTGATCCAGGCTTAGTACTGAAATAGAGTATCAGACTGATCAGGTTTAGTACTGGACATGTAGGACAGGCTGACTCAGGCTTAGTACTCTATCAGTGTATCTTCTTGACCAAGCTCAGTACTGGGTCCATCAAATCGACGCAATAGAGCTGATTTTAGCTAAATTAACCAAGTGTTTGTGTGGTTGTTTTGTCCAAAGCTGATACAAAAGCTGAGAGAGAACACAGAAGGAGATACGATCCAGAGACCTCAGCCCAGTACGGATCTGCAGCCTGTCCAGCCTTCGGTGAGCAAGCACACCCTCAAACACACACACTACCCTTTACACCTGCTTTCTATAAAACCATTCAGACACTCATTCATGTATATCACAATATATACTCACACACCATACAAGCGTAAATGTATAAAAAAGTTATCTTCTTATTGAATACTGAATGTTCCGTGATGGACTGGCATTCCATCCTGGGCGCCCCCTGTCATGTGTCCTGCGATGGACTGGCATTCCATCCTGGGCGCCCCCTGTCATGTGTCCTGCGATGGACTGGCATTCTATCCTGGGCGCCCCCTGTCATGTGTCCTGTGATGGACTGGCATTCTATCCTGGGCCCCCCCTGTCATGTGTCCTGTGATGGACTGGCATTCTATCCTGGGCGCCCCCTGTCATGTGTCCTGCGATGGACTGGCATTCCATCCTGGGCGCCCCCTGTCATGTGTCCTGCGATGGACTGGCATTCCATCCTGGGCGCCCCCTGTCATGTGTCCTGCGATGGACTGGCATTCCATCCTGGGCGCCCCCTGTCTTGTGTCCTGCGATGGACTGGCATTCTATCCTGGGCCCCCCCTGTCATGTGTCCTGCGATGGACTGGCATTCCATCCTGGGCGCCCCCTGTCTTGTGTCCTGCGATGGACTGGCATTCTATCCTGGGCCCCCCCTGTCATGTGTCCTGTGATGGACTGGCATTCCATCCTGGGCGCCCCCTGTCATGTGTCCTGTGATGGACTGGCATTCTATCCTGGGCACCCCCTGTCATGTGTCCTGTGATGGACTGGCATTCTATCCTGGGCGCCCCCTGTCTTGTGTCCTGCGATGGACTGGCATTCCATCCTGGGCGCCCCCTGTCTTGTGTCCTGAGATAGACTGGCGTTCTTTCCAGAGTGCTGCCTGTCGTGTACAATGTGTTGTCTACGATAGGTTCCTGGCCATCCAATGACGCTATAGTGGAATAAGTTTTTGGAAGATGTGGATGGATTATAGCACTTGCTTAGTCAGAATTCTCAAGGCAGATGTGCTTTTATTTTGAAGCTTTATTTTTTTCTTGCTGCAGTTTAAGTGGGCCACTTTTGTCTTGAAGGCAACTTGGATTTGTTCCTATCATTTATGATAAACAGATGAAAAAAACATCTCCTGGTCCTTTCTCCTCTTGCTACTGTATATCAATGGCCGCAATGTCTCTTTGTATGTTTTCAAAGAAATTTCTTATAATATGACTGCTAACGCTATGGCTTTACCGGAGTTCAGGTGTGAGAATGCCATTGTGTGGTTCTCACAGGCTGAGGCACAGTTTTCTGTGCGGGGCATCACGCAGGATGACACAAAATACTGCTACCCAAGATCCTCCGGTGGACAACAAGTATGAGACTTTTAAGTCGCTGCTGCTTTCAATTTTTGAACCATCCAAGCTAGAGCGGGCATGTTGGCTTCTTGCCCTGTCCAGCTTAGGAGACCAGAAACCTTCTGAACTCCTGGACCACATGCTGTCTTGTCTGGGCTTGCAAGGTAGACATCACCCCTGTTTCATTTTTAGGGAGTTGTTCATGCAGCAAATGCCAGCTCCTGTTCGCTCAGCTCTAGCAAGCGCCCCGCTTATGGATTTTCAAGAGTTAGCTAAAGAAGTGGACAAGATTTGCATTGCCAGCAAGCAGTCCTGCACTGGATAGCAGTGGACCCGCTGATTTTTTTGTTGCTCTGGATTTTGACTCAAAATCCAATTTTTGTTTTTATCATGCATGTTTTGGTGTGCACGCTAAGAAGTACATTCTGCTCTGCTCTTTCAAGCTGCCATGAAACGACAAAACCAGTATCCTGTATCTGCATAGGTATCAGGGAGCCAAGCAGTTTACTGTTTATTGAGGATTCTGTTTCTGGGCCGTGTTTTCTCTGTGACACAGACACTTTCGTGAACGTCCTCCTTGTGCCACAGATTCAGCTGCACATGAAGGCTCCCTTTGGCGTCTTTTGCCATCTTTGAATGTCGTTTTGACCACATTCACGTGAATTTGGTAGGTCCGGTGTCAATTTCCATGACAATGACAATCATTGATTGTACATCTAGCTGTTCAGAGGTAGTACTGTTAGCATCCAGAGCAACGACAGATGTAGCTAGGGCTTTAATTGTCACCTGAGTCTCTCGTTTTGGTGTGCCTGCCGACCTCTCCTCCAATCACAAGTTGCAGTTTATGTCTGAGGTGCAATTGCCAGTGAGCTAGGGATCACCCTTCATCTCACCACCACTTATCACCTGGGTTATGTGAGGGCTTTTACCACTGTCTGAAGACTGCCGTTTGTGCATCTCTTCAGGGTACTTCTTAGACAGGTTGCCCTGGGTTTTACTTGGTTGCAGTTTCTGCATAGTTGCTTTACAGACAGCTCTTGCAGGTGTCTGGAGATTTTCTCCCCGATGCGTCCGTTCCTTGGTCAGCCACACTGCAATGCTCAGTTTTGTGGGACACTGCAGCTGCTTTCACTCTGTGCAAATCCATGATGCAACATGGATATCAATCTCACGTTCCTCCAAAGCTGAGGAATGCCAGTTTTGTTTTTGTTCAGCATGATGTCCATCATGATCTTTTGACAAGCCTGTATGACAAGCATTTTCACATTGTATGGCTCAGGGACAAATCGGTAAAGCCAACCACCTTTTCGTAAACCATTTGAAGCTGGCCCATAGTAATTTGGATTCACTTGTGCCACTAGGCCGGCTTCCTTGTAGGGATTGCCCACGCTCTCCAGTCCCAGTGCCAGCAATAGCCCAGTCTGTGCCTGCTCCTGTGGGCGATACCGTGAGCAGATCAGGGTGGGTGAGCAGAGCCCCTTAGAAGAGGTGTTCTCTGCCTCTGTGAATTTTGGTGGGGCATGTGTAAGTCAGAATGCTCAAGGCAGATGTACTTTTATTTTGAAGCTTTATTTTTCTTCTTGCCACAGTTTAAACAGGTCCACTTTTGTATTGGCGGCAACTGGAATTTCTTCCTTTCTTTTATAACTGCCATGTTATTCTCAAAATAAAGAAGCCATCTCCTGGTTCTTTCTCCTCTTGCTACAGCAATGAAAATTAAAATAAAAAGCAACAAAAGCAGCTGAATTTCCAAGGGTATATGCACTGTATGTATCTGCACGTCTTTATACATAGAATGTATAGTACTGTGCAAAAGTCTTAGGCAGTGAAAGAAAATGATAAAACAAACAAAATAACTAATCAATCAATCAATTGAGTAAATGAATGAATGAATGAATAAATGAATGAGAGTTTTTATTGTGTTATTCTTCGATGTTCTAGTGATAATTTATCTTTTCTTCCAGAGCAAATATACACACCTGCAAACCAGATAAATAGCTTTTTCATTTTCATTAACTACCTAAAACCTTTGCACAATACTGTGTATTTACAAAACAAAGAGTTGCAAGCTGCAGTGGGGTAAATGGCACCAAGGGCATCAAAATTTCTCAGCAACATTCACTAGACAGAAAGATATTCAGTGAAATGTTTTGACAGGGTTAGAGCTAACCTGTATGTCCAGCAGCACAGATTGAGGCACATCTCTTCTAACTTCATCTCTTTTAATTCTGGCTATTTGACACTCTGTTATGGATTCCACTTATGCAGGTATTGTCTTGCTATTTTATTTGCAGAAAATGTTTCTGAATATAACAATTTAAATAATTATGTATAACTGCTGATTTACCAAATGCCAAATTGTCTCTTTTCTAAAATGACAGAAATCTGGCCTGACTATTGTTTCTTTCCCCTTCTCTCTCCTTATTTTACCTTCTGTTTTGCTCCTCTCTCCCCTCCTCTCCCACTTCACCTGCAGTGTCCAACCCGGTGGTACTGGAAACTAGTTCCTGTAAGTGTCACTTTTTGTTCCTCTAACTTTGTGGGTCTGATTATATTACAATTGGGGGAATCAAATCACTGTCAATAAGACATGATAACACTATTGACTATCCTGTCAATAACACTGACCCCTGTGCTCTGTTCCCTACACTGTCAGTAACACTGACCCCTGTCCTCTATTCACTACCCTGTCAGTAACACTGACCCCTGTGCTCTATTCCCTACACTGTCAGTAATACTGACCCCTGTGCTCTATTCACTACCCTGTCAGTAACACTGACCCCTGTGCTCTATTCACTACCCTGCCAGTAACACTGACCCCTGTGCTCTATTCACTACCGTGTCAATAACACTGACCCCTGTGCTCTATTCACTACACTGTCAGTAACACTGACCCCTGTGCTCTATTCACTACCCTGTTAATAACACTGACACCTGTGCTCTGTTCCCTACACTGTCAGTAACACTGACCCCTGTGCTCTATTCACTACCCTGTCAGTAACACTGACCCCTGTGCTCTATTCACTACCCTGTCAGTAACACTGACCCCTGTGCTCTATTCCCTACACTGTCAGTAACACTGACCCCTGTGCTCTATTCACTACCCTGTCAGTAACACTGACCCCTGTGCTCTATTCACTACCCTGTCAGTAACACTGACCCCTGTGCTCTATTCCCTACACTGTCAGTAATACTGAGCCCTGTGCTCTATTCACTACCCTGTCAGTAACACTGAGCCCTGTGCTCTATTCACTACCCTGTCAGTAACACTGACCCCTGTGCTCTATTCACTACCCTGCCACTAACACTGACCCCTGTGCTCTATTCACTACAGTGTCAGTAACACTGACCCCTGTGCTCTATTCACTACACTGTCAGTAACACTGACCCCTGTGCTCTATTCACTACCCTGTCAGTAACACTGACCCCTGTGCTCTATTCACTACCTTGTCACTAACACTGACACCTGTGCTCTATTCACTACACTGTCAGTAACACTGACCCCTGTGCTCTATTCACTACCCTGTCAGTAACACTGACCCCTGTGCTCTATTCACTACCCTGTCAGTAACACTGACCCCTGTGCTCTATTCCCTACACTGTCAGTAACACTGACCCCTGTGCTCTATTCACTACCCTGTCAGTAACACTGACCCCTGTGCTCTATTCCCTACACTGTCAGTAATACTGAGCCCTGTGCTCTATTCACTACCCTGTCAGTAACACTGAGCCCTGTGCTCTATTCACTACCCTGTCAGTAACACTGACCCCTGTGCTCTATTCCCTACACTGTCAGTAACACTGACCCCTGTGCTCTATTCCCTACACTGTCAGTAACACTGACCCCTGTGCTCTATTCACTACCCTGTCAGTAACACTGACCCCTGTGCTCTATTCACTACACTGTCAGTAACACTGACCCTTGTGCTCTATTCACTACCCTGTCAGTAACACTGACCCCTGTGCTCTATTCACTACCCTGTCACTAACACTGACCCCTGTGGTCTATTCACTACCCTGCCACTAACACTGACCCCTGTGCTCTATTCACTACCCTGCCACTAACACTGACCCCTGTGCTCTATTCACTACCCTGCCACTAACACTGACCCCTGTGCTCTATTCACTACACTGTCAGTAACACTGACCCCTGTGCTCTATTCACTACACTGTCAGTAACACTGACCCCTGTGCTCTATTCACTACCCTGTCAGTAACACTGACCCCTGTGCTCTATTCACTACCTTGTCAGTAACACTGACCCCTGTGCTCTATTCACTACACTGTCAGTAACACTGACCCCTGTGCTCTATTCACTACCCTGTCAGTAACACTGACCCCTGTGCTCTATTCACTACCCTGCCACTAACACTGACCCCTGTGCTCTATTCACTACAGTGTCAGTAACACTGACCCCTGTGCTCTATTCACTACACTGTCAGTAACACTGACCCCTGTGCTCTATTCACTACCCTGTCAGTAACACTGACCCCTGTGCTCTATTCACTACCTTGTCACTAACACTGACCCCTGTGCTCTATTCACTACACTGTCAGTAACACTGACCCCTGTGCTCTATTCACTACCGTTTCAGTAACACCGACCCCTGTGCTCTATTCACTACCTTGTCAGTAACACTGAGCCCTGTGCTCTATTCACTACCCTGTCACTAAGACCGACCCCTGTGCTCTATTCACTACCTTGTCAGTAACACTGAGCCCTGTGCTCTATTCACTACCCTGTCACTAAGACCGACCCCTGTGCTCTATTCACTACCCTGCCACTAACATCGACTGTGACAGAGCGCAGCATGTCTGACCCTGTAAATCAGCGGTTTTCCCACTGGTCATGAACAGAAGACACTATGGCATGCTTTGGTGTATTATAACTTACTTTGTTGATGTTTGTGTCAAGTTACTGAGGGTAGTCTTCCGGGTGTGCTCCAGGAAACTGGAGTGCAGGTCGGACGAAGTCTTTCTGTGCTCGGGTCACGTTTCACGGTGGGAGAGCTCATTGGAGCAGGTGGGCCGTATGGTACTTTTGTTTTATTAACATTGTGCTACCTGATGTTTTTATGCCTTAATACATTGGTTCTGGAGTGTATACTGTGCAGGCGAAATGTTTAAAATGGTAAAGGCTTGGGTTTGACAGTTGATTGATTGTGGAGTGATCGATGCTATTGCCTAGCATTTTAAATATGTCCTGCGTGGCTCAGTTGGGAGTTCTACCTCTGCCGTGAGAGGACGTATGGGATTGTGCTGTGTTTTGTCCTGCCGGTAGCCTACAAGGATATTGATAAAGGAAAAGTCTATTTTTTGAAGATTTCCGTGAAGCTGTCTTATCATTTTGCCCTGACTAACTCATCCGCTCTGGCACACTCCATTACACCGACCCCTGTGCTCTATTTACTACCCTGTCAGTAACACTGACCCCTGTGCTCTATTCACTACCATGTCACTAACACTGACTCCTGTGCTCTATTCACTACCTTGTCAGTAACACTGACCCCTGTCCTCTATTCCCTACACTGTCATTAACACTGACCCCTGTGCTCTATTCCCTACACTGTCATTAACACTGACCCCTGTGCTCTATTCACTACCTTGTCAGTAACACTGACCCCTGTCCTCTATTCCCTACACTGTCATTAACACTGACCCCTGTGCTCTATTCCCTACACTGTCATTAACACTGACCCCTGTGCTCTATTCACTACACTGTCATTAACACTGACCCCTGTGCTCTATTCCCTACACTGTCAGTAACACTGACCCCTGTGCTCTATTCACTACCCTGTCAGTAACACTGACCCCTGTGCTCTGTTCCCTACACTGTCAGTAACACTGACCCCTGTGCTCTATACACTACACTGTCAGTAACACTGACCCCTGTGCTCTATTCCCTACACTGTCAGTAATACTGACCCCTGTGCTCTATTCACTACCCTGCCACTAACACCGACCCCTGTGCTCTATTCACTACCCTGTCAGTAACACTGACCCCTGTGCTCTATTCCCTACACTGTCACTAATACTGACCCCTGTGCTATATTCACTACCATGTCACTAACACTGACTCCTGTGCTCTATTCCCTACACTGTCAGTAACACTGACCCCTGTCCTCTATTCCCTACACTGTCAGTAACACTGACCCCTGTGCTCTATTCACTACCCTGTCAGTAACTCTGACTCCTGTGCTCTATTCCCTACACTGTCAGTAACACTGATCCCTGTGCTCTATTCCCTACACTGTCAGTAACACTGACCCCTGTGCTCTATACACTACACTGTCAGTAACACTGACCCCTGTGCTCTATTCCCTACACTGTCAGTAACACTGACCCCTGTGCTCTATACACTACACTTTCAGTAACACTGACCCCTGTGCTCTATACACTACACTGTCATTAACACTGATCCCTGTGCTCTATTCCCTACACTGTCAGTAATACCGACCCCTGTGCTCTATTCACTACCCTGTCAGTAACACTGACCCCTGTGCTCTATTCACTACCCTGTCAGTAACAGTTTTATCTTTTATGTATTTTATGATTAGCAAATTTAATCCTTTTTGTTCTGTGTGAAGAACAGCTTTATTTTTTAAATTTCGTAGCTTAGTGGAGATGTTCTGTAGAAAGCATTTTAATCTTTTGTCTTATGGCTAACAACGTGAATTTCAACTCTAGCCTTACAAATCACAGCCTACACTATTTATTGTGCAACCCCCTCCCCAAAGACAGTATATTTGCATAGTTAATGAGTGATGTTAGCCTGCTTCTGGCATTTAATAATACAATGCTGCTGACCTTCCCTATTGTTCATAAAGCTACTCTGATTGTTTTGCATGAAATAACTTTTAAAAAACAGACCATGAAGGTTACGCCCACCCACAGATGCTTCTCAACCAATTAGTTGATTTGAATGCTTGTAGGAGGTGTGTGGCCATACGAGATAATTGGAGTCATTGCAGTTCTAGTATTCCATGCCACACCTCTCCATCCAGTGCAACCTGGCCAATCAGGGAGCTGCATGCCTGATCACATGAACGTGTCTTTGCTTTGTCTTGCCTTTACCCCATGTGACTGTGTGGATCTCCCTGGCAACATGGCATTTACGCTTCTCCTTTCTTTGCCATTTGCATTCAGCATGCCATCGCTTTTTGTTTGAAGGAGTCTGGGAATAAACCACCTGTGGTAATGTATCAACCTTCCTCTTCAGCCTACATCTCCAACATTGAGCTGGATGCAACCAGGCGCATGAACACAAAGACACACAAATCTTTCATTTTGTTTTACATTACGTTACATTACATTGCATTTATTTATTTGGCAGGTATTTTTGTCCAAAGCGAAGTACATGTGAGGCAGATTGTAAATCTAAAGTATACGACCGTCAAAGAACCAACTAGACATGAGTGCAGCTGGGCTGAGCTTCCAATCAATGCTGAGGAACAAGCACAAGTTAGCATCTGAGCAAGAGCTATGTGACATGTTACAAAAAACATAGCAAGAGCCTAAAAAGAGAGATATTCAATCAAAGACAGGTAGTACTATGTGAAAAGACCCAGGTTACACAAGAGAGCAGATGAAGGATATTAACTGAAGACAAAAGTGGTTAGGGGATGGCATGGTGGCCCAGTGGTTAGCACTGTTGCTTCACACCTCTGGGACCTGTGTTCAAGTTTCTGCCAGGGTTCCATGTTGAGTTGCATGTTCTCCCTGTGTTGTTGTTGGGTTACTTCCAGGTACTTTGGTTTCCCTCCACTGTCTAAAAACATGCCGATTGGAGTTTCTAAATTGTCCATAGATGTGCTAGTGTAAGTAAATGGTCTGTGAGTGTGCCCTGTGATGGATTAGAACCCCATCACAGGTTGTTCTGTGCATTGCACCAGTAGGCTCTGAACACCCAATGACCCTGAATAGGACAAGCAGTTACGGAAAATGGGTGGATGGAGAAAACTGGTCAGATGAGCTAGCTGAGGTGTTCCTAGAATAAATGGGTGTTAAAGCTTTTCTTGAATGTTGAAGGGATTCTGATGAACAGATGTGAATGGGTAGCCAATTTCACTATCAAAGAAACCACACATCTGAAACACCTAGAGTGAGACTTTGTGGTCTTTTTGATGAAGAGATCGCTAGGTGCATTGGCTTGCTGACCTAAGAGGGTGAGATGGGTTGTCTGTCTTGATGTGCATCTTGATGGAGATGGGTGCTGTTCTGCTAACAGCTCTGAAAGCCAGAGGCTTTGATGCAAGAGACGCGGGATGTGACATGGGAGCATTCTGGCTGATTGAATACCAGACATTATTGAAGCTTCACCTGGCACCAGGGACTTCTTATTGTTTGGTTATAGTTTGATTCAGTCATAACAGACCAATATAGTGAGACAGACTCAAATGGAAAACTAGAGCAAACATAGGGCACATACAATAAGGACAGCATATGTAAACCAGAGATGTGTTTGACTTTTCTTTGCTGCTAAGCACCGTCACAGAGAATATCTCTGCTGAATCATTTCACTTACTGTCTTTTCCTTTCACCTTGCATGACCTGTAGCTGCAATGTGCTGGACTTTTTACTTTCAGCCTCTGATACCATCTTCCTGTTTCATCCCTTTGTTCACTGCTCTCTAAAACCCTGGAACTGGACCAGCAGATATATAATCAATGTCCTTCTTTACTGAATTAATCTTGAATAAAATTAAATAACTATTTTTTTTAAAGTTAAAAATATGAGTCTAAATTTTGTTTGTTGACCATAAACGCTCATTGTGCTCCAGTTCCAGTTCTGGAGCACAATTTGATCATTATGTTCTTGTGGCATGTTCTCTGTGTTCTGTGTAAAACAGCGGGTTGGCTGCTGTTTCGTCTGTACTGTGTCGGCCATATGTTGAGGCATTAGTTCTGTGTTTTGTGTGTATGGGGGAGTTAATGTATTAATATATAAAAACAGACAGTAAATAAAATTATGGCTAATTTTCATAAATATGCTGATTGTAAAGAATTAGTGGAGTGGTGAAGGTGAGCTGTTATCCTAAAAGAGTGATGTGAGCTGGTAATAGGGATGTATGAGCAGCTGCAGTCAATGGGGTTAGTGAAGTATTGTTATTGTGGTACTTTAGCATGTTAACTCCACCAAAACCAACCCCCACCACACTGAGATCATCTCCATACTTCTGTCTTTCCCAGATCCGCTACAGGAAGGACAAGATTCTTCCCAAACAGACGCCAACATTTCCGCTTGTCACCAGCATACGGGACCTTTCCAATGGTTGTGCTATGGCCACAGTTGTCCATTACTACTGTCCCAGCCTGCTGCCCTTAGAGGGTATTTATGCATTATACGTACTACTGTCCCAGCCTGCTGCCCTTAGAGGGTATTTATGCATTATACGTACTACTGTCCCAGTCTGCTGTCCTTAGAGGGTATTTATGCATTATACGTACTACTGTCCCAGCCTGCTGCCCTTAGAGGGTATTTATGCATTATACGTACTACTGTCCCAGTCTGCTGTCCTTAGAGGGTATTTATGTATTATACGTACTACTGTCCCAGTCTGCTGCCCTTAGAGGGTATTTATGCATTATACGTACTACTGTCCCAGTCTGCTGCCCTTAGAGGGTATTTATGCATTATACGTACTACTGTCCCAGTCTGCTGTCCTTAGAGGGTATTTATGCATTATACGTACTACTGTCCCAGTCTGCTGCCCTTAGAGGGTATTTATGCATTATACGTACTACTGTCCCAGTCTGCTGCCCTTAGAGGGTATTTATGCATTATACGTACTACTGTCCCAGTCTGCTGTCCTTAGAGGGTATTTATGTATTATACGTACTACTGTCCCAGTCTGCTGCCCTTAGAGGGTATTTATGCATTATACGTACTACTGTCCCAGTCTGCTGCCCTTAGAGGGTATTTATGCATTATACGTACTACTGTCCCAGTCTGCTGCCCTTAGAGGGTATTTATGTATTATACGTACTACTGTCCCAGTCTGCTGTCCTTAGAGGGTATTTATGCATTATACGTACTACTGTCCCAGTCTGCTGTCCTTAGAGGGTATTTATGCATTATACGTACTACTGTCCCAGTCTGCTGCCCTTAGAGGGTATTTATGCATTATACGTACTACTGTCCCAGTCTGCTGCCCTTAGAGGGTATTTATGCATTATACGTACTACTGTCCCAGCCTGCTGCCCTTAGAGGGTATTTATGCATTATACGTACTACTGTCCCAGTCTGCTGTCCTTAGAGGGTATTTATGCATTATACGTACTACTGTCCCAGTCTGCTGCCCTTAGAGGGTATTTATGCATTATATGTACTACTGTCCCAGTCTGCTGTCCTTAGAGGGTATTTATGCATTATACGTACTACTGTCCCAGTCTGCTGTCCTTAGAGGGTATTTATGCATTATACGTACTACTGTCCCAGTCTGCTGTCCTTAGAGGGTATTTATGCATTATACGTACTACTGTCCCAGTCTGCTGTCCTTAGAGGGTATTTATGCATTATACGTACTACTGTCCCAGTCTGCTGTCCTTAGAGGGTATTTATGCATTATACGTACTACTGTCCCAGTCTGCTGTCCTTAGAGGGTATTTATGCATTATACGTACTACTGTCCCAGTCTGCTGTCCTTAGAGGGTATTTATGCATTATACGTACTACTGTCCCAGTCTGCTGTCCTTAGAGGGTATTTATGCATTATACGTACTACTGTCCCAGTCTGCTGTCCTTAGAGGGTATTTATGCATTATACGTACTACTGTCCCAGTCTGCTGCCCTTAGAGGGTATTTATGCATTATATGTACTACTGTCCCAGTCTGCTGCCCTTAGAGGGTATTTATGCATTATACGTACTACTGTCCCAGTCTGCTGTCCTTAGAGGGTATTTATGCATTATACGTACTACTGTCCCAGTCTGCTGTCCTTAGAGGGTATTTATGCATTATACGTACTACTGTCCCAGTCTGCTGTCCTTAGAGGGTATTTATGCATTATACGTACTACTGTCCCAGTCTGCTGTCCTTAGAGGGTATTTATGCATTATACGTACTACTGTCCCAGTCTGCTGTCCTTAGAGGGTATTTATGCATTATACGTACTACTGTCCCAGTCTGCTGCCCTTAGAGGGTATTTATGCATTATACGTACTACTGTCCCAGCCTGCTGCCCTTAGAGGGTATTTATGCATTATACGTACTACTGTCCCAGTCTGCTGTCCTTAGAGGGTATTTATGTATTATACGTACTACTGTCCCAGTCTGCTGCCCTTAGAGGGTATTTATGCATTATACGTACTACTGTCCCAGTCTGCTGCCCTTAGAGGGTATTTATGCATTATACGTACTACTGTCCCAGTCTGCTGCCCTTAGAGGGTATTTATGCATTATACGTACTACTGTCCCAGTCTGCTGCCCTTAGAGGGTATTTATGCATTATACGTACTACTGTCCCAGTCTGCTGCCCTTAGAGGGTATTTATGTATTATACGTACTACTGTCCCAGTCTGCTGCCCTTAGAGGGTATTTATGTATTATACGTACTACTGTCCCAGTCTGCTGCCCTTAGAGGGTATTTATGCATTATACGTACTACTGTCCCAGTCTGCTGTCCTTAGAGGGTATTTATGCATTATACGTACTACTGTCCCAGTCTGCTGTCCTTAGAGGGTATTTATGCATTATACGTACTACTGTCCCAGTCTGCTGTCCTTAGAGGGTATTTATGCATTATACGTACTACTGTCCCAGTCTGCTGCCCTTAGAGGGTATTTATGTATTATATGTACTACTGCCCCAGCCTGCTGCCCTTAGAGGGTATTTATGCATTATACGTACTACTGTCCCAGCCTGCTGCCCTTAGAGGGTATTTATGCATTATACGTACTACTGTCCCAGCCTGCTGCCCTTAGAGGGTATTTATGCATTATACGTACTACTGTCCCAGTCTGCTGCCCTTAGAGGGTATTTATGCATTATACGTACTACTGTCCCAGTCTGCTGCCCTTAGAGGGTATTTATGCATTATACGTACTACTGTCCCAGTCTGCTGCCCTTAGAGGGTATTTATGCATTATACGTACTACTGTCCCAGTCTGCTGCCCTTAGAGGGTATTTATGTATTATACGTACTACTGTCCCAGTCTGCTGTCCTTAGAGGGTATTTATGCATTATACGTACTACTGTCCCAGTCTGCTGTCCTTAGAGGGTATTTATGCATTATACGTACTACTGTCCCAGTCTGCTGCCCTTAGAGGGTATTTATGTATTATATGTACTACTGCCCCAGCCTGCTGCCCTTAGAGGGTATTTATGCATTATACGTACTACTGTCCCAGCCTGCTGCCCTTAGAGGGTATTTATGCATTATACGTACTACTGTCCCAGCCTGCTGCCCTTAGAGGGTATTTATGCATTATACGTACTACTGTCCCAGTCTGCTGCCCTTAGAGGGTATTTATGCATTATACGTACTACTGTCCCAGTCTGCTGCCCTTAGAGGGTATTTATGTATTATATGTACTACTGTCCCAGCCTGCTGCCCTTAGAGGGTATTTATGCATTATACGTACTACTGTCCCAGTCTGCTGCCCTTAGAGGGTATTTATGCATTATACGTACTACTGTCCCAGCCTGCTGCCCTTAGAGGGTATTTATGCATTATATGTACTACTGTCCCAGTCTGCTGCCCTTAGAGGGTATTTATGCATTATACGTACTACTGTCCCAGTCTGCTGCCCTTAGAGGGTATTTATGTATTATATGTACTACTGTCCCAGTCTGCTGTCCTTAGAGGGTATTTATGCATTATACGTACTACTGTCCCAGTCTGCTGCCCTTAGAGGGTATTTATGCATTATACGTACTACTGTCCCAGTCTGCTGCCCTTAGAGGGTATTTATGTATTATACGTACTACTGTCCCAGTCTGCTGTCCTTAGAGGGTATTTATGCATTATACGTACTACTGTCCCAGTCTGCTGTCCTTAGAGGGTATTTATGCATTATACGTACTACTGTCCCAGTCTGCTGTCCTTAGAGGGTATTTATGCATTATACGTACTACTGTCCCAGTCTGCTGTCCTTAGAGGGTATTTATGCATTATACGTACTACTGTCCCAGTCTGCTGCCCTTAGAGGGTATTTATGCATTATACGTACTACTGTCCCAGTCTGCTGTCCTTAGAGGGTATTTATGCATTATACGTACTACTGTCCCAGTCTGCTGTCCTTAGAGGGTATTTATGCATTATACGTACTACTGTCCCAGTCTGCTGTCCTTAGAGGGTATTTATGCATTATACGTACTACTGTCCCAGTCTGCTGTCCATAGAGGGTATTTATGCATTATACGTACTACTGTCCCAGTCTGCTGCCCTTAGAGGGTATTTATGCATTATACGTACTACTGTCCCAGTCTGCTGCCCTTAGAGGGTATTTATGTATTATACGTACTACTGTCCCAGCCTGCTGCCCTTAGAGGGTATTTATGCATTATACGTACTACTGTCCCAGTCTGCTGTCCTTAGAGGGTATTTATGCATTATACGTACTACTGTCCCAGTCTGCTGTCCTTAGAGGGTATTTATGCATTATACGTACTACTGTCCCAGTCTGCTGCCCTTAGAGGGTATTTATGCATTATATGTACTACTGTCCCAGTCTGCTGCCCTTAGAGGGTATTTATGCATTATACGTACTACTGTCCCAGTCTGCTGCCCTTAGAGGGTATTTATGTATTATATGTACTACTGCCCCAGTCTGCTGCCCTTAGAGTGTAGCTTACACTGCTGTGTATCTTTCCTCTCAGATGTGTGCCTGAAGGACACCATGTCAGTGGCAGACAGCCTATATAACTTGCAGCTGGTTCGGGATTTCTGTAACACCTGCCTACAAAGCTGCTGCCCCTTGACTGTGGAGGATCTGCTGTACACCTCGCCTGCACTGCGGGTACAAAGAGCCTTCAGTTAGCAAACTGACTTATGGGACAGGAAGTGTGTGTGCATGTTCTGCTGGAGCCCTTTAGTCTTTGTTTTTGTTAGTCTGAAGGATTTGTTCTGAAAGGTGGACAGGGGCTGAAAAGTCTGTATTATCTGTGTGAGACAGTTTATTAGTATGCAGCAGCTGAACTGTATCTAAAATGAATACCATCATTTTAGGATGTCAGATTAGCATAGCCTCACCTAGGCTGATCACATGGCCAGACATTCAGTGTGCATTCACTTTAAGGTCAACATCATGAGCTTCATGGCAGAGCTGCTGGGATGGTTTGAGGTGCGCAAGCCGGACTTCGTGCGTCCGCTGGAGCTTCTGGATCTTTCCGGTACTGTGCTTTTATGCTGCATGGTTGGGAACCTCTGGTATAAAATAATCAAGAATAAATACATTTTTAATTGTATTATGATGTTTAATCAGTTACTTAATTCCCTTAGATCCATCTGGACTGATTGACTGCACAACTCCACCAAGTGGGAGCAGCAGCAGGTATGCAGGTATCAGGAGAAGTGTTAGGCTCAGTCAGAAATGCGGCTTTGAGTCCTAACCTCAAGTCCATTTGTGGGAAACCAAAGGTTCCAGGATAAGTGCATTAATAGTGTACTAATAGGAAGGTCTTGAGCAGAAGCTCGACCAGAGTGTTACACAGTACAGTTAACTGCATTTCTTCTTGCTTCAGTGCCTCTCCCACCTTCATCTTTAAGCAGCCCTTGGTGGTAAAATCATCTCCAGTATCTCCTGGAGCTACAGCAGGTGTGTGTCTGCAAGTTTCTGTTGAGTGTGTATGTGTCTGTGTACATTTGTGTGCATGTTTATATTAAGTGAGTGTGCTTGTTTATGTTGAGTTTGTGTGCACATTTATGAATACAAACTTATGGAGTGTGTGTGCATGTGTGTGTGCACATTTATGTGGAGTGTGTGTATAAGTGTGTTTTCATGTGCATGTATATTTAGCGTGTGATGTGTGTTAATCAGTATCACTGACTCACTGCACCTCCATGTCTCATTAGAGGGTATTGGAAGAGCTTGGGCTAAGAAACAGATCTGGTGAGCTCCATTTTTTCTTAGGTGTTGAGTATCAGTGGTTCTTATTGCTAACCCTAACCCTAACACTAACCTATCCCTTGTATCACCTTTTTCATTCGCTCCATGGTCATCTCCAGCCGTCCACTGTCTGCTGTGTCGTTCAGCATTCCTTTTGGCCTGGATAGTGACGTTGATGTTGTCATGGGAAACCCTGTGGGAACCATGATGCGGTCATTGAGCTCTGACAGCTTGAAAGCTGGAGTGCCAGCAATGACTCGCGTGCCCTACACCCCTCCAGAGGACCTCAGCCATCTTATGACTGGGGGGCCAGGGACCCGCCACAAGAACGGGCCCGTGGATGTGTCCTCCACGGAGGAGGTCCTGCAGGTCCTCCACAGCCAAGGCAAGCTGGAACGCCGGCTTTGTCCAGAAGGTGCTCCAGATGGGTTCTACCTGCATTCACCTGATGAGCATGGGGGTGCCGCCCGTCTCAGCAGCTCCGCCCCATCACAGTCAAGTATGCTGTACCGGCCACGTGGTGAAACTCAGGAGCGCCGCAATAAGCACAGCTTGGGCAAGTCTCGAAAGGAAGACTCTGTTCTCTGTGTCATTAGCATAGAATCAGAGTCATCAAGATACCCACCGAAAGCACGATCTACCCCAGGAACTCCTGCCAGTGTTTCAATGCGAAAGCTCCAGTCAGATAATGGCACAAGGATGACCAGCTTTGCTGAGCGCAAGAAAAAACTAGCCCCTGACACACCACCTGGAGAGACCCCCAGCCTACAGATGACTTCCTGGGCCCAGAGATCAGACGAAAGTCCCAGCAGGAGTCAAGCCCTCACCTCGGAGATGTCAGATCTGGGAGCAAAGCTTGAGGAAAAGCGCAAGTCCATTGAAGCACAGAAGCAGAGGATTGAGGCCATTTTCGCCAAGCACCGGCAGCGCCTGGGTAACAGTGCGTTGATGCAGCTCCAGAAACAGCAAGCAGCAGGGGAGGAAGGAGGGCCTGTAGCAGGTCAGCTCAGCACCTCCTCTGGGAAAGAGGAAAGTTTGAGCAGACTAGCCCCAGAGGAACAGCTGCTGCAAGACAAGGGCAAGGAGGAGACCAGCAAGCCACCAACACCACCCAAACTGGAGAAACAGGTGACCTTCTCCGTGGAGACAGGGACAAACTTGCAGAAGGCTGAAGAGAAGCTGGTGGGACCAGTGCCCTTGGGAGACTACAGTGACGCGGTGTCCAAGCTGAGTGCAACCCTCAGCTCCCTGCAGAGTGACATGCAGCGACTTTCTGAGCAGCAGAAGATGCTCATGAACAGACAGAGCTCACCCTGCTCCCGGGCTTGGGTCATCCCCGCCAGCCGCACCCTTCCCCACCGTGATCCGCCTTCCGCGTCACCTTCACCCTCTCGGAAGGCACCAAGTGCCTCCACATCTCCAAAACCCACTCAGGCGTCCCACCGACGGGCTCGATCTGTACCCCCTAAGTGTCCGGGGCACCAGCACCAGACTCGGCCTCATGAGCTGAAGATTGCACCTGTGACGCGTGTCCTCACCCCCCAGAGGAATGTAGATAGTTTGCAGCACCTCCGCAAGGTGTCACCCAGCCAGTGTCAGGTGCAGACATGCTCATCCTTCAGCATTGGTGAGCTACCGTCCCCCCCGCTGGTGGGGGATAACTCATCAGAGACAGGCTCCAGTGAGGATCACACAATATTTAGCCTTGAGCTGGAAGACAGTACAGCTTTGCCTGCAGGGGGTCAGGAGCTTCCAGCCGGACGCACTGGCAGTTCTGGGGCCCCCTCCGAATGTTCCATGGACAGTGACACCATGGGAGCCTACAATAGCAAGCACTGCAGCCTGATGGAGATCTCCATGTCCTCCCTGCCAGAGCGTGGTGGGGAGGAAGGGCCCCGTGTTTCTTCTAGCTCCATGAGTAGTCAGTCAGAGCCAGAGATGAAAGGGGGGAGTGGATTGTTCCTCAAGGTAGGAGGTCACTGCACAAAAACAAATGCGCATCGAGTGTTCCTTTCTGTGTGTGATGAGGGGCAGTGTGTGTGTGTGCAGGAGGAGGAGACCCAGCTAGAGGGTGAAACCCAACAGAGGGCAGCACTGTTAGACATGCAGCAGAAGAGGGCAGACGAGTTGAAGAGGCACCGGCAGGAGCTGGAGAGAGAAGACAGGTGACACTGACACATATTCTAAGGAATATAGTGGATAAACAGGAAAAGCAGCATAGGGCTACCAGCACTAACTCTGACCCTAACCCTAACACTGCTCTTCACTCAGGACTACCAGCAGACTTGCCTCACTGGAGGATCCTAAATCCTGTCGGATGGAGGAGAGACCTGTGCCTGCCTCTTGCCCCCCACCACGGCGTGGGGACTTCACCCGGCAGGAATACCAGCGGCGGCAGCAACTGAAGCTTATGGAGGAGCTCGACAAAGTGCTGCGAAGCAAGGCCACCAGCACGCGTGCCATCAAAAAGCAGCGGCCCAAAACAGAATTCCGGGATGACTCGGGTCTGTCCCGCAGTCCAGCTAAGGGCTTTCTTGGTAATGAATACTGCCCCCCGCAGTGTCCTTACTGAGCTTAACTTGCTGACCCTGTCTAACTGTCCCCACAAGCTTCTGTTACTTTCATGTGCCCAGTGAAGACACTGCTTATAGTTAGCTGAACCATGCAAGATATGAGGTGTGGACATGCTATGTTAATATAAGTATTTATTTACACAATTACTTTTTCTTCATTGAAGTGAGTTCTGGATTTTTAAAGTTCAGTTTGGACTGCACAAACTACAACAGCAGGGTCAGTGCTGGGACTTGACCCAGAGAGTCAATGAAACATGTCCATTGAGTCTCCGAATGAACCAAAACAGCTGAAATACCTCACAAGCCCTTTTCTTTTGTCAACTATATGATTCCAGGTTCACAGCTCAATAAGGTTTACTCCCATTCCAGCCAAAATCTGTCCTCTATAGCCAATGACTCTGGAAATGGTATTAGCTCCCCAGCGGTGAGGAAATCACCCAGGTAAGACCATCATGGCCGCCTCTCTATCTCTTTACACTCCTTTTTTTGAGGCTCTTTGTTCACCTTGCCACACAATGTCTGTCCTCTTAGTCAGCCTCATTCCCCTGCAAGACTAATGTCACCAAGTCGACTGGCCAATCAGAATGGAGAGAAGGACTGGGAAAATGGCTCAATGGCGTCCTCTCCAGCCTCCATCCCAGAATACACTGGTACATGCACACTTTTATTGGAAAATTTCTATTAATTGTAGTTTTTTTTCCAGTTAATAAACCCTTATCTCAAACTAACCAAGTTCAAAAATAAATGAAGATCAATTGGCTCCTATTGAAACCTTTTGGCGTTTTTGTCATTTTCAGTTTTTTGTGAGTGATATTTGTCCTCATATGAATAGGAAAACAGATGCAAACAAGTCTCTTCATATAAAGAAAAATCTCACATTGTTATCTATGTCACACTGAACTTCAGTCCTGGATCAGACCATAGTTCGGTTATTCAAGGAAATATAAGTATAGTAGCATTTGATTGTCTTTGACAGCTCATTTCAGTGCTGGGTTTTATGTATGTCAGTTCACCATGGGTGTATCTTACAGGTCCCAAGCTGTACAAGGAGCCAAGCTTCAAGTCCAATAAGTTCATCATCCACAACGCTCTCTCTCACTGCTGCCTGGCTGGAAAGGTCAACGAGCCACAGAAGAACAAGATTGTGGAAGTGAGTATGAGTTGTGTGTGTGTGTGTGGGTGTGTGGGGTGATTTACAATATCCATAAGGAATCAGAAGATCCCCAACACTGTTGTTGCTCTTTTTACTTTTTAGGAAATGGAAAAGAGCTCAGCAAACCACTTCCTGATCCTGTTTCGGGACTCCAGCTGCCAGTTCCGGGCTGTGTACACCCTGAACCCAGACTCAGAAGAACTGGTACGCCTGGCTGGCATTGGGCCACGGCTGGTGGTATTGTCTACAGTGGATGCCATCTACAAGTACAATTCAGATCGCAAGCAGTTTACCACCATCCCATCCAAAACTCTGTCTATGAGTGTGGATGCTTTCACCATCCCGGCACACCTGTGGCAGAGTAAAAGGCCCAGCACGCCCAAGAAGCCAGGAACACCCAAATAAGCCTCTGCTGGACTGACCCTGACCCTAACCCATGGCAGAGTAAAAGGCCCAGCACGCCCAGAAGCCAGGAACACCCAAATAAGCCTCTGCTGGACTGACCCTGACCCTAACCCATGGCAGAGTAAAAGGCCCAGCACGCCCAGAAGCCAGGAACACCCAAATAAGCCTCTGCTGGACTGACCCTGACCCTAACCCATGGCAGTGTAAAAGGCCCAGCACGCCCAAGAAGCCAGGAACACCCAAATAAGCCTCTGCTGGACTTACCCTGACCCTAACCCATGGCAGAGTAAAAGGCCCAGCACGCCCAGAAGCCAGGAACACCCAAATAAGCCTCTGCTGGACTGACCCTGACCCTAACCCATGGCAGAATAAAAGGCCCAGCACGCCCAGAAGCCAGGAACACCCAAATAAGCCTCTGCTGGACTGACCCTGACCCTAACCCATGGCAGAGTAAAAGGCCCAGTACGCCCAAGAAGCCAGGAACACCCAAATAAGCCTCTGCTGGACTGACCCTGACCCTAACCCATGGCAGAATAAAAGGCCCAGCACGCCCAGAAGCCAGGAACACCCAAATAAGCCTCTGCTGGACTGACCCTGACCCTAACCCATGGCAGTGTAAAAGGCCCAGCACGCCCAAGAAGCCAGGAACACCCAAATAAGCCTCTGCTGGACTGACCCTGACCCTAACCCATGGCAGAGTAAAAGGCCCAGTATGCCCAAGAAGCCAGGAACACCCAAATAAGCCTCTGCTGGACTGACCCTGACCCTAACCCATGGCAGAGTAAAAGGCCCAGTACGCCCAAGAAGCCAGGAACACCCAAATAAGCCTCTGCTGGATTGACCTTTGCTCTCTCCTGTCTGCGTACTGGTGCATTTTTTTAAATAGGTGAAAACTTTGTGGGCCTTGGTAATCAGGAGAGTGAAAGTAACTTGGATTATTCCCCAAAAACTGCTGGTCTGGATGCAAATACTTGAACATTGCTGTTGTCCCTTTCATGGTGTTTTCTCCAGGCTGGACGTAAGGCAGCTCTTCGCTTACTTCTCACTAGCCTATTCAACCTAAGGCATTTTATATGACTTATGTTCATTTTTGAATTTGAACTGATCTTTTGATTAAACATACCTATGAAACAGAATTCCAAACTGTCTGTAACTGAACCTTAAAATGTAAAGGGTGTGTGTGTGTGTGTGTGTGTGTGTACAGTAGTCTTCTGTAAATATTTTTTCCAAAGATGGTGATTGTGGTGTATACAATGTATATACACATATGTATGTAGTTAATTTAAATACTTATTGTCTTGATTTTAAACTATGTATGAAACTGACTGGTGAATAAGAAAGTTAGCATGGACTGTGCGTGTAAGGACAAATTCAGTTCCAATGACTGCAAAAATCTGACCACGAGGTCTTCTTAGTGCTGTAGTCTCAAATAAAGCAGGTTTCATTTCAACATCAGGAACCAGACATGACATTGTTTGCTCTTTGCCTGCCCCTGCAGGTCTGATCAGTCTCTTTGCCTGCCTCTGCAGGAATGCTCCAAAAACCTTTAGTTCCTTCTGTTTCTTACAGCTGTGTTACCTAAATGTTGCAAAAACATTCCCATAAATATGATAACAAAATGTCTGAAAAACAGACATTTTGGAGACATACTCATAAATCTTTTAAAAGTTGGTGGTTTTTAATTTCTGACAAATGTCAGTTTTCACCAGTTGAGTTATTTGGGTTAAAATGAGAACCTCGGGAATAACAAAATTCAAATGCTCTCACCAGCTTCGGCTTTCTTGCCCTGTCACGTCTCCACTGTGTGCTGAAAACAGCTTGAACTTGGTTCAAAGAACTGAGCACATTCTGCTAGTGGCATGTACACTCACCTAAAGGATTATTAGGAACACCTGTTCAATTTCTCATTAATGCAATTATCTAATCAACCAATCACATGGCAGTTGCTTTAATGCATTTAGGGGTGTGGTCCTGGTCAAGACAATCTCCTGAACTCCAAACTGAATGTCAGAATGGGAAAGAAAGGTGATTTAAGCAATTTTGAGCGTGGCATGGTTGTTGGTGCCAGACGGGCCGGTCTGAGTATTTCACAATCTGCTCAGTTACTGGGATTTTCACGCACAACCATTTCTAGGGTTTACAAAGAATGGTGTGCAAAGGGAAAAACATCCAGTATGCAGCAGTCCTGTGGGCGAAAATGCCTTGTTGATGCTAGAGGTCAGAGGAGAATGGGCAGACTGATTCAAGCTGATAGAAGAGCAACTTTGACTGTAATAACCACTCGTTACAACCGAGGTATGCAGCAAAGCATTTGTGAATCCACAACATGCACAACCTTGAGGCGGATGGGCTACAACAGCAGAAGACCCCACCGGGTACCACTCATCTCCACTACAAATAGGAAAAAGAGGCTACAATTTTCATGAGCTCACCAAAATTGGACAGTTGAAGACTGGAAAAATGTTGCCTGGTCTGATGAGTCTGGATTTCTGTTGAGACATTCAAATGGTAGAGTCAGAATTTGCCGTAAACAGAATGAGAACATGGATCCATCATGCCTTGTTACCACTGTGCAGGCTGGTGGTGGTGGTGTAATGGTGTGGGGGATGTTTTCTTGGCACACTTTAGGCCCCTTAGTGCCAATTGGGCATCGTTTAAATGCCACGGCCTACCTGAGCATTGTTTCTGACCATGTCCATCCCTTTATGACCACCATGTACCCATCCTCTGATGGCTACTTCCAGCAGGATAATGCACCATGTCACAAAGTTCGAATCATTTCAAATTGGTTTCTTGAACATGACAATGAGTTCACTGTACTACAATGGCCCCCACAGTCACCAGATCTCAACCCAATAGAGCATCTTTGGGATGTGGTGGAACGGGAGCTTCGTGCCCTGGATGTGCATCCCACAAATCTCCATCAACTGCAAGATGCTATCCTATCAATATGGGCCAACATTTCTAAAGAATGCTTTCAGCACCTTGTTGAATCAATGCCACGTAGAATTAAGGCAGTTCTGAAGGCGAAAGGGGGTCAAACACCGTATTAGTATGGTGTTCCTAATAATCCTTTAGGTGAGTGTATGTCTTTGTGCTTTCTGTACATTTGTAAATAAAAGTGTAATGAGTTTTGCTGCCTAATTCTCACTCACATCCCGTGTAGGATGTACCCCTGCCATGCACTCTGCTGTCTGGGATAGGTTGCAGGACACCACCAAACCTGTCCAGGATAAGTGGTTAGACAGAGTATCTGAGCCAAACCCTTACTATACCTGGAGGTAAATCCCATATCCATAGTAGAAAACATGCTATAATAATAATAATTTACTGTCATACTTATCACTCAAGTTCTTACAATGTCATGGCATATTGGGAATGTAATTTTCATTTTCTATAGCTAGACAGGTCAATTCTCTGTATCTATTTATGTTAATTGGGAATGGATCTCTTAGAAATTCATTACATATACACTATACTGGCAAAAGTATTGGGACGCCTGCCTCTACACACACATGAACTTTAATGACATCCCATTCTTAATTCAGTGGTACCTCAGAACTTGAACTTAATCCGTTCAGAACTCCGGATCGAATCCTAAACAGTTCAAGTTCTGATAGAATTTTCTCCATAAGAAATAATGGAAAATCAATTAATTGGTTCCCGGCCCCCAGAAATTACACCTAAATGTGTTTATTTTTTACATTTTAACACAAAATGAACAGGATGAAGAGCATATACTCTACTAAACACATCTAAGCACATTTATCAAAACAGTAATTTGTAAAGTAAGAAAATAAATGCATCCAAACAATGTGTAAGGTTAAAAAAATACAATGTGTCCTGCTCCGATCGTCTGCTCCTTCCGTGTGCCACGCCCCCTCGTTAACCCCGTGTGGAATCCCCGTGTGATCAGCTGTTTCTGGTTGTTGTCATTAGTCCTCTGTATTTAGTCCGCGTTTCAGTTTGTTTCCCCAGTCCGGTCATTGTATTGTCCGTCTGCGTTTTGCCTGCCTTACCTGTAATTAAACCCCGTATTCCCCGATACCCTGACGTCTGTGCCTTTGTCTACGTTCCATCCCCGCGCTTGGCACGGCAATATTATTATAATTAAATGTATTAATGCTTTATTATTAATATTCAAATAATAAGAAATCTTTATTTTTAAATGTATTATATAATAATAATTACTGTTACTGTCTACCATTGTCTAAATGTATTTTTACTGTCTAAATATATGCATTCAGTTAGTGTAAACATGCCCGATGCTATCACAGCGAATGCGAGGCTGAGACTGAAGCTTTACCCTTTGTTTCCACTGAGAGACGTGCTGCGTGACTCATTTCCCTATAGGTACAAGTCATCTTAGGTCGGTGTTCACGGTTCGACTTCTGAGATTCAAATCGAGTTCTAGGTCATTTTTTTTCGAACTGGTTGGTTTGACTTTTATGAAATTCGACTTCTAATGAGTTCGAGAACCGAGGTACCACTGTATATAGGTTTTAATATGGAGTAGGCCCATCCTTTGCAGCTATAGCAGCTTCAACTCTTCTGGGGAGGCTGTCCACAAGGTTTAGGAGTGTGTTTAGGGGAATTTTTGACCATTCGTCCAGGAGAGCATTTGTGAGGTCAGGCACTGATGTTGGATGAGAAGGCCTGGTTCACAGTCTCTGCTCTAATTCATCCCAAAGGTGTTCTATCAGGTTGAGGTCAGGGCTCTGTACAGGCCAGTCAAGTTCTTCCAGACTCGCTCATCCATGCCCTTACCTTGCTTTGTGCACTGGTGAGCAGTCATGTTGGAACAGGAAGGTGCCCAAACTGTTCCCACAAAGTTGGGAGCATGAAACTGTACAAAATGGCTGCGAATGCTGCAGCACTAACAGTTCCTTTCACTGGAACTAAGGGGCCAAGCCCAACCCCTGAAAAACAACCCCACACCATAATCACCCCTCCACTAAAGTTTACACTTGGCACAATGGAATCAGGCAAGTACCATTCTCCTGGCAACCGCCAAACCCAGACTCATCCATCAGATTTCCAGACAGAGAAATTCGTCACTCCAGACATCTCCACTGATCTACAGTCCAGTGGCAGTGTGCTTTGCACCACTGCATCTGACGCTTTGAATTGCACTTGGTGATATAAGGCTTGGATGCAGCTGTTCGGCCATGGAAACCCATTCCATGAAGTTCTCTATACACTGTTCTTGAGCTAATCTGAAGGCCACACAAAGTTTGGAGGCCTATAGCTATGGACCCTGCAGACAGTTGGTGACTTCTGCACACTACGCACCTCAGCATGTGCTATAGAAATGATTGGAACACCTGAATTAAATGATTGGAACACCTGAACAGTTTTAGCAATATAGTGTATGTATTTTAATCAGTTATTTTATTCATTTATTTTAGAGAACAGGGGGGGTTGTGAGTCCCTATGGTGAGGTAAAAGCTAGAGTCCCTAAGGTGAGGTAAGGACTAGAGATCCCTGTGAGGCAGAGGCTAGAGTCCCTAAGGTGAGGTAGTGCAAAAATCCCTATGATGAGGTGTGGGCTAGAGATCCCTGTGAGGTGAGGACTGGAGTGCCTAAGGTGAGGTAGTGCAAAAGTCCCTACGGGGAGGGCTAGAGTCCCCACCAAGGTAGGGACTAGAGCATGGGTCACCGACTAGAGCATGGGTCACCAACTAAAGCATGGGTGACCAACTAGATAATGGGTCACCAACTAGAGCATGGGTCACCAACTAGACCATGGGTCACCAACTAGAGCATGGGTCACCAACTAGAGCAGGGTTATTCAACTCACGGTCCTCGAGGTCTGAGCCTGCTGGTTTTCCAGCCTTCCTTTACTTGTCAGTCAGGTGTGAAGCCTCTGACCAATCAGAATCAGTAATTATTAAACTAACTACCTGGGAGAATTGAAAACACGGCCTGGATTTGGAATCGAGGTCCAGAGTTGAAGAACCCTGAACTAGAGCATGGCCCCAGGATGCCCCCAAGGACCATATGAGTTGCCCGCAGACCTGTTCTAAAAATAGCACAACTCACCAGTGAGCAGTGTCTAAAATTGAATTTTATTCTGTTGCTATTCTTCTTTAATCACACTTGCATTTATATAGATTTGAAAATGAAAAATTCTAATAAAAAAAAAAAATTAAAATAAAAAAAGGCATTTGAAGCATGTTTATTATACATGAAGTTTAGAAAAGTTTAGGAGGGCATTTAAAACTGATAGCCCTTCGTATGGCTCAGTACCCGTGAAGTAGCTTTCAGTTTCAAAAAGGTTGGTGACCCTTGGACTAGAGTAATTGTTCTAATTGACTAGGTGGTGGAATTGTTGCAGTATTTCAGTGGAATCTAGGAATCTCTGACAAAATCGGTTGACAGATTTAATGCATGTGAAACCCTGGTCCTTAATGCTGTTGTCTTAATGCATCACCCTTATTGTTTACAGACCTCTAGGTTGATATAGTTCTTTCATAAGGGAGTTTGCAGACTTCCTATATTCCTCTACTATTTGACACACATACACAGGTGCAGTAAAGATTGGGGTTAGAGTGCAGAGGCAGTCATTTATTTGGATTTATTTAAGGTCCTTGGTCAAGGGCCCAATGGTGATTTGACTACCTTGCTAACCAGCAGAATGAAATCAGTGACAGAACCCACAGAGCCACACCCCATACCAAATAAATCAGCATATTTGTTGATGTGTAATTTTAATTGTTACATTCATTCAATGAACAGATAAATCAAATTAATGTATGAGCTCAAAAGCCTGCATACACTGTGCATTGAGCGCCAGGATTGAAGAACACTTTCAAGGCACAGACCTGAACCTATGAAAATGACTAAGACTGTAGAGAATTACAGACATTTATCAAGCTATTTACTCTTCAAATCAAAAGAATCCTGACATAGCTCAGACTCCTGGGAGTGCAGTCCTTTGCCAACTCACCTTTTACACAAAGCCAAACCAATCTATTTTATAAAGACACTGTATTAGTCCGTCTGAGAACATAACCATACAGATCTTAATGGAAGTGTTTTTACCAGAATTCTTTAGAGTCATAATGTTTCTTATATTTATTTGAAGCATGACATGTAAGATCTGAGAACTGGGGGATTTATGTGGTTGTAATGGGGAATACAGGCTGGCTACATCACTTTTTATAGCATTTTATGAAGACGTATGTATGAGGGAAAAGACGGGAAGAAGAAGGAGATCAGGTCTGGATGTGGAGAGCACCTCAGAGCAAGGCAGGTTCCAGTCAGGTCAAATCCAGCTCTTCCCAGCTCCTCTCTCTCACTAAGGGAAAGCAGAATTTTCTTTTGGCATCTTCTTCTGGATAAGGAGAACAGGTCTGGGAAATGCAACATGATTTTACTTACTGTAATTACAGTACACGGTGTTGGGAATTCACTGAGGACATTTGGGCAATGAGTAGTTACCATAGCTCAGCACTGGATACACACAAAGCACACCAGCAAATAAACGTTGAACATGTCATTAAACTGAATATTCATATGTTTCATTTAAATCGTTTGAGAATTTTCTTTTGCTTCCTCCTGTTTATCCTTCATTTATTAATTTACTCTTTCATGTATTTCTCTTTTATCCTTCTTCTGATCTCATTACCAAGGTGATCAAGTTAATGCTCCTTTAGCCTAATCTGTGAATCTTGTGCTTTAAAATGCACGTTCTTCCATCCCCCTCTCTTTGCTGACCTCCCACCATCTCTCCATTCTCCACTCTATCCTCCACTTCTCAAAGTCCTACCCATACTCCACTCTCCCAAATCCCCACCCACTTTGCACTCTCCACCTGGCTTCCCTCTACCAACTCTCATGTACATGTACCCCCAAATGAAACACATCCCATCATACCTTGATATACAAAGGATCAAAGCTGAGGTTTAGGGCTGCCCGTGGGGGGGTTTTGAGGGACGGTGCAAACTGGCTCCCCTTCAGCAACATACCACACCTCATTGTGTCTATTGAGAAGCTTCATGGGACTGTAAAACACAAAAATCCACACGCCCCGTCTGTTACTATGCAGTTCTTTGCTTCATTGGCACTATTCCCTTGATCTTTTTCATACTTTTAATCACTTACATAGAAACAAATTTGTTCTGAGGTTCATAACCTTGACCATAGCATAAGAAGCTGTTATATTGTACCTGTCACAGCCGAGGCAATACTGGAAGGAGGCGTTATGCTTACAGTACCTGTCTTAGCCAAGGCCGTAGCAGAAGGAGGCGTTATGCTTACAGTACCTGTCTTAGCCGAGGCCGTAGCAGAAGGAGGCGTTATGCTTACAGTACCTGTCTTATCCGAGGCCGTAGCAGAAGGAGGCGTTATGCTTACAGTACCTGTCTTAGCCAAGGCCGTAGCAGAAGGAGGCGTTATGCTTACAGTGCCTGTCTTAGCCGAGGCCGTAGCAGAAGGAAGCGTTATGCTTACAGTACCTGTCTTAGCCGAGGCCGTAGCAGAAGGAGGCGTTATGCTTACAGTACCTGTCTTATCCGAGGCCGTAGCAGAAGGAGGCGTTATGCTTACAGTACCTGTCTTAGCCGAGGCCGTAGCAGAAGGAGGCGTTATGCTTACAGTGCCTGTCTTAGCCGAGGCCGTAGCAGAAGGAGGCGTTATGCTTACAGTGCGTGTCTTAGCCGAGGCCGTAGCAGAAGGACGCGTTGTGCTTACAGTACCTGTCTTAGCCGAGGCTGTAGTAGAAGGAGGCATTATGCTCACAGTACCTGTCTTAGCCGAGGCCATAGCAGGAGGTGTTATGCTCACAGTACCTGTCATAGCCGAGGCCATAGTAGGAGGAGGTGTTATGCTTATAGTACCTGTCTTAGCCGAGGCCGTAGTAGGAGGGGTTATGCTTACAGTGCCTGTCTTAGCCGAGGCCGTAGCAGAAGGCGTTATGCTTACAGTGCCTGTCTTAGCCGAGGCCGTAGCAGAAGGAGGCGTTATGCTCACAGTACCTGTCTTAGCCGAGGCCGTAGCAGAAGGAGGCGTTATGCTCACAGTACCTGTCTTAGCCGAGGCCGTAGCAGAAGGAGGCGTTATGCTCACAGTACCTGTCTTAGCTGAGGCTGTAGTAGAAGGAGGCGTTATGCTCACAGTACCTGTCTTAGCCGAGGTCGTAGCAGGAGGTGTTATGCTTACAGTACCTGTCATAGCCGAGGCCGTAGTAGGAGGTGTTATGCTTATTGTACCTGTCTTAGCCGAGGCCGTAGTAGGAGGCGTTATGCTTACAGTGCCTGTCTTAGCCGAGGCCGTAGCAGAAGGAGGCGTTATGTTTACAGTACCTGTCTTAGCCGAGGCCGTAGCAGGAGGTGTTATGCTCACAGTACCTGTCATAGCCGAGGCCGTAGTAGGAGGTGTTATGCTTATAGTACCTGTCTTAGCCGAGGCCGTAGTAGGAGGCGTTATGCTTACAGTGCCTGTCTTAGCCGAGGCCGTAGCAGAAGGAGGCGTTATGCTTACAGTACCTGTCTTAGCTGAGGCTGTAGTAGAAGGAGGCGTTATGCTCACAGTACCTGTCTTAGCTGAGGCTGTAGTAGAAGGAGGCGTTATGCTCACAGTACCTGTCTTAGCCGAGGCCGTAGCAGGAGGTGTTATGCTCACAGTACCTGTCATAGCCGAGGCCGTAGTAGGAGGTGTTATGCTTATAGTACCTGTCTTAGCCGAGGTCGTAGTAGGAGGCGTTATGCTTACAGTGCCTGTCTTAGCCGAGGCCGTAGCAGAAGGAGGCGTTATGCTTACAGTACCTGTCTTAGCCGAGGCCGTAGCAGAAGGAGGCGTTATGCTTACAGTACCTGTCTTAGCCGAGGCCGTAGCAGAAGGAGGCGTTATGCTTACGGTACCTGTCTTAGCCGAGGCCGTAGCAGAAGGAGGCGTTATGCTTACAGTACCTGTCTTAGCCGAGGCCGTAGCAGAAGGAGGCGTTATGCTTACAGTGCCTGTCTTAGCCGAGGCCGTAGCAGAAGGAGGCGTTATGCTTACAGTACCTGTCTTAGCCGAGGCCGTAGCAGAAGGAGGCGTTATGCTTACAGTACCTGTCTTAGCCGAGGCCATAGCAGAAGGAGGCGTTATGCTTACAGTAGCCTACCTGTCTTAGCCGAGGCCGTAGCAGAAGGAGGCTTTATGCTTACAGTGCCTGTCTTAGCCGAGGCCGTAGCAGAAGGAGGCGTTATGTTTACAGTGCCTGGACTATACACAGTTTTACTTTATAATTTAGCACTTTGTTATTTTGGACTTTCTTTGTTGGCCCACTGAGGCTATAGTGGAAGGAGCTGTTATGCACACAATACCTGTCATAGCTGAGGCTGTAGTGGAAGGAGGTATTGTATGGAGCGTGTGCACGGTCCAATGCTCTGATCAGAATATGTGAGTGCAGCTTAGAGGTCAGGGAGAGCATCCAGCCACCATAGCTCCGCACATACACTTTCATGTCTGGCATATCCGTGAAGTACAGCTACAGGAAAAGCACAGGAAATATCAAGCTAGTATATGATAGGAGCACATGTAAAGTATGTACTCTGTAATGCAAAGTAAGTACTCTAAACTATACAAGTACAGGTCAATATGCTTCTTCTGGACTCTGGAAAACTAATACTGTATATCAGGGTAATAGATCCAGGTTTTTAGAGAGATGGATTTATAACAGTAACCCTGACCGAAGCTGACCTTCTCATTTGTGGGATTTGGTGGGTTATCCTGATATTCTGATGGTAAAAGAAAACTCAGAGTGTAGATCGCAGGCTCCCACATCTTCCTGTCCTCTGGAATTTTCACCAGGACTGGAGCTGTCATGTCCATCTTCACACCTGTAGACAACCACATTGCCACATCAAGTCCTAAAATTCACACATACCAGCTTGGATCATCCAAGCAACCTGTGATCATCTTCCCTAGATTATTGAAGACACCTGCTCCTCATTTACCCACCGCAACCATTTAAATGCCCCTTGCATCTGCTAGTTCCTTTTGAGGAACTGTGAATTCTTCTCCATACTAAGTGGTCCCAGTATGATTTCCTTTCATAGTGTTACCAGCAATAGCTGGCAGGGTTCTGCTAATCTGCTTTTCATTAGCAGATTAACAATCAAAACCTTTTGTAAACCCTAAAATCATACATATTTGTTGCTGTCTGTCTGCAACAATATAGCTGAAATCTGTTGGCTGACTACGTGTAAACACAAGATGTGATTAGTCAACTACTTCTGTAGTTCAGTTGACTTGTGATGTTAGTCTTACTTCTGCATCAAGCCTATACAGGGCTTGCGCCACAGCATATGCAAGTGGCTGGTACAGGTTGATTTTATTTGGTTCTTTTATTTGGTTAAACCAAAAAGTGTAATTTTTACTTCATTTATGTGTGCGTCTAATACTGCAACTCAGTAAGCATCTTATCTATCCATCCATCCATTCCCATCCGCTTGTCCGGGGTTTGGGTCGCGGTGGTAGCAACTTCAGGAGAGACACCCAGACCTCCCTCTCCCCAGCCACCTTTACCAGCTCTTCAGAAAGGATGCCGAGGCGTTCCCAGGCAGATATACTCCCTCCAGCATGTCCTGGGTCTGCCCCAGGGCTTCCTCCCTGTAGGACATGCACGGAAAACCTCTCTGGGTAGCCATTCAGGAGGCGTCCATGCCAGGTGTCCAAACCACAAACTGGCTCCTTTCTACGTGGAGAAGCAGCTGTTCTACTCTGAGACTCTCTCGGATATCCGAACTTCTCACCCTATCTCTAAGGGAGAGCCCAGACACCCTGCGGAGAAACCTCATTTCGGCCGCCTGAATCTGCAATCTCATTCTATCAGTCACTACCCACAGCTCATGACCATAGGTGAGGGTAGGGACAAAGATGGACTAATAGATCCAGAGCTTTGCTTTCAAACTCAGTTCTTTCTTAGCCACGACTAACCGGTTAAGCGCCTGCAGAACTGCAGATGCCACGCCGATCCGTCTGTCCAGCTCTCGATCTCATCTACCCTCACTACTGAACGAGACCTCGAGATACTTGAATTCCTCCACTTGAGGCAGTACCTCCTCCCTGACCTGAATAGGGCAATCCACACATTTCTGGCTGAGAACCATGGTCTTGGACTTGGAGGTGCTATTCCTCATCCCTGCCGCTTTGCACTCAGCTGTGAACCGCCCCAGAGCACGCTGGAGGTCCCCAGCAGATGGAGCAAACAGGAAAACATCATCTGCAAAAAGCAGCAACGCAATCCTTAGGCCACCAAACTGGACACCCTCAACACCCTGGCCGCACCTAGAAATCCTATCCATAAATATACTGATGACAAAGGGCAGCCTTGGCGGAGCCCATCACGAACTGGGAACACGTCCAATTTATTACCACCAATGTGGACCAAGCTTCTGCTGCGTTTATACAGGGACCAAATCGCCCGCAGCAGTGGACCTCGAACCCCATACTTCCGAAGCACCCCCCACAGAACACCTTGGGCAACCCGGTCATAAGCCTTCTCCAAGTCCACAAAACACATGTAGACTAGGCAAACTTCAAGGCGCCCTCCAGTACCCTCGCAAGGGTATAAAGCTGGTCCAGTGTTCCAAGGCCAGGACAAAAACTGCATTGTTCCTCCTGAATCCAAGATTCTACTATCGATCTCACCCTCCTCTCCAGTACCCCAGAATAGACTTTCCCAGAAAGGCTGAGAAGTGTGATCCCCCTATAGTTGGAACACACCCTCCAGTCCCCTTTCTTAAATAAGGGAACAACCACGCCGGTCTGCCAATCCAGCGGCACTGTCCCTGACCTCCACACGCTGTTGAGAAGGCATGTCAGCCATGACAACCCCACAGCATCCAGAGCCTTGAGGTACTCAAGGTGAATCTCTTCCACCCCCAGGTCCTGGCCATCACGAAGCTATTTAACCACCCTGGCCATCTCAGCCCCAATGATGGGCATGTCCACCCTAGCCCCCTCAGGCCCTGTGCCCTCAGATGTCTCAAAGGCAGTACGTATAGATCTGAGGCAGGGTTGAGGAGATCCTCAAAGTATTCCTTCCACCTATGAGTGATATCCCCAGGTGAGGTCAATAGCACCCCCTCCCCACTGTGAACATTAGGAACCAGGAGCTGCTTCCCCTTCCCAATACTCCGGATTGTTTGCCAGAACCTTTTTGAGGCTGACCGAAAGTCACTTTCCATGACCTGAGCAAACTCCTCCCATGCCCAGGTTTTTGCTTCCGCAACTACCCGAGCCGTGTTCCGCCTGGCTTGCTGCTACCTGTCAGCTGCCTCTGGAGACCCCCAGGCTATTAATTCCCGCTAGGCCTCCTTCTTCAGCTTGACAGTCCCCCTCAGCTCTGGTGTCCACCATCGGGTACGGGGGTTTCCGACCACCCTGCAGCCACAGCGCCGTACGGCTGCTTCCACAATGGAGGTTCGGAACAGTGTCCATTCAGACTCAATGTCCCCAACCTCCCCTGGTATGCAGTTGGAGTTCTTCCAGAGGTGCGAGTTAAAGATCTGGCAAACATGAGCCTCTGGCAGACGTTCCCAGCAGACTCTCACTATGCGTTTGGGCCTGCCAGGTCTGACCAGCTTCCTCCCCTGCCAACTGAGCCAACTCACTACCAGGTGGTGATCAGTTGACATCTCTGCCCCTCTCTTCACCGGAGTGTCCAGGACAGAAGGCCACAGATCAGATGAAACGGTTATAAAATCGATCATTGACCTGTAGCCCCGGGCATGTTCGTACCATGTCCACTTATGGACACCCTTATGCTCGAACATGGTGTTCGTTATGGACAAACTATGCGTTGTACAGAAGTCCAACAACAGAACATGACTCGGGTTCAGATCAGGGAGTCCGTTCCTCTCAATCACCCCCTTCCAGGCCACACTGACCCGAAGGTGCAGGGAGATAGCCCTCTCGGGGTAAACTCGTATGTTAAAGCACCGAGCTGTGGGGACACCAGTAGCCCCACCCCAGCCTGGCATTGGTCACCTGCTACAACTCTAGAAGAAAAGAGCATCCAGCCCCTATCCAGGAGATTAGTTCCAGAACCCACGCTATGCGTTGAGGTGAGCCCGACTATATATAGCCGGTATCTCTCAACCTCACGCACAAGCTCAAGCTCCTTCCCCACCAGTGAGGTGACATTCCATGTCCCAAAAGCCAGTTTTGTAAGCCCCCGAAAATATAACCCCCAGGGTCACTGAGGCATGCTAACCCCTCCACCATGATAAGGTGGCAATCCAAGGAGAGGATCTAGTTTATATATTATATAATTATAAAACTGCATTGCTGCAATGTCTAGTTACATTTCTGGGGAGATACACATCAGCCTATGGAGAGTCGTCCAGATACATTCATACTCACCATCCTCATTAGCTCCAGAGATATATTTGAAGAGTCTCCTGAAAGCCATGGCAGCACCAACACCCATAAAGTAGGCCTCTGCGTCTGTGGACACCCATTTAACAGGGTCATAGTGACGTACCTGCAAGATGTGCAAGTGTCAGTCTCCTGTTGTTTCAGATAAACCAGTCAGACAGTCTCTCAGGCTAATTGACAGGTCTTAGAGCACCACATGGGCCACACGTTATGAACATACTCTGACATCAGCTGTGCCCTACTGCTCTCTAGGAAGACAAAGGCTAATGGAGAACACCATAAGAGAAAAAAACATGTGATGTAGACAGTGGCATGACAATGGGTTTCCAGCAGCTTCATGGAAAAGCTATAACGATCTGGAATAGGGAAAAGATCAGCATGGTGTCTAATAGTTTTCTTTTTTGAGATGTGCTAAGACATAAATATCACACTGCACACTACATTACTCTAAACCTTAGGCATAAGCAGACGGCACTTTGCACACAATATTAAGAACATAAGAACATAAGAACATAAGAAATTTACAAACGAGAGGAGGCCATTCGGCCCATCAAGCTCGTTTGGGGAGAACTTAGCTAATATCTCAGAGTTGTTAAAATCTTATCTAGCTCTGATTTAAAGGAACCCATGGTTTTAGCTTCCACTACAATAGCAGGAAGACTATTCCATACTCTGACTACACGCTGTCTGCCAATCCAGCGGCACTGTCCCTGACCTCCACACGCTGTTGAGAAGGCATGTCAGCCATGACAACCCCACAGCATCCAGAGCTCTAAACCTCAGGCATAAACTTAAAAATCAAGTTCAAAAATGAATGTCAAGCAATTTGTTTGAATATGTGTGACAGAATCTTTCTTTTCAGTATTTTATTAACAGCCCACAATTTGTTTTTTAAATTTTGCATTCCCTCACAAAACTTTTGTGTTCCCACAAAATACTTTTGTGATACCTCACTAAAGTTTTGCATTACTAATAATGACTGTACTATGTCTGTTTAAAGTACAAAACATACAATTAATGGACTAATAACTAAAAACCTAAACGATACAGACATGTCCAGTTAAGTGCACTTTAAGCATTATATTATGCATACTTTCATATGTAAGTTTTTATATGTATTTATTAATAATTGCACTGTGTCCATTCATTGCCAGTGATTGTAAGCAAGACAGCTGGGCTACCTTGCAGACACAAACACTGAAATATTAATTAAAATTCACCCGTAAAGAAATTTAGAAAACCAAGGGGTGTTGCTTGGTTTTGTTGAAAGATATTACTGCCATAAAACTGAATCTGAAGCTAACATTCCCTTAGTTAAGGTTCAAACCCGAGACAACTTTCAGGTATACCTTCATGGTATTCTCGCTTGATGAAGTATGTATATAACATAAAATATACATAAAAACACATAATATGGAAGTTACACAGTGTACATTGTCCCCTATAGTTTAAGGACATATACACTTAACGTTGCAGTAAACAGCAAATGGGCAAGTGTAGTGGGATCGCAAAAGCATTGCAAGGGAATGCAAAAGTATTGCGTGGGATAGCAAAACTATTTCAAAAAATGTTTTCCTACCCTGGGAAAAGGGCTCTGTAGACAGCAAATGACAATATTACAACAAACGGTCTAATGTGCTTACTTTGGGTACAGTGACACTTTAAAATTCAAATGGGTTAATTATAGTTTTTATGAATTATGAATTTTTCACATCATGTTTGAACGAATGTTCAAATATAGGTTAAAAACTGACAGCCTTATTGAACACCAAATTAGTCTAAACCTCAGCTGTGAACAAATAGCACATTGCACACCACATTACTCTGAACCTCAGGCGTGAACAAACTGCACACTGCACACCATATTACTCTAAGCATCAGGCATGAACTAACGGTACATTGCCCACCATATTACCTTAAACATCAGGTGTAAACAAATGGCACATTTCTGAAAAGCAAAATGTAATGCTTTCATTCCTTGGCACTAAGTATGCCACATAATACTGAAGCAAAAAATGGATGTGATCAGAGTGATCCTGCAAGAACACTGACACCTCTAGATTGGATGCCAGAAGCACATCTGGGAAAGCTGGCTATGACTAGATAGAAAAGCGCCATTTGAAGTTTGTGATAAATCCTGCCACTTGTCTCTCTGCAAAACAACTAACAAGCACTGTCACCAAAAAACACTGAAAATTGAGGACAAAGAGGTGCAATATCACATGTCACAGGATGACAAGTACAGCTATAGTTGTCCCTGTCTCCACATGGCAGAACTTCATGTGTCATGTCTATGGAAGACAGTGTGCTGCTCACACCACATTATACAGCCATCAAAGAGTCCATGTGAAGCTGACGGCAGTCAGTAACCACTGCTCTGAATGGACAGCCAGCAGGCCGTCTCCTCTCCCTACCTCATAGTCAGCAGTCCTGCAGACCAGGTCAAACAGCAGACACTCTTTTGATTCTGAGCAGAAGCTGGATGAGTTATTATGGCTGAAACAGAAACCAGGTTACCAGCACAAAGAGATCAAGATTCAAAATCACCAAGGTAATATTTGGTTCATAGGTTTTACTACACTTTCTGCTTTGCATTTCAGTAATAATAACAATGACACTTTATTTATACTGTAACTGTCCTAATGACAGTGTGTTCAGAAAGTTCATTTTTGTTATAAATTGAGTTACCTAAATTTGTTGTGATCTTTAAAATTTATTTAAATTATGTTTATTGAATAATTTAAAATTCTATGTAAATTGACGCAAAGCGTAATGGGTCACATGACTGACGTTTGGCATGGTTTTGGCGCGGTGACACTGGGGAAGAGGTAGTTGCACAGTGCTGAAAGGGATTTAACTCTGCATGTGGTCCAAGAGGTGCACATGGTAATTGTTAATTGTTTTTGTGTTGTATGTGATTATAATTAAATGTGTATTTATATGTACGATGTATCTTTGTTTCGGTTAATTGTGAGTGTGATGTATTTTGGATGAGCTTGCATGTTTGTGACGGGGGTGCTAAGGAAGAGACTTGTATGGACTGTGTGATGTAAATTTTTGTCTTTATTTTGTTATAGTTTTCACGGTGTCTGCTGAGGAGAGAGAGAGAGAGAGATACAAATAAACCCTCAAAGACATCTGTAGGAAGCGTGGCCATTGTTCAATTGGACCCGTGTAGCTACATATACAAATACAAAATTCTTTGGTCATCACAAGTGCCATTATGCATTCTTATGCAACACACACAAGTGAGAGAGACAAAGTCTATTATATTAAAAAATTATACTAAAAATTCAGGTCAAATACAATGGAGTGTAATAACATATAATGTACACTCACCTAAAGGATTATTAGGAACACCTGTTCAATTTCTCATTAATGCAATTATCTAATCAACCAATCACATGGCAGTTGCTTCAATGCATTTAGGGGTGTGGTCCTGGTCAAGACAATCTCCTGAACTCCAAACTGAATGTCAGAATGAGAAAGAAAGGTGATTTAAGCAATTTTGAGCGTGGCATGGTTGTTGGTGCCAGACGGGCTGGTCTGAGTATTTCACAATCTGCTCAGTTACTGGGATTTTCACGCACAACCATTTCTAGGGTTTACAAAGAATGGTGTGCAAAGGGAAAAACATCCAGTATGCGGCAGTCCTGTGGGCGAAAATGCCTTGTTGATGCTAGAGGTCAGAGGAGAATGGGCCGACTGATTCAAGCTGATAGAAGAGCAACTTTGACTGAAATAACCACTCGTTACAACCGAGGTATGCAGCAAAGCATTTGTGAAGCCACAACACGCACAACCTTGAGGCGGATGGGCTACAACAGCAGAAGACCCCACCGGGTACCACTCATCTCCACTACAAATAGGAAAAAGAGGCTACAATTTGCACGAGCTCACCAAAATTGGACAGTTGAAGACTGGAAAAATGTTGCCTGGTCTGATGAGTCTCGATTTCTGTTGAGACATTCAAATGGTAGTCAGATGAGTCAGAATTTGGCGTAAACAGAATGAGAACATGGATTCATCATGTCTTGTTACCACTGTGCTGGCTGGTGGTGGTGGTGTAATGGTGTGGGGGATGTTTTCTTGGCACACTTTAGGCCCCTTAGTGCCAATTGGGCATCGTTTAAATGCCACAGCCTACCTGAGCATTGTTTCTGACCATGTCCATCCCTTTATGACCACCATGTACCCATCCTCTAATGGCTACTTCCAGCAGGATAATGCACCATGTCACAAAGCTCGAATCATTTCAAATTGGTTTCTTGAACATGACAATGAGTTCACTGTACTAAAATGGCCCCCACAGTCACCAGATCTCAACCCAATAGAGCATCTTTGGGATGTGGTGGAACGGGAGCTTCGTGCCCTGGATGTGCATCCCACAAATCTCCATCAACTGCAAGATGCTATCCTATCAATATGGGCCAACATTTCTAAAGAATGCTTTCAGCACCTTGTTGAATCAATGCCACCTAGAATTAAGGCAGTTCTGAAGGCGAAAGGGGGTCAAACACCGTATTAGTATGGTGTTCCTAATAATCCTTTAGGTGAGTGTATATCTGTCCACTGGAGAGATGTTTTCACATTGTCCTCAAACACCCTCTGATATGATGAAGAATTCATAGTGGATTATATGATGGTGAGCTGGCCAGGTTCTGCTGCAGCAAAGCAGCCCCAAACCATGACATTTCCACCCCCATGCTTCACACACAGTTGGTATGAGGTTATTTGGCTCAAAAGAGTCTTTGGCTTATGCCAAACGTGTCCTCTGTTACTGTGTCTAAATAATTCAATAATAGATTCATCTGTCCAAAGCATGTTATTCCAAAAGTCCTGGTCTTTGTCTAGCTGGTCTCTGGCACTTAGTCTCGCCCTGATGTTTCATCCTTGCACACTTCCCATGTCAATCAAACTTGTGGAGTCTCTTTCTGATGGTAGATGCAGGTGATGTTAACTGTGGCAAGAGCTTCCTGTATGTCCCATAATGACATTTTAGGATTTTTGGAGACTTCTTTCAGAATCTTGCGGTTTGCTCTTGGGCAGAACTTGCAAGGACAGCCTGCCCTGGCTATGTTGGCAGTTGTTTTTAATGTTTTCCCTTGTAAATAATTTTCCGGACAGTGGTATGGCTGATTCCAAATTCTCTTTATATCCGTCCCAGACTCATATGCATGTACAATCTTCTTTCTGAAGGCCTCAGAGAGCTCCTTGGATCTCACCATGCCGATATCACACACTTCAACAATCAAGAGCAAATCAAATGAAATGTCTGTGGTTTAAATTGGACAAGCTCCAGTAAAAAGCTCTGTAATGATGTTCTAATCATTTTCACCTGATGTGCGCCCCCCTGAATCTAATTCTATGAATTTTAAATAGTAATGAATGTGAGGGTGTCCTTTTTCCTCAGTGGAAATAGGCATCTTAGCTAATTTCTTTTGTTAAATAAGTGAATTTGTTTCTTGTTTTTGCATAGGGGATGCAATTACATTGCCTTTATCTACAAATATAAGTTGTCCTAATTTTTTCACATGACTTTACCTACAAATTTCACTTAAAGACAGACTTAGGGAACGGATCTCGTCTCGGCTCAAAAAGACTTAATATCCTTTGTTTACACAGTAAGAGTTGGAAATTTAAAGTCACTTACCCCACGCTGGCTTCAGTAGCTACCATCAGCATCACGGCAAGCAGTCCTGCTGGGTAGGCCCTGAAAGTAAGGGTTAGCAGTCAGTGAAGGCGAGTGGGCCCTGAGGGGTGGGGTTAGCAGTCAGTGAAGGCGAGTGGGCCCTGAGGGGTTGGGTTAGCAGTCAGTGAGGGCGAATGGGCCCTGAGGGGTGGGGTTAGCAGTCAGTGATGGCGGGTGGGCCCTGAGGGGTGCGGTTAGCAGTCAGTGAGGGCGGGTGGGCCCTGAGGGGTGCGGTTAGCAGTCAGTGAGGGCGGGTGGGCCCTGAGGGGTGGGGTTAGCAGTCAGTGAGGGCGGGTGGGCCCTGAGGGGTGGGGTTAGCAGTCAGTGAGGGCGGGTGGGCCCTGAGGGGTGGGGTTAGCAGTCAGTGAGGGCGGGTGGGCCCTGAGGGGTGCGGTTAGCAGTCAGCGAGGGCGGGTGGGCCCTGAGGGGTGGGGTAAGCAGTCAGTGAGGGCGGGTGGGCCCTGAGGGGTGCGGTTAGCAGTCAGCGAGGGCGGGTGGGCCCTGAGGGGTGGGGTAAGCAGTCAGTTAGGGCGGGTGGGCCCTGAGGGGTGGGGTTAGCAGTCAGTGAGGGCGAGTGGGCCCAGAGGGGTGGGGTTAGCAGTTAGTGAGGGCGAGTGGGCCCTGAGGAGTGGGGTTAGGGTCGCCTATAGTTCCCCCAGCTCCACCTCGTCGGTCGCCTACATCTTCACTGGCTGTGGTTTTGCCGTCACCTGTCACGGCTTCTACTCCCTACTCGCCTCCTCCGGTGTCCCCTTCGCCTCCCTCCACGTCTCCTCCAGCAGTCCCTTCGCTTTTCTCATCACCCTCTTTGGAGTCACCTCTGCCTCCTGCCTCGCGGTCACTGAGGGTCCCTCCGGCTCTGGCCTCGAGGTCACCTGTGGCCCCGGCTGCTCCTGCCTTCCGCTTGCCGGGATTCCCTCCGGCTCCCTGGTTCCCCCCGCCCTTTGCATCTTTGCCCCTTGTGTTTGTTCCCCATCCCTCTGTTCTGCCTTTGTTCCCTCCTGGTCCCTTCCCTCCTCTGGTTGGTGTGCCCCCTATTTGGTCCCTCCTGTGTGTTTGTCTTCTGGTTGTGTTTCCCCTGTGTCTTTTGGTTCTGTGTTTCCATCATTGGTGTCCGTGTGTGTGTGTATGCGTTCCCCGTGGTGTGTTAGCTGTTCCCGTTGCCCCATTAATGTTCTTGCGTTTGTTTCCCGTACGTCCCGTAGGTGCTGTCCCATTGTGCCCTGTTGCCCCTTTGGTCCCTTTAGGCACGCCCGGAGAGCGTGCCTTTGGGGGGGGGGGTTCCTGTCATGCCCCGATCATGCCGATCCTCTTGTGTGCCACGCCCCCTCATCTACCCCATGTAGAATCCCCGTGTTACCAGCTGTTCGGTCATGTTAATTGCTGTTGTGTACTTAGGTCAATGTTAGAGTGTGTTTCCCCAGTCCTGCCACTGACGTTGTGTGTTCCTGTTCGTGTCGACCCCTAATAAATCCCTCGTTTACTCGACTGCATGACTCCCTTTGCCTGTTTCCCTGCTCCGTATGTATGACAATGTCTTTTAGCACAAACGTTTACAGCTTACTGAAATTTACACAGACTGTTACCTTTTACTTCGCTTGTTCCAGTTAATTATAGTATTCAGCATGTCAGACAAAACAAACCTCTGCTGAAATTTTACAAATTTTATGAGTAAAAGCCAAAATAATGTCATATGGTAATAAGAAAATAACACGAGACACGATACAGCAACGAATAATGTTACATTACAGACTGAAACCTTTGCCCTTGAAAAGCATTGCCTAGGTATTGAAAGACCTTATTAACACATACATTTGAATCGTGTTGACGCTGTATAAAAATGCCCCGTCTAGAAGGGGGAAAAATGCCACATCGCAACATCCGGAGGGGAAAAATACCCCATCTAGAAGGGGGAAAAATGGCATGTCGCGACACCTGGAGGGGAAAAATACCCCATCTAGAAGGGGGAAAAACGCCACGTCGTGACGTACGGAGGGGAAGAAATACCCTGTCTAGAAGGGGGAAAATGTCACGTTGCGACGTACGGAGGGGAAGAAATACCCTGTCAAAAAGGGGGAAAACGCCACTTCGTGAAGTACGGAGGGGAAGAAATACCCCGTCTAGAAGGGGGAAAAACTCCGCGTCGCGACGTATGGAGGGGAAGAAATACCCAGTCTAGAAGGGGGAAAACGCCACGTCGCGACGTACGGAAGGGAAAAATACCCCGTCTAGAAGGGGAAAAACGCCACGTCGCGATGTATGGAGGGGAAGAAATACCCCGTCTAGAAGGGGGAAAACGCCACGTCGCGACGTACGGAAGGGAAAAATACCCCGTCTAGAAGGGGAAAAACGCCACGTCGCGATGTACGGAGGGGAAGAAATACCCCGTCTAGAAGGTGGAAAACGCCACGTCGCGAAGTACGGAGGGGAAGAAATACCCCGTCTAGAAGGGGAAAAACGCCACGTCGCGACGTACGGAGGGGAAGAAATACCCCATCTAGAAGGGGGAAAAACGCCACGTCGCGATGTATGGAGGGGAATAAATACCCCGTCTAGAAGGTGGAAAACGCCAGGTCGCGACGTACGGAAGGGAAAAATACTCCGTCTAGAAGGGGAAAAACGCCACGTCGCGATGTATGGAGGGGAAGAAATACCCCGTCTAGAAGGTGGAAAACGCCAGGTCGCGACGTACGGAAGGGAAAAATACTCCGTCTAGAAGGGGAAAAACGCCACGTCACGATGTATGGAGGAGAATAAATAATTCAATTCAATTCAATTTTATTTATATAGCGCATTATCACAATATTACATTGTCTCAATGCGCTTTACATTTCTGCCTCGTAAGGACCCCCCATTGAGTAAGCCAAAGGCAATGGTGGCAAGGAAAAACTCCCTAAGAGGAAGAAACCTTGAGAGGAACCAGACCCAAAGGGGGAGCCCATCCTCCAGGGGCCGGCAGATGAGTCAAACAAACAAGATGAAATGACTAAGCTAATACAGGGGTTGAAATATATGTCTCAATGCAGCGGCCGACCGGTGCAGGCACGTGGTGCTTGATGCACGATGGCAGGATTAATAGAGGCACAGCCGCAGGGAAGGATGGCGAGGCATCGTGTTGAGCCAAGGGCAGGCAGGTTGGAGGGTAGTTGCCGGTGGTGGAGGTAATTGTCTTGTAGGCAGCAGAGGCATAAATTCTTCAACGACATTGTGCTCCAGGGAGCACACCCCAGAAGGGGTGAGGGAGGAAGTAAGAAAAATTGTGTATTAGTCACAGTTAAGGAAACCAGAGGCAGTGCAAGCAAACTGATCGAGTGCAATATTCGTCTAGGCTCCGGCAGATCTGGGTATAGCAGCATGACGCAGTGTTAGCGGCTCCGGATATGTCCGCTATAGTGAGCCAGTCTCCCCCCGCTCCGGCAGCAGGACCTTCGCAGCAAGGCGAGTGGGTGACGACCCGGCGGCATAGCCGAAAGTCCAAACAGGACTCACACCGGCACCATTCACCCATTCGCGTTTCCAACAGGTTCTCCCCACTCAGTGAAACACCCACTGAGCCGCCTGTTGAAAGCGCTCTGGTAATCGGCGATTCTATGCTAAGAAACGTGAGAGTAGCGACTCCAGCGGCCGTAGTTAATTGTCTCCCTGGTGCCAGAGCGACCGACATCTTATCAAACTTAAAAGTGCTGGCTAAGAGTAAACGTAAGTATTCGCATATTGTTATCCACGTCGGTACAAATGATGTCCGATTGAGGCAATCGGAGATCACTAAAGCAAATTTCATAGCGGTGTGCAGCCTTGCGAGGAAGATGTCCGCGTCAGTAACATGCTCTGGCCCTATCCCTGCTAGACGTGGCGACGAAATGTACAGCAGATTATCGTCGCTGCATCGCTGGCTGTCGGAATGGTGCCCGATAAATGGTGTGGGTTATATAGACCATTGGCGGACATTCTGGGGTAGGCCTTGGCTTTTGAAGAGGGACGGTATTCACCCCACGTGGGCTGGTGCCGATCTCCTGTCAAAAAGCATAGCTCACAGTCTTAGGGCAGATTGCTGACTAACCAGAGCCAAGCCAAGGCGGCAGGTAAAACGGCTTAACTGACCGCCTGCTAGTCGCTTAGAGTCGTCACCCAGGCTTCATATTATTGAGACTGTGTCTGTTCCCCGCGGTTTTAATCGTGGGGGGTCATTCCATCATAGTTCGTGTCTTGCAAACCTTAGAGAAATTAGACCTATTTCAACTCTGGATAGTAGGTGTAATGCAAACCTAAAACTTGGACTCCTGAACATTAGATCGCTGGCTCCTAAGACATTGCTCGTAAATGAAATCATTACTGATTCTAATCTTAGTGCCCTATGTCTTACTGAGACTTGGCTAAAACCGAATGAGTTCTTGGCACTAAATGAATCCACTCCAGCTGAGTATAGCTATAAGCATACTCCTCGACCCGATCGCAAAGGTGGCGGAGTTGCTGCAATATTTAAGACTGACCTAGGAGTGCGTGAAAATACTGGTTATAGCTTTAGTACGTTTGAATTTATTATTCTAAATCTTGCAAGCACATCTAAGTGTAGTTCTACACCTCCAATCACCATTGCCATTGTGTATAGACCGCCAGGCCCCTATAGCAATTTCCTTAAGGAATTTGCAGATTTCTTAACAAGCTTGGTGGTTACTACCGACAAGGCCTTGATTGTAGGTGATTTTAATATTCATATGGAAAATGAAAGTGATCCAGTAACAAAAGCATTTACTGCCATTCTTGACTCTGTCGGTGTACATCAGAATGTAACTGGGCCAACTCATGCCTGTAACCACACCCTAGACCTGATTCTTAGTCATGGTGTCCTGGTAGAACACATATCAATTATCCCTCAGAATCCTCTACTTTCAGATCATTACCTTTTAACATTTCAAATACAACATAACTCCCCTAAGGTCCCAGACCAGAGGTACGATACTAGACGTTCCATAGCCTCATTATCCGCTGCAACTTTTCTGGAACAGCTCCCACAGTCCTTTAACCTAACCTCTGAAGTGTCATGTGTAAATGAACTTGAACAGGTAACTGTCAACATGGTAGAATCGTTTCGTACCACTCTTGATCATGTAGCACCACTCAAGAAAATAAAACATAGAGATAAGAAACCTGCCCCCTGGTACTCTAACCATACACGTGAACTTAAACAAGCTTCACGAAAGCTAGAACGCAAATGGCGGTCAACAAAATTAGAAGTTTTTAGATTTGCCTGGAAAGGGAGCCTGTCTAAGTATAGACATGCACTAATGACTGCTAGGTCTATGTATCTCTCTAAACTAATAGAAAATAACAAAACCAATCCTAAATTCCTATTTGAAACTGTATCTAGGTTAACAAAGAATCGTTCAATGTTAAACTCACAAGTCCCAGAAGCTCTTGGTAGTGATGCCTTTATTACGTTTTTTAATAATAAAATAACCACGATTAGACATACCATCACGAGCACGCCCACGGTTGCACACAACCACCAATCCCCTGCTAGTGCTAGTGTTATTAGTACTAATGATAACATCTTTGAATGTTTCACTCCTGTAGTGCAGACAGAACTCCTTCAGTTAATTTCCTCTTGCAAACCCACTACTAGCCTTGTTGACCCAATACCCACCAATCTACTTAAGGAAATTGCACCACTGATTAGCACTACATTGTTAAACTTGTTAAACTCATCTCTTAGTCTTGGATATGTTCCTAAATCTTTTAAAATGGCTGTTATTAGACCTATCCTAAAGAAACCAAATCTTGAACCTAGTGACTTAGGAAACTATAGACCCATCTCAAATCTTCCCTTCATTTCTAAAATTCTTGAGAAAGTTGTTGCTCACCAGCTGTCCTCCTTTCTTCAAGATAATAATGCTAACGAGCTATATCAGTCTGGTTTCAGACCCAATCATAGCACAGAAACGGCCTTAGTCAAAGTGATAAACGACTTGCTTATGGCTTCCGACCGTGGCTGTATATCGCTATTATTCTTACTGGATCTAACTGCAGCATTCGATACTGTAGACCATAATATTCTTTTGGACCGGTTGGAAACATTGATTGGCATTAAAGGGACAGCACTACTGTGGTTTCGTTCGTATTTAACTGATCGTTACCAGTTTGTCCATGTAAACAATGAGTCATCCATAGCCACTAAAGTAAGATATGGTGTCCCGCAGGGATCAGTGCTGGGCCCCCTACTGTTCAATCTATATATGCTACCGCTTGGTAACATAATTAGAAATTACAGTGTTAATTTTCATTGTTATGCTGATGATACACAATTGTATATATCTGTTAAACCTAGTGACGCATCCCAGCTCTCTTCTTTAGCCGACTGTCTGCTAGGCATCCGTTGTTGGATGGCAAGGAATTTCCTCATGTTAAATACTGAAAAAACTGAGGTTCTTTTAATCGGTCCTAAGGAGGCCCGCAATAAGTTTGTAAACCCCAACCCTAGCGGCCTCCCTACTCAATTTAAAACAGTGGTCAGAAATCTTGGTGTCCTGGTAGACTCCGACCTCTGCTTCAGTGCTCACATAAATAGCATTACCAGTACGGCATTTTATCATCTACGGAACATAGCCAAGCTTCGGAAGTTGCTGTCCTTTCACGATGCAGAAAAACTAATACATGCCTTTATAACTTCTAGATTGGACTACTGCAATGCCCTCCTTTCGGGTTGTCCATCTGGATCCCTACATAAACTTCAGTTAGTACAAAATGCAGCTGCCAGAGTTCTAACAAAAACTAAAAAATTTGATCACATTAGCCCTATCCTGTCTTCCCTGCACTGGCTACTGGTCAAGTTTAGGATTGACTACAAATTATTACTATTGACTTACAAAACTCTGAATGGCCTTGCACCACAATATCTCAATGATCTTCTGGTCCCTTACAACCCTTCTCGCCTGCTTCGTTCACAAGGAGCAGGATATCTATTAGTTCCTAAAGTAGACAGGGCTACGGCAGGCTGCAGAGCATTCTCTTACAGAGCTCCACAGCTGTGGAATGGTCTCCCGGCGGATGTGCGGGATTCAGGCACACTCTCGCTTTTCAAGTCTAGATTAAAAACGCACTTGTATAGCTTAGCGTATAGGAAACCTAGTTCTGGTTCCAGCTAGTCCCTCACTCCCAGTCAGACTAACAGTATGAGGTGATGAGCTGGGTGGGGATCGGTGTCATTGGCTTTGGATAAACTGAGGCATCAGTGCTGTCACTCTAGCTCTACACTAGAGTGCTGATGCTCAGGGAGTCCCCATGCCTGTGTTCCCGCCTGTCTCTCCCTCTTTTCAATTCAATTTTATTTATATAGCGCATTATCACAACATTACATTGTCTCAATGCGCTTTACATTTCTGCCTCGTAAGGACCCCCCATTGAGTAAGCCAAAGGCAACGGTGGGCACCAGGGCACCAGGCCTCTTAGCTCCCAGCGGATGGACTCTTTCAAAGCAGATGTTTTCCACAGTGTCCTCTGGAAGCTTCAGGTGGGTCTTGATAAATGTTCTAACAGTAACTTCTGCGTCCTCTTCAGCAGATTCCAGGATGCCTGAAAACATCAGGTTCTCTCTCATGCTACGGGCTTGGAGATCGATGACAGTCTCTTATTTTCTTCATTTAGATGAGCCACATTCTCAGCTAGAGACTTAACGGAGTCCCGTAGTGAGGCATTTTCAGCAGCGAGTGTTTCCACCTGTTGCTGGCTGAATTCCAAAGACTCCCTCAGGGATCTGAATTCCTGATGTAAAATCTCGACCAGAGACAACCTCGCGTCGAAGCTGGACAATCGCTTGTCGATTGAATCCAGGATGTCGGCAAAGTCTTTACTAGTCGGCGAAGTTCCGGGGGAGTCTGCCGGGTGACTTCTTTTAGATGACGCCGTCTCACTTTTGGCCGGGGAAGATGTATTTAGGTTCTACTTCATGACTATATCGTCGAAGTACCAGTCAATGTATTCCTCGAGTGATTCCAAATTCCCCTCGCTGTCCTCACTGTTCATTCAAGTTTTCCGCCAAGTCTCTGGCGTCTGACGTCACTTACAGCATTTCCGGTTCCCTGGGGGGGGGGGGTTGGCGCTGGGACTGCGGTCCTGGCCTGGATGGGGCTTTGGTGGCTCTTGGGTTGCGTCTTTCTGGCGGCGGCATGCAGCGCTGCTGGGGTAGCCTGTGCCGGCGGACGTAGGTGGGTCCGGGGCGGGCTAGGGGTTCTGGGGACGCTCTGCCTCCGGGCTGGGGTTCCGGCTGGGCTGGGGGGGCTTGGGTCCTGGTGGGTGTGTCACCGGGGTGTGGGTTGGCGCATGCACTGGGGCCCGGCCCCGGCGCGGGGGCTTTCGGCGTGTCGGAGGGGCTGGGGGCCTCTTTAGCTGGCGGGGAGGTTGTTACCATCTGTCCGCAGGTGGTCCCTGCCTTAGGGGTATCCACTCTGTGGGGGTGGGGGGGAACCCAATAGAGTAGGAGAATGGACCCAACCTGGGTGTCTATTTTCTTATGTAGTCTGGGAGTTGACTGAATGGTGGGGTGGGTGTAGTTTTTCCCTCTGTGGTGGGGTCTGGTTGGCTGCCCCGGGCTCTGTGGTGCCCGGTGGTGCCGCTGCTCTGGGCCCCGGACTGGATGGGCCTGGGCCCCCCCGCCCTGGGTGGATTTCGGGGAACGGGGGTGCTTATGGGGGTCAGCAGGGGAGCTGGCTCCAGGGGGGGGTACTTTACCTCCCCATCCCTAAATGCTTCCCTCCTCCCGCCCCATCACACCAACACACACATATAGGGTTTTGAGGTGCAGGTGAGGTATTCCTCCTCTGTCCCCCCGTGACCACCTGTGTCTCAATCACACATCACAACTTAGACACTCTCATTACTTACTCTCTCACGACACATACATTTAGGGCCTTGGGGGTGGGCACACAGAATGGCGTCCAGAGGGTGGTCTGTTCATTCAGCCTTACCTCTGGTGCCAGTGCCCACTTCTCAATTTTAAGTTGCACATAGACACTGAGGGTTCTGGGGAGGGGCCGAGCTGACACCAGCTGCTGATTGGCAGAGGGTGGTTAGCACCATGCCCTTCCCCTGTTTTAAAGCACTTTAGAACAACACACGCCAACACCACATCTGAGCGGGCGGAGGGAAGCATGGGGTCTTTTCACACCCCCGTTCTCTGTTCGCCATCTGGAGCCGGGGGCTGGGAAGAGCTGGCCGTCCAGTCGGGGTCTGGGCTGGTGGGCTTCTCGGCTGCTGTGGGGTCCGGGGTGGTCTTCTTGTCCCCACGCCAGAGGAAAAAAGGGATCTATCTCCGAGGTCTGGTGGCGGATTGCCCCTCTGGGGGTGGTGGTGCCTGGATCTCGGTGTATAGAGTATATATGGGGAGTGTGAGTGTGTGTACGGCATTCATTTCTGTGTGTCTTCATGTTGGGCGAATGGGTGAATATTTGTTTATGTGTGCATGAGGGTGGGAACGTATGCTTGTGTATGTGTACGCCTGTTTGTCTATACACATGTGTCAGGTTGGGTCTTAGACTCCACCTGAAATAACATCTCAGGCTCTATTGCCCCCCGCCACACTCCCTGCTGGCGGATGAGGCCCCCGGCTGCCGATGCGTTGGTGGTTGTCTATGTCCGGGGCTGGATGCTCTGGTGTGTGCTGGCTCACTCTCGGCGGTTGCCTGTCGGGGCCTGGTCCTTCCGGCTCTGTCAGGTCCTGGCTGGGGGGTGGGGGGGCCCTTGGACCTCTGGGCCTGGGGTCCGGTCTGCTCTGGTGTGGCCGGCCGCTGCCGGAGCCTGCGTGCTCGCCGCCACGGCCCCCTGGGGCTCCTGCGATGTGGCTGCCGGATGGCCCCCCTCCGGAGCGCTCCTCTGCCCTTTTCTGGGATTGGGGCTGCAATTGTCCCTGCGGTGGTCCTCCTGGGGTTCCCGTGCCCTGGGGGGCCTCTGGATGTCTGGGGCCCGGGTCTCCTCCATGTCGGCTTCATGTCCTGGGTGGGCGGGGCTGTGGCTCCCCACACACACTACTAGACATTTACATGGAGAAACCTTAGGAACACCAGCGTGCTGACACACACAGGTGCTCACGGACACGTGCTCACGGACACACACTGTCTTGATCGGCTGTTGCTTCTGGGCATGTGTTGTAATGCTGGTTGTGTGTGCTGTTCAAACCTGTGTGAACCAAGCGATGTTCTAACAGCTGTTGTAGCAAATGTTGCCACAAGTGGTCGCACTTTGGCATCTGATGCTGGCTCCACAAGCTCAAAGCACTCTGGCTGCGGTGTAACATCTTCATCTCTCCTCTTCAAAAAGTCCGGTCCGTACAACCAGCTACTAGTAGCTAGCGATGCTGCTGGTATAGGTCTCGTACCATGATCAGCAGGATTGTGTTTCGTGTCAACGAAATGCCACTGACTGGGATGTGATGATTTCCTAACATGTGCTACTCTGTTGGTGACGTATACATAAAATCTTCTGCTAGTGTTGTTAATGTATCCTAACACGACTCTGCTGTCAGTGTAGTACTTAACTTTATGGACTTCTATGTCGAGCTCCTCCAGTAGCGTGTCAACCAGCTCGACTGCCAAAACGGCAGCACATAACTCCAGTTGTCGTGGAGCTAATTTGGACTTTCCCATGCAGAATCCCACATGAACACATCCTTCATTATCCTGTGTTCTGAGGTAGGCCACAGTAGCTATCGCCAGGATGGAAGCATCTGCAAAGATGCACAGTTCTCTCAGACTTGAAGACTTCAAAGAGGTGCGGAAGTACTGTCGGGGAATCTGTAGCTTTTCAAGATCCGCTAATGAAGTTTTCCATGATCTCCACTTAGCCTCTTTTTCGGCTGGTAAAGGTGCATCCCAGTCACAGCTTTCTGAACACAATTCTCTAATAAGGGCCTTGCCTTGCATTGTAATTGGTGCTGCGAACCCTAGAGGGTCATATAGGCTATTGACAGTTGAAAGAACACCTGTCTTTGTGAATGGTTTTTCTTCCTTTAAGACAAGCTGTCCCCATGCAAGTCCCAAATGAGTCCTAAGCTCCGTTGCAAAGGCAGAGGTTCTGTACCGAGGTCCAGATCTTTCAGGTCTGTAGCACGTTCCTCTGCTGGAAAAGCTTCCATAACTGTGGGACTATTAGAAGCTATTTTATGAAGATGGATATTCGAGTCTGCTAACATTTGCCTTGTGTTTTGCAGGGTGTGAATAGCTTCAGCATCAGTAGGAAATGAGGCAAGTCCATCATCGACATAGAAGTTCCTTAAAATGAACTGTGTTGCTTCCTCACCATGTTCCTCTTGTCCTTTCCAAGCGGCTCTCCTTAAGCCGTATATGGCGATGGCCGGAGATGGGCTATTGCCAAACACATGCACAGTCATTCAATACTCTTTGATGGTTCTGTTAGGGTCATTGTCTTTAAACCAAAAGAAACGCAAAAAGTCACGGTGGTCTTCTCGAATGACAAAACAATAGAACATTCGTTCTATGTCTGCTGTTACTGCCACAGGTCCTTTACGGAAACGGAGAAGGACCTCGAGGAGGGTATTGTTCAAATCCGGGCCGCTCAACAAGACACCGTTCAGAGAGGTGCCTTTATGACTGGCAATAGAATCAAATACTACTCGTATTTGACCTGGCTTCCGAGGATGGTAAACACCAAAAATTGGTAAGTACCAACACTCTTGATCCTTGTTAAGCGGAGGGGCTGGTTCTGCATGACCTGACTCAAAGATTTTCTTCATGAAGTTGAAGAAATGCTCTTTCATGTTCGGTCTTTTTTCAAGCATACGGCGCGATGATTCAAAGCGTTTGATTGCTTGATCCCGATTATTGGGAAGCCTCTGCCTTGCTTTCCTAAAGGGTAAAGGAGCTACCCAGCTATTTGAGTCATCCTCAAAAACTCCCTCATCCATAATTTCAAGAAAGGCTTCATCATCTATAGACATCCCAGGTTTGTCATCATGTGGTGTCCTCTGGAACAACTGTTTGCTGAGACTGTCGGCTTCATCACAATCCATAATCTCCACAATGCTTGGGGAATCACTACTTATTGCTGCTCTGTTGACTTTCTCTTTGATGTAGATACTATTTTTACAGGGATCCAACAGAGTTGTATGGCCATTAGCCAGCACTGAAGTCCTGTAGACACAGACATTAGTTGGCAAGTGAGCTCCTCCCAAGCAAACTTCTCCTACTATAACCCAACCTAAGTCCAGGCGTTGGGCAAATGGAGCATCGTGGGGCCCATTAGAGTATTCTCTGACCTTGTGCACCCTTGATATGTCTCGACCAAGAAGGATAAGAATGGCTGCATTGGGGTCTAGAGCCGGGATCTTATCTTCTATACATTTCAGATGTGTATAATGTCTTGCAACCTCAGGGGTCGGAATTTCGGATCTATCATCCGGAAGCATGTCACACTCGATCAATGAGGGAAGAGGAATCCTGGTTTTTCCGTCTAGTGACTCTACAAGAAAATTGTTTGCACGCCAACCTGTTGTCTCAAACATACCTGAGCAAGTTTTAAGAGTATATACTGTCGGATCTGACTTAATGCAAAAGAACTCAAAGAATTTGGTTTTCGGCAATGACTTATTGCTTTGTTCATCAAAGACTGCGTAGGTCTTAATAGCCCTTTCTCTCTGTCCAGATGGATAGATTTTTACCAGATAGATCTTTGAGCAGGACCTCGAACTATTCAAACTTCCACAAACACTAGAGCATTTTGTTGTTACCGCTAGAGGGGGGCTCTCTAATTGCTCCCCGCCCTGAGGTTCCATGGGTGCTGAAAAGGCAGTTTTCCAGGGAGCTGGTCCTGGATGCAATGCTGTAGGATGTTGGCTACTATTGCATTCTCTACAATGCACAGTCAGGTCACATTATCTAGCCTTATGGCTAGATGAAGAACAGCATTTATAGCAAATATTCTTGTCTTTGAGAAAAGCGTTCCTGTCCTGCAAAGGTTTGCTCCTAAAACCACGACATTTCATAAGGGAATCTGGTTTGTTGTGTAATGGACATTGTTTTTCTGGGTCAATCACCCTTTTATCTGCGAGGGTTGGGTGGAAGTCCAAATCAGTAGAGATTTTGGTTTTCCTGACAGATACTGGGTTCTTGAAATTAGGTTTTTCCATTTTAGGCATGTTAGGACCACCAGGTAGTAGAGGCGTGAAGCTTGGATCGTTGAGCGTTTTGGCTTGGTCGCATACAAACTTGACAAAGATGGAGAAAGGTGGGTAAGCTGTACGATGCTCATCTTTATAACGTGAAGCCAAAGAGATCCATCTGTCATGTAGGTGGTATGGAAGTTTCTGAACAATAGGATTGATGCCCCGGGATGTGTCTAGGTAATTAAGACCCAAAAGGAATCCATCGGTGCGAGCTGCATCAATCTCCATC